>NC_088780.1:90843725-91183725 GCF_958450345.1 Calliphora vicina | reverse complement strand
ATGCTTTCGCTGCGATTGCCTCACAGATGTTCCTCCAATGTTCTCCTTGTATATTATAAATGAGGCAAGAGCAGCTGTATCCAAAATATTAAAGAACAGTGCCAATGGCCACCGAAATGTTGATCGTTTTGTGGAATACTGTGATAACATCTTATCCATCGTGTCCACACCACCCTTAGTTTCGTTATAATATAAAATTATCTCTGGTTTATTTTGTGGACCAGATGTAATTTTATTTTTGTGCATTGTTGACAATAGCACAACTGATTTGTTTTTGGCAGGAACATAGGACACTAACGTTACACCTTCAGAAAAACCAAACAAACTAGATGCAACTTCGCGGCTTCGGGACGGTTTAAACTCTTCAGGAACATATCTTTTGTTTTTTTTTATTGTGCCTACGACGGATAACTTCCAAGTGCCAGCTCTTTAGCTAATGAAAGTGTTGTAAAAAAATTGTCCATGGTGACATTTCTTCCAGAATTTTTGTACATGCCCACCAACTCTTTTACTATACGCTCTCCTTGATTCACATCTCTTGCATTGTCTATTTTCCCAGTATATATTTGGCCTTGAAGTGGATAAAAAGTTTTGGAATCACATGCCCACCAGATTTTTATTCCATATTTAGCTGGCTTGGATGGCATATATTGCGTAAAACGTGTTCGGCCCCGAAAACCAAAAAGTTGCTCGTCTACGGTTATAGACTCGTATGGTCGATAATGAGCTCTTAAGTTAGAATTCACCATCTCGAAGACATCTCTTATAGGTGCAGCTTTGTCTTTTTCCTGTCGGGCAACTCTTGTGGCGTGCCAGTCAAAGCGAGGGAATCGTAAAATTTCAGCGAACCTGTTTCGCGACATGGTTGCACGATATATAGGATATGCATTTTGTCTCCACAGCTCTGTGAGAGTCTCTTTAGAAGAATTATGGGCACCCATTATAAGCAAAATTCCAAAAAATCCTAATAACTCCTCATCTGTAATTAGTTTCCAAGTTTTTTGAAAATTTGTGTTTTCTGAATTCCATTTCCTGTATACAGCTTCGGCCTTTTTGTTTGTAAATCGTAGAATTAAATCTTTGACGGCATCGCTCATAATGGAATTGAATATATCAACAATAGACATATTCTTTGTGATTGGATTAGGACCCATGTAGAGTTTTTCGCGAATAATGTTAACCGCTCCCCGTCGATTTATATTTGGTGCCTTCTTGTACCATTTCACATTGTCTTTAGTGTTATAATACAAATCGGCCTCACTAGATGTTGTTGGCATTTCGTCGCTCGATTCATCATTATCCTCACTCGATTCATCATAATCACTTTCTTCGTTTACCTCAATCTCGAATTGATCTTGTTCAGCATCAGAATCTTCAGCATCACCTCTAGGCATGTAATATTCGCACTCATTTTCAGCTCCATTGACATTATCATTTCCATCCAAATCTGATTCAGCTTCAACCAGCCGAAGGAAATATGCTTCTCTATCTTCATGGGATAGCCTTTGACAATATACATATGTATGTAAGAATTTTTTAATAGTTTTATTACTTTGAAAATAAATATTCCTACATATATAAATACTGACCTTGAAATTGCTGCGGCAGAAAGATATTGCAAATTATTTTCTCCGCTCATATCAAAAATATTGTAAACCACTTGTCAAGGCTCTTGCACAACAAATAAATTGTGAATAATAAATCCAAATTGTTAACCAAATGTACTTATTGGAATTACCGTTAGAAATTTTTAAATACATAAAAGGCAAAGATGCCATATTACAAGATAATTTGCATTAGTTGCCAACTATACTTAAAGTTTTTTACACTATGGGACAGACGTTACCATATATTATAACACATACCAGAAAAGAATAGCATATCAAGTAGTAGGATTTATCTACTGTAAAACTCGGTTGTAACGAATATTGTTTGTTTTAACTGAATTACTTCAACTAAAGTATTTTAGACACACATTTACAGGTGGTAATAAAAGCGCATATATGTACATGCATATTAGGAACGCTTATTAGGAACCTTTCTTACAAGGAACTGTTTTTGATGGTCTCACAGAGTTCATTATGAGTTTTATTGCACTTTGAAATAATTAGTTTATAATTTAAAAACAAAAATGTATAAATATGTATGACAAAAACTTGTTCGTCTCATATAAACATATGTATAGAAGTGCAGTACCACCCGGGTGGGTATTGGTAAACCATGTACATAAAAACCTTTGGTAAAGCGAAGGTTAAAGTTAACTATGTTGAATTTTGTGTGTTTACCAAAATTTTTAAGCGATTTATGCACGTTAAAGTGATTTTCGGAAGCGGGTCTACATGGGAGCTATGACTAATTATGGACCGATCGTAACAAAATTTGGTGACATGAATTTTGTGTATATAAAACTTATTTACATTAAACATTTATGACCGATAAAGACCAATTTCGGGAGGACATTTGTATGGGGGCTAGGTGAAATAATAGACCGATTTCAGCCAGTTTCAATAGGCTTGGTCCTTGAGCCGAAAAAATAATATGTGTCAAATTTCATCGAAATATCTTCAGAATTGCGACCTGTACTCTGCGCACAAAGTTTACATGGACAGCCAGCCAGCCAGCCGACCAGACGGACGGACGGACGGACGGACATCGCTTAATCGACTCAGAAAGTGATTCTAAATCGATCGGTATACTTTAAGGTGGGTGTTAGACTAATATTTTTGGTCGTTACAAACATCTGCACAAACGCATAATACCCTCCCCACTATGGTGGTGTAGGGTATAAATAGAACCAAATTTGGGAGTAATTTCCTTCAAATGAAAAAAGTGTTCAACAAAAAGGTCAACAAGTATATATAGACTTAAAGAGGACACTTTGGCCTTTCTCCTGGTAGTAAAATTTGTTTAACCGTTTTTGACCCTAAGCATTTTTATTCCACTGAAATTAAAATTTGTCTAAAATATAGTACATGAGAAAAAAAAATAATAACACATCAGGTGTAAACGGTACAGTGACAAATCATACCAGTTCTTAAAGAATATCATCCTACCAATATAACAAAAAAAAGATCCAATTATCGATAATAGTTTCCGAGTAATGATAATTTACTTCTGATCAAATTTACAAAAAACACATTTTTATAAAATGACATAAAATATTAGACTTTAACAGCATGCGACGCACACAATTGACAATATTTTTATCTAATTTTTCAGCTACATTAGTTTCAATGTGTTTACTATTGAATGGCATTAAGCCTGATATCCACACCAAACAGTGACTTCATCAGGATCTCGTCGTCGTTGTAGCAGTAGTGGTGGCTGAGTTTACAGCCATTGGTCGAGTGAACTCGGGACATTCCAGTACGTATAAGTTCCTAACGTGGGAACGAATCTCATGTGTATTGGTGTAGTCCCAAATTCGACAATTTTGCTCATTTTGATAAAACAATTTTATTATTTGCACGTGTTATTGAACGTTATATACATCAATGGTGATTTGGCAATTTATGAGTTAAACTAATTTAGACAATTTTCCCTAAAAAAAATAAATTCATTTAATAAAGATCTAATTCGAAAACTAAATAACTAATTTTAATGTATAGTAAACATTTCCGACATACATATGTACAAATAACTAATCTTTACAATATAATCCTTATACGAATATCTACATACATACATATGTAAGTATATTGTTCAAAAATCCTATGTCTGTTTTGTTGCTTCAACAAACACTTTGGCCAATCAAGACAAAAATTATCGTTGCATGAAAAAAAAAGAAGAATAAAATTCTTCTAATTTGCATTTATAAGATAAACACAAACGAAATACAAAAATTTGTTTTTAAAACAATGCAAGAACAGAAAGAAAACAAACAACAACTCTTTTTCTTGTTTTGTAAAATATTCAAACACTTGTTCAAATTCTCGAACATACAAAGTCATATGAAATGTCTGTACAAAATGTACAAATGTATATATCGCCCACTTAGTGCAAGATCGTAACAACTCATAATATGAATATTTTCTATTATTAGCTATTTTCAGAGTTCAAGAGTTTTACACATACAAGTAATTTGGATTATACATAATTTAATTTAATAGTTAAATGATATTGACAGTAATTATATTTTTGAGTTATAACAGTATTGCAAAACACAGTCCATATGTATGTATGTATGTATTTACGTTAGATATGCATATGTAAATAAGAAAATACATATTTTTCATAGATATTTAGGTATATATTTTACTGCAGCATAGCTGATATCTTTCTGTGAATATTTAGCTTAAGTACAGTTTTGGTATATTTTGTGTGATTTCTCTTTCTACAGCAAGAATAAAATTTTGTATTCATTAAGCTTCTAAAAAGATGACACTTTTACTTACTTTAATTGCAATTAGACATTGTTTTATTTTAAAAAATATTTCAAAAGTTTAAATTTTCTATGCGAATGTATGAATCTATATGTATTGTAAAATTTGGTATAAAAGTTTACGAAAGTCAATTAACTGCGAAATGTTGTATATACATTAACGTGGACCCTCAATGTATAGAAAAATTGAAAACTCATCTGTTTCCAAAACGAAGGGCAGCTTTATGTGAGGTTAGGATAAAAACAAGTATGAGTACTATATTCGGCCGTGCCGAATCTAAATATGATGGTATACCAACTGAAATAATATAACAATTGTTAGAAATACTAATTTAAGCCGAAGATATTTTATTTCAAATGTACACAGAAAAAATTATATTTCAATTCAAACATTTATCCCATATTGAACTGGTTTCAATTATTTCATAATTAAATCAAGTAATCATGTGCTCAAAAACAAAATTTTCTGATATTTTCTATTGAATTTTGAGTTTTAAATTTGATAATTTTGACAATTGAATATACAATTTTCGTTATTGGTTGAACTTTAAATACAAAAATTATTGAATAGATAATTTTCGTAATTGAAAATACAAAAAATAACAAAAATGTGTTTTCAATTACGAAAATTATCTATTCAATAATTTTTGTATTTGAAATTCAACCATAATAACAAAAATGTGTTTTCAATTACGAAAATTATCTATTCAATAATTTTTGTATTTGAAATTCAACCAGTAACAAAAATTGTGTATTCAATTGTCAAAAATTATCAAATTCAAAACTCAAAATTCGATAGAAAATATCAGAAAATTTTCTTTTTGAGCACATGAATACTTGATTCAATTATAAAACAATTGAAACCAGTTCAATATGTTAAATATATTTGAATTGAAACGGTTTAAGAAATAGTTTTTTTCTGTGTACAAACAATTTTATCTAATTCAGCAATTTATAATTGAAATTCATATTAGAACAATTTATATACTTAATAATTATTTAATACGTTTGGATCAACATTTTTCCTTTTTAACCTGAAGTGAAGAAACATAGTATAAAAAGGGTATACAAATATATTTAGGCAAATTTCAAAATATTGGGTTGTGGGACCTTTATGGGAGGTATGACCTATTATGATTCGATTGTCATAAAATATTTTAACGTGATTTTTATGTATTTATATGGGAGCTGTGACCAATTGTGTACCGATGTTCACAAAATTCAGTATTATGATTTTTGAATACAAATTACTGATCTGTGTACTATTTTGGTTCAATATATGGAAGTTATGACCTATTATGGGCCTAAGAATTTGAGGGATATTTTTGTAGAATTTCATATAAACAACGCTATTAACAAGAGTGGACCTTATATGGGAGCTATGCCGAATTATGGACTAATATTTAAAAAATCTTTTAGTACGATTCTTGGATACAAATTACTGATCGGTGTAAAATTTTGGTTCAGTATAGATTTTTATGGATATTTGTGCAGGTTAATGTGTTTTCCTGAAGTGGTTCTTATATGGAGGTTATGACCAATTATGGGCCTATCATCATAAAATTTGGTACATAGATTTTGGTATATATTGAATAAATCTGTTTAGAATTTCAACGTGATAACTATATTTGTAAGAAATTTATGAGGATTTTAGTGATTTTCGGGAGTGGACCTTATATGGGAGCCATGGTTAAATATGGACCGATATTTACAAAATCCAGAAGTATGATTACTGGATACAAATTACTGAACTGTGCATAATTTCATTTTGATATCGATATGTTTTTAATATTTTTTAAGGTTAATATCTTTTTTGGGAAATGGACCTTATAGGGGAGCTATGACCAATTATCTGCATACAATTTAGTACAGTGATTTCTATGTATATGAGTATTATTTTTGTCGAATTTTAGTATGATAAAGATATTTATAAGAGATTTATGAGTGCTTAACTGATATTCGGAAGTGGACCTTATATGGGAGCTATGGTCAAATATGGACCGATATACACAAAATCCTGTAGTATGATTTCTAAGTATAAATTATTGATCTATATAAAATATTGTTTTGATATTGATATATTTTAGATATTTATGTAGGTTATTGTGTTTTTCGGAAGTGGTCCTTATATGGGAGCTATAACCAATTATCGGCCGATCTTCATATAATTAGGTACATCGATTTTGGAATATATGTGGACTATTTATGACGAATTTCAACTTAATAGCGATATTTATAAGACATTTATGCTTATTTAAGTGATTTTCGGAAATGAACTTTATATGGGGGCCACGGTCAAATATGGGCCGATCCACAAAAAATTTGAGGTTGTAATTTTTTTAAGCACGAAACTTATTTTTCATGAATTTTGTGTGGATACTGCAATTTTGTAGGCATTAACAGACCATATAACCATATTTCGGGAAGAAATTTGTATTGGGGCTAGGATAAATCATGGAGCGATTCTTATAATTTTCGCCAGAGTTAGTCCCTTTAACATAGAAATAACGTGTGTGCAATTTTATGGTATTATTTGCAATATATATGCACAAATAGGAAAAATATGTTAAAATTATCAAGTTTTATTTTAGGTTGTCTCACATTTTGGTTCATAACTCTGGTTCCACTGAACCGATTTTTCTGATTTTCAATACCAAACTGCTTACAATAAACATTTTTCTTGCAAGCTTAACCATTTTGTTTGTCTGTTTTGGACGTGAGCGTGTTTTGCACAGACAGACGGACAGACAGACGGACAGACAGACGGACATAGCTCAATCGACTTATAATTTCATAACGATCAATAATATATATACTTTGTTGGGTCTCAGATGAATATTTCTCAATGTTACACACGGAATGACAAACTTATATATACCCTCATTCACCACTTATGGTGGTGGAGGGTATAAAAAGGAAACGATGGCATGATGTAGAGCAGTGATGTTCAAAAATAAAAATGAAGATATTTGGTGAGAGAGCTACCCAGCAAACATAATGTCAAACACTTAAAATAATAACAAAATGAAGAAAGTTTAAATTTTGAATTTTTGTCAAATAAAACCAATTTATTAAATGAATATAATTTAAAGTTTAAGGAAATGAAAGAATATACATTATACGGCCGAAATACTCTCAAATTTTTTATTTATTTTTAACTTTGTTTTTTTGTGTTCAATTGTAATTGAAACGCGTGTGTTTGCTATGCTTCATCCAAAAACCAACCAACAACAATGCTTATTGAATTTCTGAAAAAATGAGACATTTATTACGCTCTTTAAAAGAGCGTAACAAATGTGTTTAAATTTTTTAAACAATTGTTGTATGGGATGAACATCACTGATGTAGAGCCACCTTGGGTACATTTATTCCCACCCATTGACTAGATGTCAAACGCCTTGACAAGCGTGTACCCTAATTTTATACTTGTCCCTAAAATTGACACGTTAGATACTTACTAACATTTAAGAATTTCGTCAGTTATCATTCCCCGTTTTAAAATTAATTAAGCTTGCATTATGTTAATTTCAAATATATATTAATTAATATAATTTATTTTAAGTATTTCTGATCGCATTATAATTTTTACAAATGTAACTAATTTGATAGTGATTTATAATCAATATAGATAATTAATAAGTAGCAACAAAAAAACAAATATATGAAATAATCATAATTTAAAAGAAATGTAAAAGTCTACTTACAAAACATCTTTTTTTTATGTGTGATGTGTGTTTACAATGTTGTGTTGTTTACCATATTATATTCTTAACAGCATCAATTGATGGGCCCAGCAATCAGCATGAAGATTTTGTGTATGTTTAAATGTTAATTTTCCTGCTCAAAAGATGTTAAATTACAGTTGAGGTAAAAATATGAGTACAAGTTGTAAATTTTCAATTCATTGACTTTTAAGATTGATTATTTCAAGCAAAAAGTTTTAGTTTTTCAGTAATCAAAATTTCAATAAACTATTTCTTTTATAATGGCAAATCTAGTAAAGGAATTTCAAAGTTTACATGTTAATTAAATAAAAATTGTTTGGTTTGTTATTCAATTCGATTCATTTCATTATTTTATACATTTTTGTTTATTTTTAATTTTATAAATACTAGACTTCATGTTATATTTCTCTTAAGTTTCATCAAAATCGACCCAAAAATAAATAACATTCCGCTATCTTAAAATTAGAAATTCCAAATATTGAAAAATTTGACCTTTGACCTTCACGACTTAAGGTTTAAAGTTTTCCAATTTTAATAAAACTTTCAGAGTCTATTAGAATTATTTGGGCTATAATATTCTGAATAGGTTTTACTTAAGATTCATAACAGTAATGAAATACAGCACATTCTCCAAAAAATGGTCATATAATTGGTTTTTCTCGAAAATTACAAAATTTAAATCGCAGGTACGGAAAAACTAAAAGATATTTTCATAATTTTTTCATATTTCTATTCCCTATTATGTTCTCAATACATCCCAATGAGGTGATCAAAAAATTCTGAAATTTGTTTAACAAAATTTTTAAAAATTTGAAAATAGAGTTTTGAAACTGCCGTTTAAATTTTTTTATTTTTTTGGCCAGATCTGCGAATAGGTTAACGGTATCCTACGAAGATGAAAACTCATATTCAAGTAAATATGTACACATTTTAAGTAAAAATGAGCTTTTATTTTAATATTTATCAAAATAGGTTAATTTTGTTCCTACATTTCTGGTTCTAGTTGCCTGAGACACGTTAATGGCCTGGCGAATTATTAATAACTTTAACAGTTTTTGACCAATATCGGTTTTTTATGTCTCATTAGAACAACAATTATGTAAAAATTTCTATACTTTTAAATTAAATTGCAAAAGTTATTTTTTAAGTATATTTTTAAGTCCTAAGTATATGAGGCCTATTTTTATAGAATTTCATATAAACAACGCTATTAACAAAAGTGTACCTTATATGGGAGCTATGCCGAATTATGGATGAATATTTAAAAAATCTTGTAGCTCGATTCTTGGATACAAATTACTGATTGGTGTAAAATTTTGGTTCAGTACAGATTTTTTTTGGATATTTGTGCAGGTTAATGTGTTTTCCTGAAGTGGTTCTTATATGGAGGCTATGACCAATAATGGCCCTACCATCATAAAATTTGGTACATCGATTTTTGTATATATTGAATAAATTTGTTTCGAATTTCAACCTGAGAACTATATTTGTAACACATTTATGAGGATTTTAGTGAGTTTCGGGAGTGGACCTTATATGGGGGCTATGGTTAAATATGGACCGATATTCAACAAATTCAGAAGTATGATTACTGGATACAAATTACTGACCTGTGCGTTATTTCATTTTGATATCGACATGTTCTAAATGTTTATTAAGGTTAATATCATTTTCGGAAATGGGCCTTATAGGGCAGATATGACCAATTATCGGCCAATCTGCATACAATTTAGTGCAGTGATTTCTATGTATATGGGTATTATTTATGTCAAATTTTAGCATGACAAAGTTATTTATAAGAGATTTATGAGTACTTAACTGATTTTCGGAAGGGGACCTTATATGGGAGCTATGGTCAAATATGGACCGATATACACAAAATCCTGTAGTATGATTTCTACGTATAAATTATGGATCTATGTAAAATTGTTTAGATATTTAAGTAGGTTATTGTATTTTTCGGAAGTGGTCCTTATATGGGAGCTATAACCAATTATCGGCCGATCTTCATAGAATTAGGTACATCGATTATGGTATATATGTGGACTATTTATGACGAATTTCAACTTAATAGCGATATTTATAAGACATTTATGCTTATTTAAGTGATTTTCGGAAATGAACTTTATATGGGGGCTACGGTCAAATATGTGCCGATCCACAAAAAAGTTTGGGGTTGAAGCTTTCTTAAGCTCGAAACTTATTTTTCCTGAATTTTGTGTGGATACTTCAATTTTGTAGGGGGCTAGGAGAAACCATGGACCGAAGGAAACATAGTCCCTTTAACATAAAAATAACGTGTGTGCAATTTTATGGTATTATCTGCTATATATTTGCACAAATAAGGAAAATTATGTTAAAATTATCAAGTTTTTTTTAGGTTGTCTCACATTTTGGTTCATAACTCTGGTTCCACTGAACCGATTTTGCTGATTTTCAATACCAACAAACAACAAACATTTTTTTTGCAAGTCTACATATTTTGTTTGCCTATTTTGGACGTGAGCGTGTTTTACACAGACAGACAGACGGACATGGCTGAATCGACTTAGAATTTCATAAGGATCAATAATATATATACTTTGTTGGGTCTTAGATAAATATTTCTCAATGTTACACACGGAATGACAAACTTATATATACCCTCATTCACCACTTATGGTGGTGGAGGGTATAAAAATGAGCTAACACATTTTTTAAGGAAATTCTGTAAATATGTATGATTAATCTGAATCACTGAATAATTGTCTGCATCGGTTAGGAATTGGTTCAACGTCACTTTCGTCACTAGTTGATAGAATCATATTGTCATCTTATGGTAGAATATCATTTTCATCACTAGAATTCAATTGCATCTTTTCTTGCAAAATAATTTGTCATTAAACTTTGCCATTTTGAATTTTTCCGTTTCAAAAATAAGATTGCGAAAGTATCTTGAAATAAGGTACATAAACTTAGGCAACATTAAATCAATGGAAGAGGATATTTTATTTAAGGGAAACTTATAATGTGTATACCAACAACAATCGTTTTTGGATTTTTAAAAAAATTTTAAATTTTTTGGAAAAAATTTAATTTTGGAGAAAGTAGCGATTTTTGTTAAAAAAATTTTTCAATTAAAAGTTTATATTTCTAGAAGTTTTCAATCAAATTTTCTTTTTTTGGTGAAAATATAATTTTTGGAGAATTTTTAAGTTTTGGTGAAATTTTTTTTTTTTAATTTTTTCACAAATATAAAAATTCTATGAACGCAACAGTCTACTGTTTAACTAATGTTGCATTGTTTAAAAAATAGTTTTAATTGCGTCAACAAAGTAGTACTTAAGCTAAAAATAACATTCATATTTGAACTAACAAAAACGAACAAGCACAAATCATGGTTAAAAACAACAACAAAGCTACAATTGCCATATACATGTATCCCATGAAAAATTGAGAAGTGCATAGTAAGCACTATGCAAAAAGTAAAGCTAACATTTTTAGTAGGCTTACTTTAAGAGCAAATATTTTAAAGTAAAATAAATCCAAATATAAAGTATTATATACCAGTGGATAGGCAATTGCTTGTAGTTTTTAGAAAAATAAGAAGTTATTTAATATTTTTAGTTTTGTAGCAATGTATAGCCTAATAAAAAGTTTGTTTATGTAGAAATTTTATTATAAAATTTTTGTTAAAAATTTAAGTTAAAATAAAGTTAAATAAATAATTATTATATATCAATGGATAGATAAATATGTCTAGTTAATAAAGTTTTTAATTATTTTTGTTATTTAGTGGTAACGCCAAATTTTGAAACGCATTCATTTCATTTCAGGTAATTAATTATTCGTGCAACTCTGACTTGATTTAATAAAAGTATAATATGTGAGTGAAAATTAAAATATTACGAAATGTACAGTACATGCTACTATTTATGAGCGTACACTGTAATCACCAGTGTTCAATGTCTACAATACTTAAAAGTAGTTTAGTAATTATAAGTTATAGATTAGAGTTATTTACACTGTATGAGAGAAAAGCTCTAGTCAAGTAAATAAATAATCTCTTAAACACGCATAAATATCTTATCAATATCACTATTGAGTTGAAATAATCCCGAATTCGATGAAGATTGGTTTCTATTTGTTTATAGCTCTCATATAAGGACCAGTTCTGAAAAACAAATTTATAAAAAATATATATATTCGTTTTCATGTTCAGAAGTGCTTACACAGAAAAAATTATATTTCAATTCAAACATTTATCCCATATTGTACTGGTTTCAATTATTTCATAATTAAATCAAGCATTCATTTGCTCAAAAACAAAATTTCTTGATATTTTCTATTGAATTTTGTGTTTTGAATTTGATTATTTTGACAATTGAATAAACAATTTTCGTTATTGGTTGAATTTCAAATACAAAAATTATTGAATAGATAATTTTTGTAATTGAAACACAAAAAAGTTACAAAAATGTGTTTTCAATTACGAAAATTATCTATTCAATAATTTTTGTATTTAACCCTAGGTCTCCACGTAGCAATATTTATTGCTGCAATTGTCAAATTTGATTGCGTCAATGAAATTTGCGAGTGTAGACGGCAAATTGCCATATGTAGCAATCCATTGCGCAATGATTGCTCTACTGATTGCCTGAGCAATTATTGTTAAGCAATAAGCTGTCATTTCAGTTGTCATTAATGTAAAATTTCTTCTTTCTATGATTCGGTGCGATTAATTTATACATATTTAATTTATTTAAGTACCAAAAGTAAAAAAAAACAAAGAAATTAGTGAAAAAAATCATCCAATACAGAATATGGGCAAAATACAACACAGTTTTTCATAGAACTTCTCGCGTTGAAAATTTTGTATTTGTGACGAACGTTTTCTCCACCTAAAGCAATCAGCAATCACTCTGCTGTTGTTCTGCCGACGTTATTGCTTGTGCTTAGCAATAAAAATTGCTACGTGGAGACCTAGGGTAAAGTTCAACGAAAATTGTATATTCAATTGTCAAAATTATCAAATTCAAAACTCAAAATTCAATAGAAAATATCAGAAAATTTTGTTTTTGAGCACATGAATACATGATTCAATTATAAAATAATTGAAACCAGTTCAATATGTGATATATATTTGAATTGAAACGGTTTAAGAAATAGTTTTTTCCATGATAAAAATATAGAAGGTAGTTTCAATCAAAATTTTTTTTTAAAAAATAAGGTTTTTTGAAGTTTCCTTTTTTTGTGAGCATTATTCCAAAAAAATGATTATGATTTTCGAGAATTTTTTTACAAAAAATGTGTAATTTAATTTATTATTTAAATAAAAATGTATTATGTTGTGTTGGGAGTTATTGATTCAATTCCTAACGTTCGATTACTTATTAAAACACGTTGACTATTTAAATTACTATTACTATGTAAATATTTTATATCTTTTAAATGGAGGTTTAATTATAAGAGACAAGTAGCACACGGAAGAATGTATTTTCAAGATCTAGCCGAGCACTCTCAGAAAATATAAAAAGTCTTTGAAATCGGATGGAAAACAAAAAATGGCACGCGTTTAACAAATTTACATGTCGCAGGTGCCCTACTTTGGGTCCCATAGCGCCGCCATTGAAGTATTTGTGGGGTTCATTTTCAAATCTTAAACTCGAATATTCCTTGGGTACGCCGTTTAGAAATACGAGATTTATTTTCAAATAATTTCGATTCTACTCCAGTGTCCATAGTTAATGGATTATGATCGGTAATAATCGGTGATATATATCCCAAAATATGTTTACATAATAAATAGTATTTTGAAGTTACCTTGTGTTCATTGGGACAGCATTCATATCCAATCTCACACGCTTTGTTTTAACTGAAATATTATTTTTAACTAAATGGTCGGAGCACACCATTGGCTGTTTTGGCAAATCTTCTTCGCAAGCTTTACATATATCCATAAACTTTTGTTGTTGTTGGGTAAATATTTTTTCTATTTTTTTTGTCATTTTCAAATTAATGAAAATTATGTATTCCCAAAGGGAAAATTTGAAATTGATATGGCATTACTATTTTAACGAAAAAGCATGTCAGACGTAGAATTTTAAAAAATAAAGAGAGAATGAAACTACCTTCTATTTTTCTACTATGGTTTTTTCTGTGTATAGACATTGCCGCCACTAACTTGACTTTTATTAAAGCTGTTTTATCCTGTTTTTTTCGAATTAAACTAAAATATTTAATAGATGCTCCAGCATCAGTAAGGACTGCTGCTAACACAATTTCAAAAATATGGTGTTTGCAACCTAAAAATATAAGATCTTTTCCAATTCCTCTCTCTAGAAGCGTACATGCACTTATGAATCGAACAGTGCGTTCACCCTGTAAAATACAAACAAATGCTTGAAAATAAATTTTATATTTTTGTTTGCCATAAAGAGAATAATTTTTTACAAATTTAATTATGTAAAAATGAAAAATTACATTTCGTTATACTTTATATTAATAAAATATACAATTTGTAGGTGCTAAAACTCATTACACTGGCAACTGCAACGTTACACAAAATGAAGAGCAGCAAGGGAATCAGCAGCAACATCACCACCAACCACAATCACCAATACTACCTACAATAATGGCCCTGACGACACATTGTCAGCAAAAACATCGAGTAAAAATAACATTTGTAAAACAAAAAGTATGATAATTAAACATGAACGTAATTATATGTAATTAATATCATTTAGTCACAATTTTTGTTTAAAATTTATTACAACGCACACAAACACAACAAATAAAATAGGTTTGTACATTGTCCTTAATATTCACCTACAAACTCCAACATACTACCACTGATGCGAACACAAGTGGAAGTGAACTGTTCCATATTTTATTTCCACTTTTATTCACAATTTCATGCCAAACATTGGTTCATTGAGGTGGTGTTTTTGTTATCAAATGATTATGTTGTTGTTGCTGCTATGACTTTTACAAATTATTTTCGTTTTTACATAAAAACAACAAATTTTGTAAACTATTATTTATTTTATAGTTATTTATATTAATTTGTAGTTATTTGTTCAATGTTAAAATTATATATTCCCAATCACAACCTTTGTACTGACGTGGATATTTTTCGCAGCTCACCCAATGAACAATTTTATTTGTCCAAAATCTGGATATATTATGCAAAGCCGCTTTTCGATATACACCGAAGGTAAAGCTTTTTCAATTCCCATCTGGGGCATTTGTACTTTGCTCAGTGGATAATATAAGGTGAATGCATATCATAATTATTTTTTGCTAATATTTGAAATTATCCATAAAACAAGTTCTATCGTAAAGCTAAGATATCAGGCAATAATTATTTGCAGAAATAATATTTATTATGTCAACAGAAGTATTCGAAAATGGCGACAGAATTATTTATTATACCCTACACCTTCGTGAGAAGGGTATATATAAGTTTGTCATTCCGTTTGTAATTTCTACATTTTTCATTTCCGACCCTATAAAGTATATATATTCTGGATCCTTATAGATAGCGGAGTCGATTAAGCCATGTCTGCCTGTCTGTCAGTCTGTTGAAATCAATTTTCTGAAGACCCCAGATATCTTCGGGATCCAAATCTTCAATAATTCTGTCAGACATGCTTTCGAGAATTTTGCTATTTAAAATCAGCTAAAACGGTTCACAAATGGCTGAGATATGAGGAAAAAACCAAGACAACCTCGATTTTTGACCTATTTTTGACCTATATCTGGATTACTAAGACATTAATATAGACAATATGGATATCTAATGATAGATATTTCAAAGACATTTGCAACGACGTATATAAGACCATAGTAACTTGGACCTACAAAGGGTCAAAATCGGAAAAAAATTTTAACCCGAATTTTATTTTTCAAAAAAAAAAAATTGAAAAAACAAAAAAAAAAATTTTTTAAATTTAAAAAAAAAAATTTAATTTAAAAAAAAAATTTTAAATATAGCACTCTTACTTGTCTTTTTTAAGATTGTTATACCTTGTTGGAAAGGGCGTCTTGTCCACTTGTTCCACTGTACTTTGGGTCAAATGTCAAACTTTTAACTAATTGAGACTTTTAATTAAAAATCCCATTTTTATACTGGATTAAATATTGGATATTTTGGCATAGTTTTAGAATTGTATATGTCTTCTCGTTATCGAAATTTTGCTATAAATGCAGAGAAAAACCATGGTTTGGCCTTTTTGCAACATTTTATTCAAATTTGGAACGCATATAGATCCTTACTGGGAAGCATCAATAGGCTATATCCTTTTTCAATACCTGGATCGGTAAGGGATAAACAGGAGGAAAACCGGTAAAATTGGTACCTTTAGTTCTTATACAATCAATACTAAACGGCGATTTGATTAACATTTGGAAAATAGATAGATCCTTATTGGGATTCATCAATAGGCTATATTCTTTTTGATAACTTTGAGGGACAAAAAGGGAAAAATTTGTACCTTTAATTTTTAGACATTGAACATTTTTTTTAAAAAAAAAATATTTTTATATATAGTACTTAGTCAATTTTGAATTTATGGAAAACTAAAATTGAAAGATTCTTCAAACTTTGTCTGAAGCAATTTTTTTAATAATTTTACGTAATTTGTCTGAAAACGGTCGGGTTGTTAATAGTAGACATGGAACTTCACATAAAAAATAATTTGATAAATAATATCTGGTGAATTGGATTAGAGAATGCCGTAAAACATTGAAGGATTTATTTCGTTGCCATGCACAGTGGGGCAGAATCAAAATTTGTTGGAAATAAATCTGGGGCGCTATGGGAGCTCTAAGTAGGGTACCTTCGACATGTCAAATATTTAGATAAACAGGTGCAATTTTTATACTCTACACCACCATAGTGGGGAGGGTATTATGCGTTTGTGCAGATGTTTGTAAGGCCCAAAAATATTAGTCTAACACTCACCTTAAAGTATACTGATCGACTCAGAATCCCTTTCTGTGTCGATATCCGTCCGTCTGGCTGGCTGGCTGTCCATGTAAACCTTGTGCGCAGACGATATTTCGATAAAATTTGGTACGTGTACTTTTCTCGGTCCAAGGACGAAGCCTATTGAAACTGGAAGAAATCGGTCCATTATTTCACCTATGTCTATTTCATTATGTCCTCCCGAAATTGGACTTTATCAGTCATAAATGTTTAATTTATATAGGTATCATCACAAATTTTGTTCCAAATAAGTTTTATATATACGAAATTCATGTCACCAAATTTTATTATGATCGGACCATAATTGGTCATAGCTCCCACATAAGACACATTTCCGAAAATCACTTTAACGAGCACATATTTTATGTATTGGTATATACATAAAATTCAACACATATAACTTTCATATAGACATGAATAACTCAACCAAATTTCATGGCGATCGGTCCATAATTAGTCATAGCTGCCATATAAGAACTACAATATATTTAAAAAATATCTTTAACGATCATAAAACTCTTAAAGATGTTGATATACGCCTAAAATTAAACACAAATAACTTTCATATAGACATAAATAACATGATCTAATTTCATGGCGTTCGGTCCATAATTAGTCGTAGCTCCCATTATAGCTTAGAGTAGGGTATTATATGGTCGGGCTTGACCGACCATACTTTCTTATTTGTTTTGTTTCACATCTGTACCGCAATTCTGTAACTTTTTATACTTTCCTACCGATGTCGTTAAGTAACGAAAACTATCGGTTGCTTTAACGAATTTAATATTCACTATTTTAAGTTAACGATATCTCTCGGTAATAAATTTTAACGACGAATATAGTTAAAAATATAAATGTCAATATTTTTAAAATTAAAAATTCATAAAAATATTTACTATTTTTTCGTGTTTGCAGATAAATTCGTAGTCGTGTGAATAAATAATCGCATTTATATATAAAAATCAAGCATCAGCTCACCCAAATATGTTCGCGAAACCTACTGAAAACAAAAGAACAAGAGTTTTTTTCTAAAAATAAAAGTAACCCAGTGTAATACATATGTCTATGCCACCACAAGTGATCATTAATTCAGAATTTAGATATGTGTTGTTATAAGGACAGTCGACAAATTCAGATGAATTTCCTTCTTAGAATACTGTCTTAAAAACGATTTTATAACTTTTATATAAGTTTATAATCGTATCACATCGCCAAAAATGGAAATTGAATATAGGGATAAACATTATACACTCCAGAAATGTGTTAATTATGGATATTATGCCCCAAATAAAAGTTGCTCTTAAAATTCGAATATTATTTTCTAAAATTAATATAATTGGTCAATTCAGAACGTATCTTATCATGTCATATTGTCTTAATATTTCACAGTGGTTTGTATTGCTTTTCAAAATAAATATAATTGGTCAATTCACAAGGTCTCATAATGTCCTAATATTTCACAATGGTTTTTATTGCTTTTCAACCTAAAAAAGTCCTAAAATAATACTACTATGTATGCTATGTTTATTGTGTTATCGTAACCAGCCAGCAGAGACCTGCGCCGAATGCCTAAGAGTCGGTTAAGCCGAGCCGCCGAGACGAGATATGACATTATGACAATATGAACTGAGCAAATATATGTCCAAATTTATCTTAAAAAGATAATTAAAGCATGTTAATTTTTATATTAAAAACCCAAATCAGTCCGTATCTAACAAACACAAAAAAGTTGACAAACCGTACTTTCAAAAAACAACTTATTTCGAATATTTATGTTACAAAACTAACTCCTAAACAATTATCGTTATGGCTTAACTAGAACATTTTATTTGTCGTTAACCTACCGACAAATTTCGTTATCTACCGACTATTTTTAACGAAAATAATCGGTAAAATTTAATTCGGAATATCTCTTAACGACAAATATTGTTTACTAACGAATTTTGATTACTTAACGACAAAATTTTGTCGTTAAAAAGTTACAGAATTGCGGTACTGATTCTAAAAATACTTTTGGAAATCGCTCGGCTACACAGAAAAAAAAACATTCATAATTGGAATGAGTTTTGTAATAAATATTATTAATCGAACTTGACTTTTTTTCCCAAACTTATTTCATTCAAAATAAGAACATGTTCATAAATATTAAAAAAATTTTACATGACGTAAATTTTAGCTTTTTTTACTTAATTTTTTTAATAAATTGCATTATAATTGTATTATATAATGAATTAGTGCAAGAATATTTGCATAATAGCCATATATTGGCCAATATTTTAAGATAAAAAGGAGAATATCTGAAACTTACAAAATTATCATTAAACATAATAAAACATTCATAAATATAAAAACATTTCATCCTCTTAAATCAGTTTAATCATTTTCACGCTTTTTATATCATTTTGTAGCTGAAAATCATAAAAAAACTAAAAATTTTCCATGAAAAATTTCAAACATTTTTGAACAACATAAAAATAAAAATAATGAAATTGAAATTCTATTTTTCAAGCCTTCTAGATTTTATTTCAAAACATAAAATATTAAAAAAATCATACTATTTAAGAAATTATTTATAAATGTTATGAATTGAAATCAATGAATTCGAATCATAATATTTATGTTGAAACTTTTTTCTGTGTAGGACTTGAAAAAACATGCTTGAGTTATTGTCATTTAAAAATTGAAGTTTTAAAATTTTGCCATACTTTAGTCAACTTTTTCAAAAATGTAGGGCGTACTTTTCGACCGAATGGACTGGAATTTTCTGTTAGACAATTAAATTACCAATAATATTCAAAAGATTTCAGATCAATATCTGTTATGGATGTAAAAATAAACGATTTTCAATTTAAATATTAAACAAGTACAACAAAGTATGGTCGGTCAAGCCCGACCATATAATACAAGTAAATATGCAAAAACATTTTTCTTTTAAAATATCAATAATTTATATTCGTGACTGATTTTCGGAAGTGGGCCTTATATGGGAGCTATGATCAGTTATGGACCGCACACCATGAAATTAGGTCGTGTGATTTATGTCTATATGAAGGATATTTATATTGAATTTTGTGTGTATACCAAAATTTTTAAGAGATTTATGCACGTTAAAGTGATTTTCGGAAGCGGGTCTATATGGGAGCTATGACTAATTATGGACCGATCGTAACAAAATTTGGTGACATGAATTTTGTATATATTAAATTTATTTGGAGCGAATTTTGTGTAGATACCTAAATAAATTAAATATTTATGACCGATAAAGTCCAATTTAGGGAGGACATTTGTATGGGGGCTAGGTGAAATAGTGGCCCGATTTCAGCCAGTTTCCATAGGCTTCGTCCTTGGGCCAAAAACTTATATGTACCAAATTTTATCGCAATATTTTCAAAATTGCGACCTGTACTTTGCGCACAAAGTTTACATGGTCAGACAACCAGCCAGACGGACCGACGGACATCGTTTAATCGACTCAGAAAATGATTGCAAGTCGATCGGTACAGTTTATGGTGGATGTTAGACTAATATTTTTGGGCGTTACAAACATCTGCATAAACGCATTACATCCTCCCCACTATGGTGGTGTATGATACAAAAAATAGTAGATTTTTGCAGTTTTTGGGCGAAATAATGACTTAACTATTTATAGCCTACACCACCATAGTGGGGAGGGTATTATGCATTTTTGCAGATGTTTGTAACGCCCAAAAATACTAGTCTAACACCCACTTTAGAGTATACCAATCGACTTATATACACTTTCTGACTCGATTAAACGCTGTCCGTCCGTCAGGCTGTCTGTCCATGTAAAACTTGTGCGCAAAGTACAGGTCGCAATTTTGAAGATATTTCTATAAAATTTGGTGAATATAGTTTTTTCGGCCCAAGGACCAATCCTATTGAAGCTGATTGAAATCGTTACATTATTTCACCTAGCCCCCATACAAATGTCCTCTTGAAATTGTACTTTATCGGTCATAAATGTTTAATTTGTATAATTATCTACACAAATTTCGTTCCAAATATGTTTTATATATACGAAATTCATGTTACCAAATTTGTTTATGATCGGTCCATAATTAGTCATAGCTCCCATATAGACCCGCTTCCGAAAATCACTTTAACGTGCATAAATCTCTTAAAAATGTTGGTATACACACAAAATTCAACATAAATAACTTCCATATTGACATATGTAAAGCACACGACCTAATTTCATGGTGATCGGTCCATAATTGTCATAGCCCCCATATAAGGCACCCTTCCGAAAATCAGTAACGAATATAAATTATTGATATTTTAAACGAAAAATGTTTATGCACATTTACTTAGTGTAGGGTATTATATGGTCGGGCTTGACCGACCATACTTTCTTACTTGTTTTTTATTTTATTAAACAAAAATTTTCTTTTATGTTTTTCTGTAAAGTATCTTTACGAAAAACATTTTTTGTATCAAAATTTCAACTTTGAGCCACATGTTCTAAAATCCCAAAGCTAGGATCAGAAAACGGAAAGCGGCTTTGGAAACCTCGATGTGTTCCCAGCTCCGAAGGAAATGAGGACCCTATAGGCAAAATTGTAAAAAATAAAAAACTGGAATATACATATATTTTTTTTAGACATTCCCTTTTGATATTTTTCCTTTTCTTTTGTTTGACATTTTAGGGAAATCATGATTGAGAACATAATTTCTGATAATTGTACCTGGTGATTCTGTTATTGTATATTCTAGAAATATGAGTATCAAAAGCAAAAATACAATCAGCAACATTTGAGTATTTTTTTATACCCTCCACCACCATAAGTGGTGAATGAGGGTATATATAAGTTTGTCATTCCGTGTGTAACATTGAGAAATATTCATCTGAGACCCAACAAAGTATATATATTATTGATCCTTATGGAATTCTAAGTCGATTGAGCCATGTCCGTCTGTCTGTCCGTATGTCTGTATGTCTGTGTAAAACACGCTCACGTCTAGGCAGTTTGGTATTGAAAATAAGCAAAATCGGTTCAGTGGAACCAGAGTTATGAACAAAAATGTGATACAACCTAAAAAAAACTTGATAATTTTAACATAGTTTTCGTTATTTGTGCAAATATATTGCAGATAATACCATGAAATTGTACACACGTTATTTTTATGTTAAAGAGACTAACTCTGGCGAAAATTATAAGAAGCGGTCCATGATTTCTCCTAGCCCCCATACAAATTTCTTCCCGAAATATGGTTATATGGTCTGTAAATGCCTACAAAATTGCTGTATCCACACAAAATTCAGGAAAAATAAGTTTCGTGCTTAAAAACCCCAAACTGTTTGTGGATCGGTCCACATTTGACCTTAGCCCCCATATAAAGTTCATTTCCGAAAATCACTTAAATAAGCATAAATGTCTTAGAAATGGCTATTAAGTTGAATTCGTCATAAATAGTCCCCATATATACCAAAATCGCTGTACCTAATTATATGAAGATCGGCCGATAATTGGTTATAGCTCCCATATAAGGACCACTTCCGAAAAACACAATAACCTACATAAATATCTAAAAAATATCAATATCAAAACAAAATTTTACACAAATCCATAATTTATATTTGATTTTGTGAAATCGGTCCATATTTGACCATAGCTGCCATATAAGGTCCACTTCCGAAAATCAGTTAAGTACTCATAAATCTCTTATAAATATCTTTATTATGCTAAAATTCAACAAAAATAATACTCATATACATAAAAATCACTGTACTAAATGATATGCAGATTGGCCGATTATTGGTCATAGCTCCCCTATAAGGCCCATTTCCGAAAAAGATACTAACCTTAAAAAATATTTAAACCATATCGATATCAAGATGAAATAACGGACAGATCAGTAATTTGTATCCAGTAATCATACTTCTGAATTTTGTGAATATCGGTCCATATTTAACCAAAGCTCCCATATAATGTCCACTCCCGGAAGTCACTAAAATCGTCATAAATTTCTTACAAATAAAGTTATCAGGTTGAAATTCGAAAAAGATTTATTCAGTATATACAAAAATGGATGTACCAAATTTTATGATGATAGGCCCATAATTGGTCATAGCCTCCATATAAGAACCACTTCAGGAAAACACATTAACCTGTACAAATATCCAAAAAAAAACCTGTTCTAAACCAAAATTTTACACCGATCAGTAATTTGTATCCAAGAATCTTACTACAAGATTTTTTAAATATTGGTCCATAATTCGGCATAGCTCCCATATAAGGTCCACTTTTATATATAAATCCCACAACCGAATATTTTTAAATTTGTCTAAATACCATTTTTTTAATACTCTGTTTCTTCACTTGAGGTTAAAAAGGAAAAATGTTGATCCAAACGTATTAACTAATTATTAAGTATATAAATTATTAAATTTCATACGTTCTAATAGGAATTTCAATTGTAAATTGCTGAATTATATACAATACAATTTGTACATTTGAAATAAAATATCTTCTGCGTAAACTAGTCTTACTAACAATTGTTATATAATTTCAGTTGTTATACCATCATATTTAGGTGGATGGTATTTAAGATTCGGCACGGCCGAATATAGTTCTCTTACTTGTTTTCTGTTCATAAAAGTTTCTAGGATTTTTTTTCTGTCGTGGTTAACATATTCATCGAATTGCCCATCTCTAAATAGTACCAAAAGCAAGGGTTAAATTGTCAATTGGGTTATGTGCTGATTTTTATATAGATCCTGTTTAACAGAAGTGTGGAAAACATTAGCACGTTTATACAACACAAGGCATATTACTATCTTATCGTCGCCCTTAGCATGTATATTCTAGATTGTAGAATCAGGAATATGCTTTTGCTAATTTATGGAAATATGTATAAATATTTCTATAATTATGGCCAGTTATAAAAGGTTGCAAAAAATATAAGTAATATTTTTTTAATTATTTGTGCTTGTTTAATAGATATTGTATTAATGTGTTTGTAAATATGTTTGTGAAAAAGAATACAGTTTGTGTGAATGTGTAGATTACAATGTAGTAGCATGAACTACATATATATGGGGAATTTCATGTCAAGTGAACCAACTTTTAAAATCGATGTCTTTCAATCGATTTTTGAGTTAAAACATTTATTTTTATATATATCCCACTCGAATCTCGCTAAAATAATGGCCAATTTTGAAAAAAGACAAAACATTTTGTTGGCAAAATCAAAAGTTGTATATTTGATATATAAAATATTTATTTTGATATATAACCCACTTACATTCCACTCAGCGACCAAAAACTTCTTAAAGGAATGGACCTAAGCTTTCTTTTAGTTTGTTCAAAATGTCAAATTTTGACTCTCTCTAACTTAGAAAGTTCTTGACCGATCTTGTTGAAAAATTGTGTCTGAATTACTATCCAATATGACTAACCTAAAATTTCATCCCGATCGAAAGGCATCGATTTCAAAAGTTGGTTCACTTGACATGAAATCCCCCATATATATCTGTGTTTTTGGATGTATATTTGTATGCATTCGCTGTTACGTCCAATTGAACATTATGTTTATGTTGGTAATTTATTTTAAAATAATTTTTAATGCACCACTAATTGGCAGCTAATGTTTGTTAATGGTACATGACAATACTGAGCCTGTTGGCATTTGCCATTTTTGTGTTTTATTTTTATTTTTTTGGTCTCCACTCTTTTGTTATTGTTGCTGCAGCTATATGTTGTTGGTAGTTTGTTGTGCAGTATGTAGGTGCAGTGTTCTGTTTTCATAGCACACTACCCAGTAGTTAAGAAAGTAGTCAATGTATCCCTTATTGTCACTTATGTCTGGCCACTAGGCTGACTCCAATTATATATTTTCGGTCATTTGACACGTATGTGCTCTTGGTAGTGCAGAGACAAAACAATTGGTTACTTTATACAGCCCAAGTAATCTAGCATGTCTTTAAGTAATCTGGAGTGTAGTCACTTTAAACGTTTTGTGAGTAATTCGTTCAAACTGGTTTTATACAAATTGTTTTGATATAATTCTCATACAGTGTATTTTTATTTTTGCTTAAGTATACTGATGTCGCATGTAACATAGCTTAGGATACAACTAGAGGCACAGCTGAGAGTAAGCGGAGAATAACATTAATTACTCTCTTCACACGTACTTGTGATATGTGAATTCAACATATTTGTGAGAAAATAAACACATCAAAATACTTGAAATTGTAACTTCGATTTTCCGACTAAATACAGATCGAACCAATGTATTACACTTCTACACAATATTTGCCAAATTTTTTTAATTTTGCTCAAATGAAAAGAATTATTATTTTTTAATTTTTGACACCTAATTTTATTTGTGGTAGACTTTAATTTAATAGAACAGAGCTTAAATTTTTGGCATTGAAAATAGAAGAAAATTTAAGTAAATTAAAATTTAAAAATTAAACTATGTACTAATACATTCTCACGACTTAGGTTTTTGACAACAGACTTAGATTTTTTCCCTATGAGTAACGATTCTATGGATATATTATTATATATAACATATTATGAAGTCAATAGTCACTTTAATGTCTCTTAGTAACCTATAGTGAAGTCACTTTAAACATTTATTTTGTACTGTACTTTAGAAAGCAATTCATTGGAGAGTTGTAGGAGGAAGGTTTGTTTACAAGCAATTCTATTTTAGATGACTATTTGTGGTCAATTAGCACCCGTACATTTTAAAATAACTAGTTATGTAGCAGGTCAAGTAAACAGTTAGGTAGTTAGTAAAGTAACTGACGCTATGTAACCAGTATGTGAATCTAATGTATTGACTACTTTGGACCAGCTATCGGAGTCTCACTGTACTCAAAAAGGGTAAATTGACTTCCCTCTTGGGACATGAACATTTTAAAATAATTAATAACGTAGCTATTGAAGTAACTAGTTCCCACCCCAAATGATGGGTAAAATCACTAGTTCGGAATTCTCTCCAAGAACTGCTAGGTAGTGTGTCAGAAAGTATGTGTGAGTTTTATTTGTTCATATTTAAATTTATTCTCATGTACAATTATCATATGTTGTTGTTATGTTTGTATGTAGTAACTGTGTTATGTTTCGATATCATGTTGTTGTTTGTATGACAATGCTGCATACAGAGTGTCACATACAGGCGTATCCTTCAAGGTAGTTTATGCTTTTTGTATAAATATTTCGTGATATGCCTTCTTTAGAAATACGCCCAAGGCCTAATTTGAATGGTCGTTGCATTTTTAATTTTTTTTTTCTATTTTCCCAGTACTATTCAGCCATGTTGGTTCATATACCCTGGAGATTATTTTAATTTCATTAACTTGTTGTATTTCATGTTTTCTGAACATTTATTATTTGTGCTAAACCAACATTTATAGTTGGCCCAATTTATTATTTCTAAATTTGCCTAATAAAATAAATAAACAATATAATTTAAACAAATGTTTAGATTTTAATTTATACGTTAGAAAATTAGCAAATAAAATGTTAGTTTACACAGAAAGCATTGTAGTTATTTATGGCGTTGCAGTAGTGTTATTTTTAGTAAACGAATACTAATACATAATAATTTACATTTAATATATCTGTAGGTCGTAATATAGAAAAGTTTAAGGTGCTGTTTAAGGTTTCTTAGCGAATGAGCGTTTTGAGTGGACGTTTTACATGTATTATGTTTTTGTTACAATAACAAAATACATGTTAAATTTCCACCCAAAGTACTCGTTTTCTATAGAAAAACAGCACACTTTTAGCAAACATTTCTTGAACTTTTTATACCCTCCACCACCATAAGTGGTGAATGAGGGTATTTATAAGTTTGTCATTCCGTGTGTAACATTGAGAAATATTCATCTGAGACCCAACAAAGTATATATATTATTGATCCTTATGAAATTCTAAGTCGATTGAGCCATGTCCGTCTGTCTGTCCGTCTGTCCATCTGTCTGTCTGTATAAAACACGCTCACGTCCAAAATGGGCAAACAAAATTGGTAGACTTGCAACAAAAATGTTTACTGTTCTCCTAAGCAGTTTGGTATTGAAAATCAGCAAAATCGTTTCAGTGGAACCAGAGTTATGAACCAAAATGTGAGACAACCTAAAAAAAAACTTGATAATTTTAACATAGTTTTCGTTATTTGTGCAAATATATTGCAGATAATACCATACAATTGTACACACGTTATTTATATGTTCAAAGGACTAACTCTAGCGAAAATTATAAGAATAGGTCCATGATTTCTCCTATCCCCCATACAAATTTCTTAACGAAATATGGTTATATGGTGTGTAAATGCCTACAAAATTGCAGTATCCACACAAAATTCAGAAAAAATAAGTTTCGTGCTTAAAAAAATTACCACCCCAAATTTTTTGTGGATCGGCCCACATTTGACCGTAGCCCCCATATAAAGTTCATTTTCGAAAATCACTTAAATAAGCATAAGTGTCTTATAAATATCGCTATTAAGTTGAAATTCGCCATAAATAGTCCCCATATATACCAAAATCGCTGTACCTAATTCTATGAAGATCGGCCGATAATTGGTTATAGCTCCCATATAAGAACCACTTCCAAAAAACACATTAACTTACATAAATAAATATCAATATCAAAACTAAATTTTACATAGATCCATAATTTATACTTAGAAATCAGATTACAGGATTTTGTGAATATCGGTTCATATTTGACCATAGCTCCCATATAAGGTCCACTTCCGAAAATCAGTTAAGTACTCATAAATCTCTTATAAATATCTTTATCATGCTAAAATTCGACAAAAATAATACATATATACATAGAAATCACTGTACTAACTTGTATGCAGATTTCCCGATAATTGGTCATAGCTCCCCTATAAGGCCCATTTCCGAAAAAGATATTAACCTTAAAAATATTTAAAACATATCGATATCAAAATGAAATAACGCACAGATCAGTAATTTGTATACAGTAATCATACTTCTGAATTTTTTGAATATCGGTCCATATTTAACCATAGCTCCCATATAAGGTCCACTCCCGAAAATCACTAAAATCCTCATAAATTTGTTACAAATATAGTTATCCGGTTGAAATTCGAAACAAATTTATTCAATATATACACAAATCGATTTACCAAATTTTATGATGGTAGGCCCATTATTGGTCATAGCCTCCATATAAGAACCACTTCAGGAAAACACATTAACCTGCACAAATATCCAAAAAAATCTGTACTGAACCAAAATTTTACACCGATCAGTAATTTGTATCCAAGAATCGTGCTACAAGATTTTTTAAATATTGGTCCATAATTCGGAAAAGCTCCCATATATGGTCCACTTTTGTTAATAGCGTTGTTTATATGAAATTCTATAAAAATAGCCCTCAAATACTTAGGACCATAATAGGTCATAGCTTTCATATATTGAACCAAAATAGTACACAGATCAGTAATTTGTATTCAAAAATCATAATACTGAATTTTGTGAATATCGGTACATAATTGGCTACAGCATCCATATAAGTCCATAAAAATCACGTTAAAATATTTTATGACAATCAAATCATAGCTCCCATATAAGTCACACAACCAAATATTTTGAAATTTCACCAAATATATTTGTATACCCTTCTTTATACTCTGTTTATTCACTTGAGGTTAACAGGGAAAAATGTTGATCCAAACATATTAACTAATTATTATGTATATAAATTGTTAAATTGCATACGTTCTAATAGGAATTTAAATTATAAATTGCTGAATTAGATACAATTTTTTGTACATTTGAAACAAAATATCTTCTGCGTAAACTAGTCTTTCTCTATCATATTTAGGTGGAGGGTATTTAAGATTCGGCACGGCCGAATATAGTACTCTTACTTGTTTTTAAATAACTTTATTATAACACAGCGGAACAGACAAATTGGTGGCCAAAATTTCATCTACATTTAGTACGAGTTGAGGAACCCTCAGCACTATGTTAAACTTGTTTTGCCAGTCAGCTCGCATTTTCGAAATATACTGGTTTTTATTCACATTACATACCATATTTTTTGGAGTTTTATTCAAAATTGTGGGTGACAGCTTAGAATGTGAAATTTGTTTAGCATTAAACTGGTCTACATAAAAATATTGTTACGAATTTGAATTACCGAATTGAATTTAACGGTCTGCTGCGATATTCATTTTGTTTATAAACATTTCAATCAGTAGAAACTTTTACTTATCAACAATGATGATAACACGCATTAGTGAAAGAGCATTCTACATTTGTCCGTTAAGATAATTCATGAAGCTACTGGAAGGAAGGTGGCACTGTGTATAAATAGTGGCAACGGTTGCAATATCACGCTGCACAGTGATATATATAAAAAAATAGAGGGAAATAAATCTGTTACTTATAAACGCTTAGTACGATTTGAATGAAATTTGACATGCGCAAATAGGAAGTGTTGTCAATTTACAAAAAGTTTTGAAAAATCCCAAAAATGGGATTTTTTTGGATATAATATCCATCGGTCGGAGTTATCAGAACCATTTACAAAATAATTAGGAAGATATTGGGCCATCTATCGGTTACTATATTTTTATATCAACCATGTGATTTGAATTTTACATACAAAATAGGCGTTTTTGGGATGACATGGTCCCCTCGGTATCAAAAATTTTGAATTTTTTTTCATTTTTAATATTTGATATAAAGTTACCTTTTTAAAAAGTATAAATTTCTTATACATCTTCTTAGACATATTTTGAAATAACTTAAAAAGAAAAAAATAACGTTTTTTTTTTTTTTTTTAAGGCGAAAAATCGCCTTATTAAAATTTTTTAAATTCAAATGTATATAGCTTTGAACTTAATCATTATTTCTAAACAATTCTTTTTCTATTTGAAAAATGCATTTGCTGTTAGTCCAATAAATGAAAAATGGAGAAAAAATCGGCAAATATTTGGATCCGCTTTTATCAAAGAACTGGAGTAGGGTGGGTAGAAATGTTGAAAATTTTACCTTTGGGTCAAAATAAGGAACATCATAATTCATTTTAGAGGTATGGTTGCTTGGCCAAAGTTTCTTATTTTGATCCTTGTCACTTGATCCTTGTCCCTACAAATCGACCTGCCCTAGTATGATAAATAAAAATGTGATGTAGGTAATAAATAATATTAATCATACGTCGAATAGAATCAGCATAGCTTTATTTTTAAGATTTAGTTTAAACTTTAAACCAACATAACTTTTGCTCACAATGAGCGAAATGATTAGCACGAATAGTTTTAGCGCGATTAAGTATCGGTGTATTCAACAAGCATATAATGGCGTTCGTGTCATAATAAACAAATTTGGAAAAATATGCTATCAAATATCAAATTCTCCAATTTTTTGGAAAAATGACTTTTGGGTAAAAATAAGGCACATCAGAATTCATTTTAGAGGTATGGTTCCTTGGGCAAAGTTTCTTATTTTGATCCCTAAAATACGATTTTCCTTGTCACTTGGGTGATTTTTTTGTGTCCCTGCAAATCCACCCGGCCTAATATGTATGTATTACATATATGTATTTAACTATTTATATTTGTTAGACATAATATGTAAAATGTACATATATAAATATTTTATCATAAATATGTTGATATAAGTTTCTTACTTATTTCTTTCATTTTGCCAAGTTCTTAATATTTTATGCGATGAACATGTTGAAAATATAAAAATAAGCTCTTGCGTAACATGCACGTGTCACTGTCAGTTTAAAGTAAATCTTTACTTTGATAAAATGTGTCATAAATTATTTTTATTTTTAGTATTTTTTTTCTTATTGGTGGGGTTTAGCTTTTAAAGTTCAGCAGCACTTTGCTCTGATAACAAGTGCTAAAAACTAACAAGATGTTCCGGTATTAATTATATTCATTTAATTTTTTATGGGGTAGCGGAGCTCACCGGGTTAAGCTGGTGTATAATATAAAACCAAAATAATGCTTGTTTACATTTGTTTGAATAAATATTCAGAGCAAAACAAAAACTTTTTTGCTAATTGGGAAAAAATTAAGTAAAACAAACCGCAAAATTGTAGATATGTATATGGAACTAACTCTGATATAAAAGGAACACTTTTTAATTGTATGCATTTAGCATACTAACAAAATCCCAGCAAATATGAATATTAGAATGGCTCCTTATTAAAATTAATAAATATGTTAAAAACAAGTAAGAGAGCTATATTCGGCTGTGTCGAATCTTATATACCCTTCACCAAATTATACTTTAAAATAATTTTTTTTAAATATTTTTAGGTAAACAAAATTTAATTTTTTTTTAATTGTTTTTCAAAATTTATTTTTTTTAAATTGTTTTTTAATTTTTTTTTAAAAATTTTTTTTTAGTTTTTAAATTTTTTTTTTTTGGAAAAAAATCTATGACAAAAAAAATTTTTTTGATGAAAAAAAAATTCTGGTTAAAAAATATTTTTCCCGATTTTGACCCTTTGTAGGTCCAAAGATATAGCCTTATCTACATCGTTGCAATGGACTTTGAAATATCTATCATTAGATATCCATATTGTCTATATTAATGACTTAGTAATCCAGATATAGATCAAAAAAGGTCAAAATCGAGGTTGTCCCGGTTTTTTGCTCATATCTCCGTTATTTATGGACCGATTTTGCTGATTTTAAATAGCAAACTTCTCGAAAGCATGTCTGACAGAATTATTGAAGATGTGGATCCCGAAGATATCTGGGGTCTTCAGAAAATTGATTTCAACAGACGGACAGACAGACAGACGGACATGGCTTAATCGACTCCGCTATCTATAAGGATCCAGAATATATATACTTTATAGTGTCGGAAATGAAAAATGTAGAAATTACAAACGGAATGACAAACTTATATATACCTTTCTCACAAAGGTAAAGGTATAATTATACTAAGCTTGCAATACACTCAGTGATAGATTTAAAATAAGTAATACCACTACTGACAAAGTTGAAAATTCAAGAAATAGAATGAATGCTGTAGCACTTCATTCTTAAATATGACAGTAAATTGGATCGTCATATATCTTCATCGTAGTATTTCAATAGTTTTTTGGACCCTATAAAAAGCTACACGCATCCAAATTCGAAACATCTAAAGTAGAGCATATTTTTTAAGCTTTTTTTTCAAAAAGTTCATCATATTTCTCTTATAGAAAAAAATTTATTCGGACTTGTATATGGGGGACAAGTGAACCAACGTCATTGTCTTCCGATCCGGATGAAATTTGAACCAAGGTTAGTCCTACTGGATAGTAATTCAGACACAAGATCGTTCAAGAACTCTCTGAGTTACAGGGGGTAAAATTTGACATTTTGGCCAAGCAGTGATTTTTCTCATGCATGTAACTTATTACCAGTGTTGCCAGGAGCTGGCGAAAAAAGAAGCTATATTGGCTTCAAAAAAAGGCCAGAAAAAGCTAAACCGCTTTAGAAAAAAAGCCAAAAAAAGCTAAAATTTTATAAATTAAGAATTTTGGTTTATATTTATTTTTAAATAAAAAATTAGAAAATATGTTCATAAAATTCATCTGCTTTACTTAAAGGAAGTACTAAAAAGTTATATGGTAATCTTTGTCGCAATTGCTCAATTAGTTTAATTTGTCGTATTATTTTTGTCATAATCTTCACTAATTAAAACGTTCTTTATTTTATCTCTCATTCATCAAACTAGTATGAAAAATGTGTCAAAAACATTAAACAATTTTCAATTGGCGACGATAATGGATCAAATCCTTGAATTTTAAATCAGAAAACAGCAAATGATTTATTTATTTTTTGTACTTTGTGCAATACTGGCTTTAAAAAAAGATGGTACGCCAAATTATAATCAGTATATTAATTACTTAAAAGTTTGGCTTTTTAGAATTGCTGGTTTGACGAAATTAAAACAAAATGGGTTTTAACTCGAAGCATAGATCCACAGACGTTTAACGGCTATTGATCGCCATCGAGTATCACAAGCCTTCAATAGTTTGTGGGGCTCTTGTCCATTATATAATGATGAATATAATGTGCAATAACAATTTTGTCTTGAAAGAGAATTTGCTAGACATTTAAGCTTTCAGATATAAAATACTCTATTTCATTTTGAACCACTTGATATTGGCAATTGTTCTTTTAATACTGCACAATTCTTGAGTATGTTGAAAAGCTAAATGAAAATCAGTAATGAATTAATATGAAAATGGTTCACAAATATAAATTTTGCCTTTTTATTTACTCTTTAGTCTCGAAATGTTTAGCCTTTTTTAATTTCAAAAAATGCTATTTTGAAATTAAGAAAAGGCTAGAAAAAAGCCACGAAGCTAAAACCAAAATTTCGAGGCTAAAGAGTAAATAAAAAGGCTAAATTTAGCCTCAAAAAGGCTAAACTGGCAACACTGCTTATTACCTATTGTTCTTAGCAAAATATGTCCCAAATAGTTTAGATAGCTATTTCTTTAATCTTTCAAAAAATGTTTATACTGTTTTTTGCAAAATCAAAAACTGTTTTAATTTTTTCAAAAGTGAAAAAAATAAATAAATTTTGAATGATATCATATTTTGTTATTTGGATCCACTCTAATATACATTCATATAAATAAATTTGTATCTGAATACTTTTCATAATAAACATTTATGAATAATATTGTTGCTGATTTTGTGTTTGTTTTTATATTGTAATATTTAAACCTTAAAACGTAGACTAATTCATATGAGTACATACATTCACATGCATCCAACTTTTAATTTTTGGAATTTATTAAAATAGTTTGTCTTATAAAATATATAAAAAAAACAAGGTGTAAATACGAGAATGTTGCGAAAAGTTTCAAAATTCATTTTTACAAACTTCAATTGACGCAAAGCATGCGAGTACTTTTCCATAATCTATGGTTGACTAATTAAAACCTTGTTTTTTTTTTGCATAATTTTTTTTTTAGCAAAATGTATTATGTTCACACTTTCGTACCAACTGAAAATATAAAATCATTATAAGTTTGATAATTGCATTAAATTTGTTCGTGCATAAAAAACTAAAAAAGGTATTAAACAAAAATGTTGTGGTAGTTAAATATTTTTGGAAACATTTTTTTTGAGAAGTACGAAATAAAATTTATTATGATCAGTAAAAATAAGCAGTATGTCTTCAGGTGTCTTTAAAATTTGTTGAATTATGTGCCAGAGAAAATTAAGCTTACATTGTAAATTAGTTTCAGATTTTTAGCTATTTCAGTATTCCTGCTTATAAAAAACTTATTTAGTCTGAATTTGGTTTAGACATGTTTATAATTAAGATATTTATAAGGGCTTATCTATTTTCAGATAGGGCAGTTGTATGAACCGTAATAAAATGAATCGATTCTAACCAAATTCAATAGGTTTAATCCTTGGGGCAATATAAAGGTTTGTTCAAAATTTTGGCCATTTTTCTTTAAAATTGCGACCTGTAGTTTGATTAAAAGGTTTAATTGGACGGACAGATGCACGGGCATCGCTTAATCAACTCAGAAAGTAATCCTGAGCAGATTGGTATACTTTATTACTTTATGGGGTAAGTGTTTATGTTGGTTTCGAGTTAGCGTAAAAAACTAGTTAACCGTTTATATATCCAATATCATTTCAGTTTTTAATAATTTGTACAAAAAAAAGATTGAAAATAATGTTTAAGAGTTCGTGATATATTTGTAGAAATAATGAACAATTTAAAGGGGATCCAAATACATACAAAAAAAAATATTAATAAAAAGTACTTTTTAATTAGCAATTTAAATGTTCGCCAAATATCGTTCAGATCAGGAAAATGTGACAAACGTATTTCCAAATATGAAATTTTATTAAATTGTCACATATCAGGAGACCTCAAGGAATATAACGCAATACATCTACTAAGAAAATCAATATCTATCTATCTAGTGTACAAATTTCAACATATTCCGATTACTCGTTCATCTCGAAAACCAAATTTGAGACAATTTTCGTGATAATGTAGTGACTAATTTTTTATATCATCAAAAATGTATTATTTTGAGTTAATACAAAAGTTCAAACAGAAATGTGTCGTATATTTTCATAAAAAAGGTATTATTTTGATTTGAGCTTTTATTCAAGTTAAAAATAATCAAATTGTTTTATTTAAATTTGGTTGTAATTTGGGTTGATACTGTTTAGTTGATAACATTTGTGTTACTTTATGATTTCAATTCATAATGTGACTCTTTTTAGAAAAAATTGTTCACATTTTTTCAGAAAAATTAATTTTTTTTTTTGCAATAATTGTAACAATACACTATAGGTTAAATGACTAAATTAATAACGCTAAATTAACAACGACTACAAAATCATGGTACCAAAACCATAAAGAATTTCGAAAGTAAGAATAATTCTATTAAAAAAATGGAATTTAAGCCACTAACGACCAAAAATTAACCCATTTACAATCATTAATGCAAACTTAATACATTAATTTATTTTAAGTATACTAAAACTTTTAGTAATTGCTTAAATCTAATTCATTTTGTAAATTTAAATCAAAAAGGTCCTCTTCGCTTTCATTATGTGATTATTTTCTTTATGAGAGTTGAATTTTATGTGTATACCAAAAGTTTTAAGAGATTTATGCATATTAAATTTATTTTCTGAAGCGGGTATTATATGGGAGCTATGACTAATTAAATACCGATCATCATAAAATTAGCTGACATGAATTCCGTATACATAAAATTTAGTTGGAGCAAAATTTGTGTAGATACCTATATAAATTAAACATTTATGACCGATAAAGTCCAATTACGTAATGAAATTTGTATGGAGGCTAGGTGGTATAATGGACCGATTTCACCCAATTTAAATAGGCTTCGTCCTTGGGCCGAAAAAATTATATGTACCATATTAAGGTGGGTGTTAGACTAATATTCTTGGACATTACAAACATCTGCACAAACGCATTATACCCTCCCCACTATGGTGGTGTAGGGTACAACAAATTTATTGTTTTCGTTATATGCTTCTCCACTTCATCTGAAAATATGTTTACTTCAATTTTGTCCACTACATGTTTGAAAACGGCATACAATTTTTCTTTTTTTGAATTTTCGTTAAGCCAAATTTCAAACATAACCTAAAAAAGATAGTACTATTCGAAAACGGCTAAAAATGGCTATTATATGTAAATGAAAATTGCTTTATAACATTTCAGTATATTCATTTCTGATTTCATTTAATCTGCCGAGATTTGCCTAAATTTTTAAATGGTTCCACGAAGTTACATTTTGAAATCAATCGCAGCACTTTTAAGGTTATGTTCAAGCAAGTTAAACAATTTTATCACATTTTTTTAACAAAAAACCTTACCTATTTACTTAGTTTATTGTTCTCCATTACACTTTCTTCTTTATAACTTTATAAAATTATTTAAACATGCAATTGAAAATTTGAAAGCAATACAGGCTTTTCAACAAAATTTATTAAGTAATTACAATGCAATGTCTTTGACTGCGTGTTTTCAAATGGAATTTAATATTTGCATTTGAAAAATTGGACTTTAGCACAGTTTTGGTAGCCGCTTAGCCTATAGTGGAATGTAAGAGAAAAACAATGTAAATATGATGTATTCGGATTTTCAAACTGTAACCAGTACCCTCTTGTTGATCAAGTGCAATATATAAAAACCGGTTAACCGATACAAAAAAACGACCTCTCAAATAACTCGAAAATATAAAATATTCGAAAACTGACGGTTTTTTGAACAGAAAAACCACGGTTAACCGGTTTCCGGTATGGGGTTATATTGAGGAATTTTATGGGGGTAATTTTTGTGTTAGATCTTAACCCTCTATCTCCTTTCTTTAGGGGTCAATTTTACCCTTTTTAGAGAAAATCAAAACAAGTCCTTTCAGAAGGCATTTAAGGATTAAAATATTCTACGGAAATTTTTGCCGCAAAACTTCACCCACTAAGATACAAAAGTTGTAAATATAACCCATACACTCCATCTCGGGTCTCACATTTCAACATATATTTATTCATCAGGAACTCCACAAACCTAGCTCCCTTTTGAAAAATTTTAACATTTTTTTAAACAAGTTGTGTTTTGGAAAAAACGTAAAAAATACGGCCATTTTTTTCATGTTCCTACTTTGGATGCGTGTAACTTTTTATAGGGATGCGATAACAGTTATTTTTATTTTATTCGAAATTTTATCGCAAATATAGAAGATATTTAAAAAAAATCGAAACTCCGTAGGCCCGCCATATCTAAAAAACCAATAAAAGATCGAGCAGAATTAAAAAAAAAAATTAAATAAATAAACCTAAATGATTACTATAGAAGCTGCCATAATGAATCATCTTTTCTGCCAATGTCCGGCTCTTACAAACCTGAGGGAACGCATCCTCGGATTTCCATTCCTATCATGCTTGGACGAGCTATCAAGGTTGAGTCTTAGACGAATCTACTCCTTCATCCGGGAATCTGGCTGGTTTAATTTGGAGGCAACGGAAGTATTGTAATACCCTGGTGTCTACCCCCTGGGTATCACAATGGGATCAGATTTGAATGGACCCAAATGAGCTGCTTGAGGAGCAGCAGCCCATGGAACCTTACCTAACCTAACCTAAATATTTTTTGAACTACAAGAGATAACTTCCATATGTATGCATATTTTTTGTAGATCTCCTTAATGACTATTTATATTTTAAATTTCAGCTCATTCGGATCATACTTGGATTTTGGCGATATTTCTAAAAAATGCGAGACAGGAGATGGCGTGTAATTTTGCTAATTAAGCGTAAAGTGCTTTATTTACAACTTTTGTATCTTTGGTAACCTATACTTAAATTTTCCGCAAACATTTTTGTGGAATAATTTTATCCTTAGTTGTTCTTTTTGAATGGATTTTTTTTTGAATTTTTCTAAAAATGGGTCAAATTGACCCCCAAAAAAGAGGAGATTGAGGGTTAAGATCATCCACAAAAATGATCCCCATAAAATTGCACAATATAACTCTGACAATAAGAATATATAATGCTAGTATAAGTTAGTATAATGCTACCTTTGATCAAAAAATTTAAATTTTTAACCACTGTAAAAGAAACAAGTAAGAAAGTATGGTCGGTCAAGCCCGACCATATAATACCCTACACCAAGTAAATGAGTAAAAATATTTTTCTTTTAAAATATCAATAATTTATATTTTTGAGTGATTTTCGGAAGTGGGCCTTATATGGGAGCTATGACCAATTATGGACCGATCACCATAAAATTAGGTCGTGTTATTTATGTCTATATTAAAGTTAACTATGTTGAATTTTGTGTGTATACCAACATTTTTAAGCGATTTATGCACGTTAAAGTGATTTTCGGAAGCGGGTCTATGTGGGAGCTATGACTAATTATGGACCGATCGTAACAAAATTTGGTGACATGAATTTTGTATATATAAAACTTATTTGGAGCGAAATTTGTGTAGATACATAGATAAATTAAACTTTTATGACCGATAAAGTCCAATTTCGAGGGGACATTTGTATGGGGGCTAGGTGAAATAATGGACCGATTTCAGCCAGTTTCAATAGGCTTCGTCCTTGGGCCGAAAAAGTAATATGTACCAAATTTGATCGAAATATCTTCAAAATTGCGACCTGTACTCTGCGCACAAGGTTTACATGGACAGCCAGCCAGCCAACCAGACGGACGGACGGACGGACGGACGGACGGACATCGTTTAATCGACTCAGAAAGTGATTCTAAGTCGATCGGTATACTTTAAGGTGGGTGTTAGACTAATATTTTTGGGCGTTACAAACATCTGCACAAACGCATAATACCCTCCCCACTATGGTGGTGTAGGGTATAAAAATTCAGACCAGCTGGACTATAAGTTTATTCATCAAAAATGCTGTTGGAAAGTGAACTTTTACGCATAAAAAGTTATTTAAAACAGAGTGTAGCATAAATCCCAGTCGTTATTCGCTATCCACATTTCATTTAGCTAACACACTTATATAGTTTAATGACTTGTCATCACCATGACATTCGCCTGCATTAAGAGTAATAATTTTGTGTGAGCGTAGCTGCGTGTTGATGGTAGGTAATATTCTTCTTATGCATCAACACTTTTTAGTGATCATTTGTGTTCAAAACTGTAATTAGCTGCTCTGACAATGACAACAAATACAAGCAATACAGGTGTAAACATTTGAAAGTGTGTAACCATGTACGTTCGTTACTATGTGAAAAATGTCAAACTATACTTTAGATTTCCATTAATTTTTTTTTTATAATAAGAGTGCATTTTAATGAGATTTTTAATACAATATTTATAAGAGATAATGTGTTTCAACATAAGAAATAATCCTTAAATGAAACAAAATATTATGTTTTCCAGTAAAAAATATTTTAAAATGATGTGAAAAATAAATAAACGCAATCATGCTAGTCATTGTTGTCCTGAACAGAGATAAATTTGTTTTCTTTCATATGTCACATATTAATATAGCGAAAGCTCTTTGATTGCTCTTCACTTTGGTATAGCTAGAAGCGATTTCCTTACTAATATTCCAATAACTTCCGGTTATTGTTCCAGTATCCCCTAGTAATGTCATCCAGATATTCCAATCTGGCGGCACACAGTGGGGTCAATCGCAAGTGATAATAAATATGAATCTTCTAAACTAGTCGTCCGATTGAAAAATGATGTATGAACGAGGTAGAGGAGGACATAGACCTTAAGAAAATTAATTTTGTGAACATCCTGTTTAGGAAAACTGCTTAGGAAAACTTTGTACAGCTTGTAACTTATACAAATATAGACAGTTTTCAATGAATAAAACTTTATTGTAAATCAAGTGCGAAGGTTTATAGTTAAAGTTTAAATTTAAATATTTTCGTTTTTGCAACGATTTTATTTTGTGGAGCTTTTCTTGCATATCGGTATTTTGCGTTTTTAGAATTTTTTTACTCAACCCTAATATTTTTAAGTGATCCAAATTTTCTTTACACGCTTCTACATTAAGTTCTCTTTCCAGTTCATATAACAATTGTATATAGTCCCAAAGAAAAATTTTTTCTAGAAAAGAAAAAATATATTAATAATTATATATAGGGACGCGATACCTGTAACCAAGCTGTTTTTAATTCATTTAGTATTTTATGGACAATACAGCTGATTTTTAAACAAAAAATCGACCCTCCGTAGGCCCGTCTTATCTAAAAAAAACCAAAATTAAAAAAATAAATAAACCTAAATATATCTATCTTCTAAAGGACTATTTATATATTAAATTTCAGCTCATAAATGGATTTTTGGCGATTTTTGTTTTTAAATTTGAGACTTGAGATGACCAACTTTGTGGGGCCATGCATTGGCCATTATTGTCTTTAGAAGGCTCAACTACTGTAAATCAGCTCCACACATGTGAGATTTCGTATCAATATCTCCGAATTATTTAGAAACCACTGTGAATAGTAAGAGAATTTTAATTATTTCGGGTTTCCTTATTTATTCGTATTTCAAAACGACTCAACATCGCTTTTAACGTGCGAATTTCTTTAGAAATGTGCAAATCAATGCAAATATTTTTTTTTGGAATAGATAAAGTAAGAATCGAACTACTCAAAATTATTTTTTAGGTAATATTAGGTCATTCCTTGGTGGAGAACTAGTGGGCCAAAGTTGAGCAATTTTACAAAATCACAAAATTCGAAAATAAACGGCTCTAAAAAACGTGGGGAGTGGAGGTCCCCCATGCCCTTCATGTGTCTAGTAGTCTTATATATCCTCTATCAGTAAACAAAATAACTAACTAAAATTGTTTCGACCATGAAATAATGATGCCAAACCTGTTCTTTTATACTACAGAATTATTAGGCTTGTGCTAGGAGAAAGTCAATTGACTCTTTGAAGACAGTAGCTACATTTTGTCGATTGCAAATGGACAATTTACTCTGCATTCGATTTATTAAGACAGGTTAAATAACTGCTTTCATAAAATACCATACACTAAGTAAATGAGCAAAAACATTTTTCTTTTAACATTTCAATAATTTATATTCGTGAGTGATTTTCGGAAGCGGGCCTTATATTTATATAAGTTATAACTAATTATGGAGCGATCGTTATAAAATTTAGTGACATGACTATTGTATATGGGGGATTTCACGTCAAGTGAACCAACTTTTAAAATCGATGTCCTCCGATCGGAATGAAATTTGAACCAAGGTTAGACCTATTGGATATTAATTCAAATACAATTTTTCAACGGTCAAGAACTCTCGTTGTTAGAGGGGGTCAAAATATGAGGGGGACATTTTGACCAAACATGTGATTTTTCTCATCCATGTAACTTATTACCTATTGTTTTTAGCAAAATGTGTCCCAAATTGTTTAGATAGCTATTTCTTCAATCTTTCGAAAAAAAATATTTAACAAAAATAAAATAATTATAATATTTTTTTCCAAATGGTTCCCACTAAGAGACCAAAAACCTCTTAAAGGAATGGACCTAAGCTTTCATTTGAGCAAACAAAAATTAAAAAATTAAAAAAATTTGGAAAAAATATCGATTTTGCCAAACAAAAAAAAAATTGTATATCTTGAGTTACAAAACATTTATTTTGCTATATATCCCACTCGCATCCCACTAAGCAACCAAACAGGTCTTAAAGGAATAGACCCAAGCTTTCTTTTGGGCAAAAAAAAACAATTAAAAAAACGGCCCATTAAAAAAATACAGATTTTGCAAAAAAATTTTAAAAATTGCATATTTTGAGTTACAAAACATTTATTTTGATAGATAGCCCACTCGCATCCCACTAAGCGACTAAATATGTCTTCAAGGAAAATATCTGAGCTTTCTGATGAGTAAAAAATAAATTTAAAAGAGGTGCAATTTCGAAAAAAAAGTCAACAAAGTGTTTGATTTTGCAAAAAAAAGTCAAAAATTGCATATTTTGAGTTACAAAACATTTTTTTTTGTAGATATCGAACTCGCATCCCACTAAGCGACCAAATAGGTCCTAGGAAAATATCTAGGCTTTATTTCAAGAAAAAAGGGCCCATTTTGAAAAAAAAATCAAAAAAGTTTTCGATTTCGCAAAAAACATATTAAAAATTTTATATTTTTCAAAAGATTGAAGAAATAGGTATCTAAACTATTTGGGACACATTTTGGTAAGAACAATATGTAATAAGTTACATGGATGAGAAAAATCACATGTTTGGCCAAAATGTCAAATTTTAACCCCCACTAACCCCGAGAGTTCTTGACCGATCTTGTTGAAAAATTGTGTCTGAATTACTATCCAATAGGTCTAACCTTGATTCAAATTTCAGAACGATCGGAAGACATCGATTTTAAAAGTTGGTTCACTTGACGTGAAATCCCCCATATATAAAATTTGTGTAGATACCTAAATAAATTAATCATTTATTACCGCTAGAGTCCAATTTATGGAGGATATATGTATGGTAGCAAGGTGAAATAATGGACCGATTTCAGTAGATCGAAATATCTTCAATATTGCGACCTGTACTTTGCACACAAGGTTTACATGGATAGCCCACCAGACGGACGGACGGACATCGTTTAATCGACTCAGGAAGTGATTCTGAGTCGATCGGTATAATTTAACATTTTTTCTAACATTACAAACATCTGCACAAACGCAATTACCCACCCTACTATGTGATGTATGGTATAAAAATCAACATCAGGTTCAACTTATATAGAGGTAAAGAACACCAAGTGTAATTAGTGTGTTTTATCACTGAATATTTAGGTAATAAATCGGGGGTGCTTAGAGGTCAAGTTTTTTGGTCTCAAATGTCTTACTTTTGTTGTAGCTTTCGTCTTAAGTCAATATTTGTAAACAAAAAATTACATGCATCAAATGATTTGCTTTTCAATTCACGTTACATTTTGTTTCTCTGAAATGAAATCATGTGAAGTCAAAATTTTTATATGTTTATTTGTATAATTATTGTAGAATGGAATGTCACACAGTACATGGAGTTACAGAGAGAAAAAGAAAAATAAATAAAGTTTTACAAACGGTCAACCAATGTTCTGATAATTACCACATTCATAGCATGGAATTATCTGATTTTAATGACTTCAAACAACTGACTTTTTCAAGGCCAAGAATTTAACTTTTGTATATAGAAAAGTTGATTGTAAGCAGCAACAAATAATAATCTCAAAAAGTACAGTAATAGAGGTAAGATAATCGGACATTGCTTTTCTTTTCATGAAATGGTAAAGCTTTATTTAGCCGGGTTTCCTAATTAAAAATCATTCACAAAGGAAGATTTCATATAAAAAATACGTCGACTTGTTGGCTCTGCTGCCTTTCATTCCGTCGGATTGCATATTTTTTATAAAAACATAAATTATTCCGCCAATGCTGGTGATGATGATGAATATTAATTTTTGGAACAACAAAACAAAAAAAAAATATTTTTTATGTTAATGTAATTTTTTTTGTTTTAAAGTTTTAAGTTTTTTCTTGTGAATTGTGACGTGAGGTATCTTGGTTTTAATATGGATAAATTAAAAAACTGTTATTTTGTTTTCATTTTATTTATTTAGTCGAATATTTCGACCAACTTTGTTAGTCATCTTCAAGAAAATATTTTTATTTTAATATGTCGATTAGGGTGGCCCTTAATAAACGAAAGTTGCATTTTGGCCATTCTCACCCTCCAGTTTGGTGAACATTAGCAAAAAAATCATCCTGAAAAAATTTTAGGTAAATCGGTTGGGGTTAAGACGTGCCGCAAGCCCTCTGAAGTTTTGAGATGCATTTACAAGGGGAAAAAATGCACTTTTTTCAGTTTTTGTAAAAATTTTGCCATTAAAAAATTACTTTTGTAATTTAATTTAAAAGAATCGAAATGTGTACGTAATTGTCGTTCTAATGAGACATAAAAAACAGAAATCGGTCAAAAAATGTTAAAGTTATTAAAAATTCGCCAGGCCATTAACGTGTCTCAGGCCACTAGAACATGAAATGTAGGAACAAAATTAACATATTTTGAGAAATATTAAAATAAAAGCTCATTTTTACTTAAAATATGTCCATATTTACTTGTATATGAGTTTTTGTCTTCGTAGGATACCGTTAACCTATTCTTAGGTATGAACAAAAAAATTTAATTTTTTTAACGGCAGTTTCAAAACTCCATTTTCAAATTTTTAAAAATTTTGTTAAACAAATTTCAGAATTTTTTGATCATCTCATTGGGATTTATTAAGAGTATAATAGGGAATAAAAATGTGAAAAAATTATGAAAATATCTCTTATAGTTTTTCCGTACCTGCGATTTAAATTTTGAAATTTTCGAGAAAAACCAATTATTTGGCAATTTTTAGGCCAATGAGCTCTATTTCCTTACTCTTATGAATTTTAAGTAAAACCTATTCAGAATATTATAGTCCAGATAATTCAAAATATACTCTGAAACTTCTACTAAAATCGGAAGACGTTAACCCTTAATTCGTGAAGGTCAAAGGTAAAATTTTTCAATATTTGGAATTTCTCTTGGAAAGATTTCGAAATGATCGAAATGTTGTATATTTTTGGGCCGATTTTGATGAAATTTAACAAAAATATAACATAAACTCTAGGGTTTATAATAACAGCACAAGAATGGAAATTAACGCTTAATGGCACTTGGGGTTAAAATGACACCAAACTTTTAAAATCATAATTTTTTATGGTTTTAGAAGTTTGGGGTCATTTTAACACCAAGTGCTATATAGGGTTAATTTTAATTTTTCTGCTGCTTTTGTAAATACTAGGCTTTGTGTTATATTTTTGTTAAATTTCATCAAAATCGGCCCAAAAATATACAACATTTCGAACATTTCAAAATCTTTCCAAGAGAAATTCCAAATATTGAAAAATTTGACCTTTGACCTTCACGATTTAAGGGTTAACGTTTTTTGATTTTAGTAAAAGTTTCAGAGTATATTTAGAATTATCTGGACTATAATATTCTAATTAAGTTTTGCTTAAAATTCATAAGAGTAAGAAAATAGAGCTCATTGGCCTAAAAATTGCCAAATAATTGGTTTTTCTCGAAAATTTCAAAATTTAAATCGCAGGTACGGAAAAACTATAAGAGATATTTTCATAATTTTTTCACGATTTAATTCCCTATTATACTCTTAATAAATCCCAATGAGATGATCAAAAAATTCTGAAATTTGTTTAACAAAATTTTTAAAAATTTGAAAATGGAGTTTTGAAACTGCCGTTAAAAAAATTAATTTTTTTTGTTCATACCTAAGAATAGGTTAACGGTATCCTACGAAGACAAAAACTCATATACAAGTAAATATGGACATATTTTAAGTAAAAATGAGCTTTTATTTTAATATTTCTCAAAATATGTTAATTTTGTTCCAACATTTCTTGTTCTAGTGGCCTGAGACACGTTAATGGCCTGGCGAATTTTTAATAACTTTAAAATTTTTTAACCGATTTCTATTTTTTATGTCTCATTAGAACGACAATTACGTACACATTTCGATTCTTTTAAATTGAATTACAAAAGTAATTTTTTAATGGCAAAATTTTTACAAAAACTGAAAAAAATGAATTTTTTCCTCTTGTAAATGCATCTCAAAACTTCAAAGGGTTTAACCCCAACCGATTTACCTAAAATTTTTTCAGGATGATTTTTTTACTAATGTTCACCAAACTGGGGGGTGAGAATGGCCAAAATCCAACTTTCGTTTATTAAGGGCCACCCTAATGTCGATATCTTCAGTTGTTACACTTGTAATCTTTGTTTTCTAGTGTAAAGGTAAAAATTGTTGTTTGTATTAATTCTAGGAAGTGGCACATTTTTGCTCTTGGTGCTGTATGTTTCAAAGAATTGAACAATACCAATACAAATATATCAAAAAACCTCCAGAAATTTTTCCGATTGTACCGATTATACTAACTTCCCATCAATTACAATATTTAGTAAATACGCCATAAATTTACCCACAATACAAAAAAAGACAACAACAAACATTAGCATTTCATATTAAAATTATTACAGTTTGTTCTACAGCATCAACCCCTCGCATCTTTTTTATGAGACATCCAGATTTATTGCAACATTTTAACATTAAATCTCAGTCAACACAATGGCAAAAAGTACACAAATAATTTCGTGCTTATCTGTAAAATAGAAAATTCCACAAAACGTACTGTTAATGTTTTAATTTTTTTTGTTGTTGTTGTTACAAACATAGTTTACTATACTTTTCTTCATTTTACGAGTTCGGCAAACTTCTTTTGATGGCTGTTAAACGCCAACTTTTTTCTCATTCTCATTCTTTTTTATTTCATTCATTCTTCTGATGCTTGTAAAACTTTATATGTATTTCTAAGTTTCAAAGGAATAATCTAAGAATAGAAAAAAAAATATGAGGTGGTGTGTAGTTAGCATTAATGTGAGGCTGAAACGAATTTGGTTAGCACTTGTAGAGGTTTATTGAAGAAGTTATTAATGTAAAAGTACTATTAGAATTATAAGAAAAGTAACAAAGATGCTTTTCTTGATTCGGTGATTTATTTATTGTAGTAATACTACATTGGGGGGAAATTAAAAAAGAAATAGAAATAAGTCTTTAACTTCTAAATGGATATCCCTATTTTAATAAAATTTCCCAAGGCTATAGAGGAGGTGTTGGTAAGTTTAAGTGTTTTCGGGTATAAATTTATTGAAGATTGTCCCAACACTCACCTTAAAGTATATCGATCGACTCAGAGAGTGATTCTTATTAAACGATGTCCGTGCGTCTGGCTGGTCGGCTGTCTGGCTGTACATGTAAACCTTGTGCGCAAAGTACAGGTCCCAATTTTGAAGATTTGACTTTATCGGTCATAAATGTTAAATTTATATAGGTATCTACACACATTTCACTCCATATAAGTTCTATATGTACGGCATTCATGTGACCAAATTTTATGATACTCCGTCCATAATTTGTCATAGCTCCTATTTAACGAGCATAAATCTCTTAAATATGTTGGTATACACATAAAATTCATCAAAAATAACTTTCATAAAGACAGAATAACACGACCTAATTTCATGGCGATCGGTCCATAACACAGTACAGCAGTGCAAAAACCACAAGACAGTATACGTTCGACACTACTACTTAAGGGTAGTAAAACCCTATACTCAGTTTGTCTATTTTGGTGACCAATTTTTTTTATGAGCCCCAAAGATTCTGAAAATCAGTGGGCCCTCAAAAAATGGTGTCATCAATTTTTGGCCAACAGCTAATTTAGACTTGGTGATACCGCTTAAATTTGTATGGCAATAATGTAGCTAAGAGTTCGCCAAACAAATTTTGTTAACATTTTTTCCCAAAAAATAGCCTTCACGTGCACATTTTATGGAAAAAATATAGGAAGAACATTTTTTTTTACATTTTTTAGAATAACTTCCAGGGACTCCTAATTTTTCACTAACAATATTTAGCAAAGTTGTAGCTACCATAAAGCTAAATAACACTTGTGAACTTATCAATGCATTCTGAACGTGTCTAGTTACTCTAAAGAGCACATAAAGATCACTTTGCACCTTAACAATCTTCGTTTTTACTATTTTTTTACACCAAAACAAAGATTGCTTGTTAAAGTAGTATGATCAAGTCCACACTTCTATGTTGTGCTGTATTACTTAGTCGGGTGAGGTATTCGAAATGGGGATCAGTGGGTGGACTCTTAAAATCACACATTAAAAAAAATCATACAAAAAAAAAATCGCCAAAAAGCCATTTATGATCCGAATGAGCTGAAATTTAAAATATCCTTGAGAAGGTCTACAAAAAAAATATGCTTATATAACTAGGTTATCTCTTTTAGTTCAAGAGATATTTAGGTTTATTTTTTTTTAAATTTAGCTCGATCTTTTTTTTGTATTTTATATATGATGGGCCTACGGAAGGTCGAAATTTGTTTTTTATATATGACGTATATTTGCGATAAAATTCTGAAGACAATAAAACAAACCTGATAACAATTATTTCGCCTCTATAGAAAGTTACACGTATCCAAAGTTGAAGCATCTTTTTATATATTTCAACTTTGTATGCGTGTGTTTTTTAAGTTTTTTCCCAAAAAAGTCCCCATATTTTTTCTATTATATAAAACTAATTTTCTTCGGGACTATATACATTTTGTTTATGATCTGGAAGAGAACTTAATGCAAAAACGTATAAAGTAAAATTTGATTCACTTAAGCGGACATTGTGCTCGACACAGCCCTATCCAAACTTGACCAATTTTGAAACAAAATTTTTTTGAGTAAAAATTTCGAAAAACGCAAAGCACCGATCCTCAAAAACTCTTCATATTTCTATAGCCCTATATGTTTTTTATATACATACAAAACGTTTTTGCTATCGTACTGCAAATGACGTCAAAGTGTTTACTTTTCTAAAAAAGTCAGTTTTTGGAACACATTTTCCCCGTCTTAGGAATTTTGGTGTTTGAAAACAAAGAATGGCAACAATGGTAATGCAATTGACTTAAGAACATTTAGATCTATATAACTTCCAAATTTAATTGTGATATCTGTAACTGTTCAACATTAATTCAAAACTTATATAAAAAGCCGATATTTACTCTTCAGAAGCTCCACAAACCCTGCCCACTTTAAATTTTTTTTCATATCTTGCATCAAGCCGGTCTTTCGTGATCAAGATTGGGTAACGTGATGAGCCCGGATCATACTGATAATTATTTGTCCATTCTTCGTTATTACAGTGCAATACAGATCTATGCACTCGCATATACTTTTTTTAACAACAAATCTTTGTTTTAGAGTAAAAAAATAGTAAAAAAATTTTAAGATACATAGTGATCTTTGTGAGCTATTTATAGTATCTAGATGTGTTCAGATTGCATTGATATGTTCACAAGAGTAATTCAGATTTACCGTAGTTACAACTTTGCTAAATATTGTTAGTGAAAAATTAGAAGTCCCTGCAAATTATTCTAAAAAAAGTGAAAAACAAATTTTTTCTTCCTATATTTTTTCAAAAAAAGTGCACGAAAAAGCTATTTTTGGGTAAACAATTTTAACAAAATTTTGTCTGACGGACTCTTAGCTATATTATTGCAATATAAAGTTAAGCTTTATCACCAAGTCTAAATCTTTGGGGGCCCATAAAAAAAAATTGGTCACCAGAGTATAGGGTTTTACTACCCTTTAGTAGTAGAATCGAACCTATACTGTCATGATCGTGTGTTTTTCCAAAAGTCTTCATTTCACATCCACTTAAAATTATAATATTGAGATTTACAAAACTTTGTACGTAGTTTAGAACAACTGAACACAAATGGGTGGTTTCATTACTTACATGAAACTCTGGTATTAACTATATTCATTTAATTCTTTATAAACTTTGTTTATATATTTTTTAATTTACTACTATAGGGTTAAGCAAGTCCTACAGTAAATAAAATATGATTTTCTTGAACAGGCTTGAATTTTCAAAATACTTAAGTTTGGTGAAATCATTGTGATAGAGCTATGCTTAGAGAATAGACATAGAGCGGAAACTCTCCTGTCAAAGACCTAACTCAGTTGTCAGAAACCTAAGTGGTGAGAATGTATTAGTAGAAAAAACGATGTGAAAACAAAAACAACACTCGTGTGTGTGATTATTTTGAGTAATTTTTTTGTTTGAGTTTTTTTTCTAGTTTCCGTTCTATGTTTCTCTATGGAGTTATGACTCAAATAATGAAAATCTGTATTTAATAGCTCGAGAAAAAAATGTTTTACGCAAATTTGGTCGCATTACGATTTCGAGTTACAAATAATACCACATTAATCCAAAGTTCACATATGTAAGTAACTTCGCTAGGACCGTTAACAGCCAGTCATATTACTGCACATTGAAGAGTGTCTCAAACCCTATAACAAATACACTATACTTTAAAAAAAAAGATTGAAAACTTTACAAAAAATTTAAACAAAATTCTTCTAAATTTTTAACTGACAATAAATGGGCGAATGAAAAACTTACTATGACAATGTCCAAAAGTCAGTAAGACTACTTTTCAGATAAACACACAAGCAAAAAGTAAAAGACGAATTTCATAAAACTAAAATAATGATGATCATGATGACGATGATTGTTTAGTTTTTGCAATGATTCAATCATTGTTCAAATACCAGGACTATATAGAGTGAGTCAAAATTGGGCTGTTGCAATGCCAGCACATCATGCTTAAATATATGTACATTCAACCTATCTTATATGCAAGGGTAAGTAGGAGTATTTTATAGATATTGCTTCGTGTATAGTACATTACTTCAATATTATATAGAAGGTTGAGTGTGTGTGTGTGTTCGCCAACTACTCGAAAGCTGTCTAAGAACTCTCAAAGTTGTGCTAATGAAAAAAGTTTTCATCAAAAACGTTTACGAACGATTCCGTTTCCTTTTCTCCCCTTTTTTTCCACTTAGTTCATTTATTAACAAATATACTCGTACCAATGGGAAATTTAGAGTGACTTGAATGATGGTTATTTTGTTTTAGTTATTCTAACCAAGTATGGGTAACAATTCGTAACGCTAGCTTTGTGGTAATGTTAGTTGAGCTGAAAGGGTATCTTTGCGGTAATAGTAGTTGCGCTGAAAGGGTATCTTAAGGGTAATAGTGGCTTAGCGGTAACAGTAAACAACATTGATTATAATTGATTAATAACTGCAGTTGTTTTACATATCTACGTATACGTATAATTGTTATAAAGTAACAAATTAAATTACTCATACGAAACGTTGATCCACATATTAATTTTATATGAACATTGCGAGTTATAGTGTTTTCACACCTAAAGTTAAAACCTGGTTTTAATGTTAAAACCTTAATCAGCTGATTTTGCATTCACAATATAAGTTTTCATAAAACTGGTTTTAACATTTATTGGACAAACTGTACAACAACTGTTTTTGTTTGTATTTTCCACCCACATTTCAATAAAAACATTTTCATTATTTTCTATCCAAAAGCCTCTTTATACCCTACACCACCATAGTGGGGAGGGTATAATGCGTTTGTGCAGATTTTTGTAACGCCCAAAAATATTAGTCTAACACCCACCTTAAAGTATACCGATCGACTTAGAATCACTTTCTGAGTCGATTAAACGATGTCCGTCCGTCCGTCCATCTGGTTGGCTGGCTGTCCATGTAAACCATCTGCGCAGAGTACAGGTCGCAATTTTGAAGATATTTCGATCAAATTTGGTACATAATATTTTTTCGCCCCAACGACCAAGCCTATTGAAAGTGGCTGCAATCGGTCCATTATTTCACCTAGCCCCCATAAAAATGTTCTTCCGAAATTGGACTTTATCGGTCATAAATGTTTAATTTATATATGTATCTCCACAAATTGCGCTCCAAATAAGTTTTATATATACAAAATGCATTTCACCAAATTTTGTTACGATCGGTCCATAATTAGTCATAGGTGCCATATAGACCCGCTTCCGGAAATCACTTTAACGTGCATAAATCGCTTAAAAATGTCGGTATACTCACAAAATTTAACATAGTAAACTTTCATATAGACCAGCGAGCTGCAGTGAGCTCTCAAATGAGCTCTCTTGTTTTTATTTTCACATGTACGCAAGCACACACATTGTATAAAAACAGTCAGTCTCGCATGAGCATTGATAGAAGCAGGTTGTGTTACGCTTTTACGTTTGTTTATTTCATTATTTTAGCTATTTGTTTTTGTTTTTGCCAGAGAATAATTCTCAACTCATACAACTACAATATCTAAAAACTGTAGTGGTGTGAGTTTGCATTTCGCTGATATAGACATAAATCACACGACCTAATTTCATGGTGATCTGTCCATAATTGGTCATAGCCCCCATATAAGGACCACTGCCGAAAATCACTCAAAAATATAAATTATTGAAATTTTAAAAGAAAAATGTTTTTGCTCTTTTACTTAGTGTAGGTTATTATATGGTCGGGCTTGACCGACCATACTTTCTTACTTGTTTTTATTGTTGCTCTTGAGTTTATTATTTATTTTTTTTAATTATTATACTTTGTCAACGGCTTTCTTCGTTTTTGTATTTGTAGTGTTTTCTTTTATCAGCTGTTTTCAAAATTTTAATGTTGTAGTTCTGAATTTATTTCATAAAACCTACAAAAAACCAATTCAAAAAAGGTTTTAAGATGGTTTTAACATAATAATTTTGTATGCTAAAACCATTTTTTAATAATGGTTTTAACCCTAAAACCAACTTTTGCATTAAAACCACTCAGTGTGAAAACACTATTGGATTGTCCCACGAAACGACGCATATTGGTGGAAATGAAAAAAAGTGTAAATAAATCCGTAACTTCTAAACGTATAAGCAATCTGAGTCAAATTTTACCAAAATATTCCATCAAACCTGACATAAATTTCCACAAATTGTATTTGATTTTCGCTCTATAGGACATTTCATTTGTAAACCTATCTTTAGTATTTTTTGGGCAGTTCTTGTTTCTAAATATCGTGGTTTTTATTTTTTTCATTTTTTTTGGTTATTCTGTATTTCATTTCTTATTGGTTAAATATTGCATAAAAATGAGACTAAAATTTAAAAAAAATATATTTTCCTTTACATCAATTTTGTTGATCTAAATTCCAGGATATATTGGAGATATCGCAAGGATATTGAAAATTAACTTTTTTCAGTTGCAATCAAAACATGCAAAACAGGCAAACAACTCGAAATTTTACAATATTTATACCCTACACCACCATAGTGGGGAGGGTATATTGGGTTTGTGCAGATGTTTGTACCGTGCAAAAATATTGTCCCAAAACCCACCTTAAAGTATACCAATCAACTCCGTCTGGCTGGTGGGCTGTATGGCTGTCCATGTAAACCTTGTGCTCAAAGTACAGGTCGCAATTTTTCATATTCATTATATTCTTTCCATAAATTTTTAAAAATTACTAACATTATGTTACTATCGTATGTGGATAAAAGATAAAGTAACAGTTATTAAGAAAAAGAACAAATGAATCGTTTATCTCAAATAAAACCATTAAAAAACAACCATTTAAATGAACAAGTAAGAAAGTATGGTCGGGCTTGACCGAAGAGCAAAAATATTTTTCTTTTAAAATTTCAATAATTTATATTTTTGAGTGATTTTCGGAAGTGGGCCTTATATGGGAGTTATGACCAATTATGGACCGATCACCATGAAATTATGTCGTGTGATTTATGTCTATATGAAAGTTAACTACGATGACTTTTGTGTGTATACCAAAATTTTTAAACGATTTATGCACGTTAAAGTGATTTTCGGAAGAGGGTCCATATGGGAGCTATGACTAATTATGGACCGATAGTAACAAAATTTTGTGACATAAATTTTGTATATACAAAACTTATTTGGAGCGGAACTTTTGGAGATACATATATAAATTAAACATTTATGACCGATAAAGTCCAATTTCGGAAGGACATTTGTATGGGGGCTAGGTTAAATAATGGACCGATTTCAGCCAGTTTTAATAGTCTTGGTCTTTGGGACGAAAAAATAATATGTACCAAATTTTATCGAAATATCTTCAAAATTGCGACCTGTACTCTGCGCACAAGGTTTACATTGCCAGCCAGACGGACGGCAATCGGACGGCATCGATCGGTATATTTTAAAAACATATATATAAATCACAATTTGGGTTTTTTGGTTTATGGACGAGTTATTTATGATCTCTGCTTATTATATTATTATGGCTAGTAAGATGAGATGTTGTATTAAAGATCCTAAATGTGTTGTTACATTTTTAGCGAATATAGTAAAAGCTCAGAGAAAATCAATTACTCAAGGCCCCAAATTGGGGTGCCTCGGGTATATTAAAAAATAAAAAAATGATGCTAAATTTTTGTTCCCGATCCGATTTGTGAGTAAAAAACATAAAATTTTAATTTTCAATAGTAAACTATAAAATATATAGTTTTTTGGCATCATTTTTAATTTTTAATATACCCGAGAAACCGCAATTTGGGATCTTGATGCTCCGCCACACCTTAGTTTTGGAATCAAAATTCAAAACATAAGATCACCAACACCTCCTCTATAGTCGTGGGAAATTTTATTAAAATCGGATATCGATTTAGAAGTTACAGATTTATTTGCTCTTTTTTTTCATTTCCCCCACTGTGACAAAAAAGCTCTGATTTATGTTCTCGCACAACCACGATCTGAGATTCTTTAACCTTTCTCCGGTAAAGTTTATTGTTAATCTTTTCCATTTGCAAAGATTCATCTTTTCTGCCTTTCTTTTCTTTAGAACAAGCTCAAACACAGTCAAGTTTCTTAAAAGGCTAAATAAAATGTTAGCACATTTAAACAAAAATATTAAATACAAAAATAAAAGTTTGGAGTAAAAAACGGGAAGCTGCATTTTGGTTTTAAACCGCTTGGTGCATTTTTTTAATGCATACAAATTGACCCACTCTAATGCACATCCTTTAAACTATTTCTTATTGGGTCTTTCAAACTCGCACAACATGGTAGTTCTTAGGGCTTTTCAAGACTGTTTGCAACGTTAATTGTTTTCACTTTGTATGTAGGATTTTGCCTTTTCTTTGTTCTTATACATATATTTCTATTTTCTTTTAATTTTTGTATTTTATAAATAAAAGATAAAAAATGCAAAAAATAAAAATAATATGAAAAGGAATTAAAGTATTGCTGATTTGCCCGGAAATGGTTGAGTGAATATATAAACTAGTTAGTGATGATGTACATGTATATTAGACTGGTCTAAAAAATAAATTTATGTATATATGTATATATAAATATAATTTCTTAGAAATAATTGCCCAATTCACAATTGATGTCGTAGCGTTGTAGCATTGTATATCGTAAATATTTTTCAAACAAATTTTTCGAAACAAAAACAAAACATTAATAAAAAAAATTACGACATACAACGATACAACGCTACGACATCAATTGTGAATTGGGCAAATATTTATTTCAAGGAATTCAAAAAAAATACGTTTTTTTGGCATTATTTTATGTATTTTCAGCTTGATTTTTTGTCAATATTAATATAAGTGTAAGTCATCTGTATAACTCACCAGTTTAAGGAAATAGAATAAAGGACTTAGTAACAAAGTTTCTCGTATTTAAATAATTAAATATGTCTGTATTCTAAAAATTATTGAAATTAATTAAATTTATATGAAGTTAAGCCTGAGTGATAATACAAATTACCTTAATCATGACGATTATGGAAAGCCATATTAAAAATATCCTACGTATTGACAGAATTGTTGATAGACTTCTAGAATACGGTATCACAATCAATGCATCGAAATCTGGTTTTGGTATTTCAGAACACAAGACTCATGGTAACATGTTTTCATATTTTGTGAGATGTTTTTCAATCAAAAAAAAAAATTCAATTCTAAAGGAAACATTTCTATAAAAAAAATAATTTTCGAACCATTGCTCTATGAATCCGATAATATTTGGAATACATGTTTTCCATGGCCATACAAAATTGAAGGTTTTGCTGAATTTTAAGTTCGCTTTAGTATGATTTTTGTATAGGTTCAAAGTTCATATTTTTAAAAGATGTGTGCAAACTACTTAAAGTAATCTGTATATGTAAAAATTAAATGGTCCATGTATGTAATGTCATCACGTGAGAACGGCTGGAGCGATTTGGCTGATTTTTTTTTATTCGATTCGAAATTTTCAAGAGATGGTTTGTAAAGAAAAAAAATTAAAAAATTCCGGGTAAAACTCGGAAATTCTTTTTTTTGTGAGTCCAGTCAACTGTAATAAAAAAACTCCATAAAGTATGCAGTACCAATTTAGATATTTTTTTGCAAACAAATAAGAACAGGCTAGTGTGAGTGGGTTGGAGAAACTTGAAGAACATTAGTAAATGTAAACTTTGTAAACTAGTGTAATTTTTGTAGAATAAACTTATAGTCCAGCTGGTCTGAATTTTTTTTACAGTGATTCAAAGTTTTCATTTTTGATCGAAGCGAGCATTATACTAACTGACAAAAAATGTTGCAAGTTAATGTCTGAGAGAATTCTTATTATCAGAGTTATATTGTGGAATTTTATGGGGATAATTTTTGTGGAAGTGCTTAACCCTCTATCTCCTCTCTTTATGGGTCAATTTGAACGTTTTTCGAGAAAATTAAAAAAAGTCCTTTCAAAAAGAACACCTAAGATTAAAATATCCTACGAAAATTTTTGCCGGAAAATTTCAGTGGGGGTCACCAAAGATACAAAAGTCGTAAATAAAGCTCATTACGCTTAATTAGCAAAATTGAACGCCACCTAGGGTCTCACATTTTTTAAAAAAAATCGCCAAAAATCCAAGTTTGATCCGAATGAGCTGAAATTTAAAATTTGATTTTTGTGGATTTTTTTTAAAAAAATGTGAGACCCCAGATTAAGTGTAGTTTTGCTAATTAAGGGTAAAGCGCTTTATTTACAACTTTTGTAACTAATTGGTGACCACCACTTAAATTTTCCGGCAAAAATGTTCGTAAAATATTTTAATTCTTAAACGTCCTTTTTAAAATTACTTTTTTTTATTTTCTCGAATGGTCAAATTGACCCCCAATGAAAGAAGATAAATGGTTAAGATCTTCCACAAAAATGATCCCTATAAAATTCCGCAATATAACTCTGACAATAAGAATTCTCTCAGACATTAACTTAAAACATTTTTATACCCTACACTACCATAGTGGGGAGGGTATATTGGGTTGGTGCTGATGTTTATAACATGCCTAAATATTGTCCCAACACTCACCTTTAAGTACACCAATCTGCTCAGGATAACTTTCTGAGTCGATTAACCCATTTTCGACTGGTGGTCGAATTTTCGACCAGCAACTTTGTAAGTGAATAACTAAGAAGCTGACCACATTTTGTTAAATATGTTTTAACAGAAATTAAGTTTTATATTTTTTTAAAATCTTTGATATATTTATTTTTTGTCTTTAAGTAAAACCAGAATTTTTTCTTGATGGAGCAAAAAATGCAATTTTTAGTCACTTTTCTAAAATGTTAAAAAAATTAAAAAAATAAAAAAGTAATTAATTTTTATTACTTTTCCGTGAAGACAAAATACCAAATTATAAGAAAAAAAGGAAATCAAATTCAAAATGATAAATCTCTTATTTTTGAGAGGCCGTAATTTTTAGTGGTCGAAAATTCGACCAATGGCCGAAACCCATCATATAGCGTCATGCATACTAATTTAATTATTTTCTTTTCTTATTATATTAAAATGCTTCAAAATCATAACATATGTTTTATTTTTACCCTTGGGTAATTTTTATGTGATAAATGCATATCATTTTGTTTTGTGAGACCTAAATCTCCTTTTGATATTTATTGCGTCGGTTCATTGGAAATTTATATTTGTCTGGTTATCATACTTTACCACATATCGATCATTATTGGTCTTCTCCGACATGGCATTATCAATGTTGAAACAGGTATTTGCATCTTGCCGATAATACTAATTTGGATATATCAGATCGTTTTGTTGCACTCATGTAAGATGTTTATAAAATAAAAGACAATTCGATTCGGCTTTAAGTCGTGGTGCTTATGTTCAGAAAAGGGCTATTTATTTTATACAGTGGTTCAGCCACATCTTATAGTAAGATCATATGCCCTGGTGCCCAAAAAGTTTTAAATTTGCTTGCTAACGTACCTGATCCGGAGTTTCATACTGTTTCCTTTGACAATTTTGTGTTCTTCTTATCAGCTTATGTGTCTTTTTGAGCCAAAATTGTATGCAATTGGAACTATACGTGAAAACAGAATGGAAAATGTTCCGTTGCAAAATCTATAGAAAGGTTGCGAGGAGAATTTGTTCCTTTAGTTGATAGTCAACAGTAATTTTATAACAATAACTCCACAGTTGAACCCCTGTAATGTAAAAAGATATTGTCGCAAGCAGAAGAAAACCATAACAATTCCATAGCCGAAAGTGATAAAAGAATAGAAAAACCTCAAAAGAACAAACCATTATCTCAACTTGATTTTCATTCTGAAGTCACAAGTAAACTATTGACATACGAAAAGGATAATGAGTCTGAAAATGAGAACCTGAAATATCCCACGAACAATCCTCGAATCAATGAGAAAGTACACGCCGTATCAAAAAGAATAAACATAGTCGGTGTAAGCTATGCAAGAAGCACACTTTATTACTACTTACATGTAAGAAGTGCAATACTTATCTACACATCAAATGTTTTGATGAATACCATACATTTTTTAAATGTCACGTATTCAGAAATAATAATTATTTTAAATTAAACTGCATTACTTTAATAATTTCCTTCAAACTAAAGATTTTCTTTTATTAATTGCAAATATTTATATTTCTTAAATTATATCGTTTTCGGCCAATGGTCGAATTTTCGACCAAGCCATACTAGGAAAATGGCAACCCTGGGGCAAAAAATTTTAATTCCTTTTTCTTAATTGGAGGTTTTAAACCATGCCTTTAGAAGGAATTTAATAAGCTCCGTCGGATTCTGGTAGTGGCCGATAATGGGTTAAGCGATGCCCGTCCGTCTGTCCGTCCATATAAACTTTTTAATCAAAATACAGGTCGCAATTTCAAAGATAATTTGACAAAATTTGGTATAAGCACGTCAATTGCCCCAACAACAAAGCCTATTGAATTTGGTTAGAATCGTTCCATTACTTATCCTAGCCCCCAAACGATTGCCTATCTGAAAATAGTTAAGCTCTCATAAATATCTTAGTTATAAAGATATCCAAACCAAATTCAGCAAGAATAAGTTTTATATAATCCGAACTCGTCTCACCAAATTTTGTGATGATCGCTCCACAATTAGTCATAACTACCATAGACCCTGTAATAAAAGATTATTGCAGAAATTTGAAATACAAACAAAAATTTCATATCTGAAGAATTTGTTTTTTTAAAGTCCTCAATTTAATTTTCTACAAACTTATAATTGTTTATGATATTATCAGCTTTAATATTAATATTCTTCTAATTTAATTATTGTTAAGCATAAAAATTTATTTCGTTTTATTTATTAAATTTATATATATTTTCATGTATAATAGAAATATTAACATTTGCAGACAATAACAAATCTTAATATCAACATTCTTTATTCTCACTGAAATTGGTATTTTTTCTCTTTGCATTTGTTCCCAGGTCTTGCGATGTTAAAAAAATAACATTGACAAATTATTGTTATACATTGATATTGGTATAATGTTGGTTGTTGTCTTAACTAAATACCTAATTTTATAATTGTACTAACATGAATCATGTAGATCATTGTTATGTATGAAAAAGAAAAGAAGAAGAATTACTTCGTTTATAAATAGCTTTTATTGGAGAAATTAATTATATTTATACAAATTTTCTTCAATAATGAAGTATAATTTAGCTGTGTTTAGTTACCAAATACTGTATGCCATTCTTTTGTTAACAATTCGACCAATGTTGTCAACATATTTATTGTAATAGTTTCTGAAAAACATTCAAACTTATGATTGACTATTAGTCAAGCTTTTCTGGTGTATGCGTGATGTAAACCGAGGTGTCTTAGTGGCAAACTCATTCGGCGAAAATTCTTTTCTCACGAACAGCAGATAACTTCACAACTATATTAAAATTTAATAAAACGCAACAGTTTATACTTGAATATATTAAAAGTTAATAAAACGAAACAGTTCATAATATAATATATAAAAAAATAAATGCACCCGCATCAAATTTTATATTTGGAAGAAATTGTGGCAAACAATTTTTATGCTATAAAATTTATTTAAAAGGTAATAACAATTACAAGTTTTATAGTTTTACTTTTACCGACATTAAAAATTATGCAATATTGCAGTAATTTGTTCCTTATCTGAAGAGACATTTATATGTAATCGGGTTTCTTCTGCAAGACAACATTTGAAATATTTCTGTCAAAATATCCTACAATATTCAATTCTCCAGCAATTTTAATAGTCAAGGTAAAGTTTTGAAATGATGATCTAAATATTAGTTATCTCAAATACATTTAACATGCTAATTTTTTATTTTAATTAGGAATTCTTGATTACGCAAAGCATAAAATATTCATCTTTGTGGTGGTCTCACGATTTGAGCCACCACTGTGTTTTTTTTTTCTTGTCGTTTGTCTTAAACATACGTATATTTCATCAACATATTACAATATTCTACCAATATTCTCAGTTGGTTGCGAAAGCACATTTATTTCTTCGTCTACGTCTGAAATAAAAGAACAAGCAACAAAAGAAGAAGAAAAAATACAATAACAACTACAATAATTAACTGCATAATCAAGTTCAACATCGATCTCCATACAATTGTCATGCTCGCTAATATTTCAATTCAGAAACAAATTCCATTATAAAGTCGAATGTTACAACTTAAAACACCAAGAAGAAGCTAATATCAAATATCAAAGCTAATATTTTAAAACTCAATTTAATTTGTGATTGGAATCGTAATTTTTGGAAACATAATTGTGGAATCAACAGCATTATACCAAGATCAATTTCTGACTAAATTTGGACACCAAGGAATCATTAGTTAATAAATTAATACAAAGAATTGGTTAATATGTGGATATCACAGTAACTATATCAAAAAATTTAATCCCAAAAAAAAAAATAAAATTAAGTTTCATAATGCTTAAAATTCTAACGTGTTAAAAACGAGAAAACCAAATGTTATAAATTTTTATTACAGTTAAATAAATAAACGAAATGTGTAAAAGAAAATAAAAGATAAATTAAAACCTATAAACTATATTGCACGAATATCACAGTTATCATTTTCTAAAAGCATTATGGAATTTAAGTTTCTCTATTAAGTTTACTATTAATTATTTTACCTATTTTATATAGCTAAGTATATACCCCGACATAATTTTTTTCTACACCTAATATTGTTAAAAATCTTCATTTAACCCGATAAGAACCAGCAATTGGCGAGGCCTCATCAAAAGCTGCTCTCAAATTTTTTTTGTATATCGGTGAGTGAAACAAACATATTTATTTTATTCTCTTATCACTACTAACATGCAATATTAAGAGAATGCTAAGCTTCAAGAGGTTTATAAACATGTTGCTTTAGATTCTAAAGTTCAGAAACATATTGATGATTAATGTGGATCGCTCTTATAAAACTTCTCTTAACTAAAATATTGCTTGTTTGTACGCTATTGTCGGTTTAGTAGATCTATATATATTTATTTTTTATATTACTTTACAAATGCGGAAATATAAGTAACTTAAAATTAATTGTGAAAAAGAATAATATATATAAAAAGAAATCTATCCAAATCTATAACAACATACATATATACTGATAAGAAATAGTTTTTGTTTATAATTTAAAATAGTGCATATGATATCTACTATTTATTTAAGTAATATCAATTCGGGAGTTATTCGCGTTGAGTATTATGAATATTTTTGAAATTTTTGTTTAATAAATTGAATTAATATGGAAAAATAATTTGTTAAAGCAATTTTCTTACAAAATGTGATTTGAATAGGAAGTGGTAGATTTCTTTTTGGGATTTTAGTACAAAATTAAAGCGCCACTAAAATCATTGGTAGGGAGGGTTGAGAGACGCGTGTCTACTAAATTACACCTTTGGTAGATTATTAAATTTTGGTTATGGTTGATCCTTTTTAGTTTTTTTTTCTTTCCGTTTAGTTGTTCTATATAGGGGTAATTAACATCTTCATTTGTTTCGTTTAAAGTTCAACTTCTAGTCCATTCATTTTATTTAAGACTACGGGAGTCTATAATAATATTTATGATGAACTGTCTATTGACAAGAGAAAGTTTGGAAAACAAGAACCCCCCCAACCGACTGACCGCTAGTGGTTATCAATGGCTCCCATTCGTTTTCTTCATTTCTTCCCAGAGCACCAATCGTCAATAGTACTATACTTTTAACACCATGTGTATACATTTTTATTAATTCAGTATAGAATAGCAAGTTTGTTCATTACATAAATTGGCGCCCAACGTGGGGCCTGAAGGTTTAGTATTTTATTCGATAACGTTTAAATATTAGATTTTCTTTGCTCTACACCAAATTACTATTTCAATTTCGATTTCAAAATTTTTGTAGATTTCATTAACATACAAAGTTTTTAGTTTTATGTGTAATCAAAACTTAGATATCAAATAATTTTTAGAGTTATTCGGATTTCGATTATCTGAGGTTCTCAGGTTCGGATATATCGACCAATAATATTCTATTAATCATTTTGTAATTTCAGTCTACATTATACATAATAGTAATACATTTTGTAGTAGTCTATATAGTTTTTGAACATCATTCTTTTAATGTAACTAAGTTATCGATATCCTGATTTTTCCCTGGATATACAATATATTTGCTTTGTTACTGCATTTTATTGTCCGTTAAAGTCAGTTCATTATAATTAAAAAAGTGCATATCGGTGTGTTTATTTTTAAGATGATGTTGAAATACTATTTGAACTCCATAGCATAGATTAGTTTTACTATCAACCATAAACCAAATTTTAAATATCCTTTCAAATTCAATTCACTAAATGTAAGAAATTGTTTATAAAATTAGTTACGATCTTCTTTTATGTATTTTCGATTAATTAAAATCAATTTGGCTTAATAAATTGGTTTATTTTTTTTTTTGATTAATGATATTTTCTAAAATTTGATTAAATTTCATTTGAATGAATTATTCTCAATATTGTTTTAATATCGGATTGAATATTTGATATTTATTTACATAAAGCGAATTGTTACTATAATATAGATTTCAATCAAACTTTTAAATAGTTTTTTTTACTTCTTTTATCAAATATTTATTTACATTTACGAAAATTTAATTTATCAATCTCTTTATGTTACTGAATTAAGTCAGAAAGTTTAACATATTCTATTTTTTCGTATAACACGTTTAGTGTTTATATCTTTCGTTTTGGACGATAATTTTTTCTCTTTTCAAATTTTTTTATTTTTGCAAGTTTTAAGGAAAATAAAATATATATTTTCATCATACGTTTTTTTTTTGTTGAGATACATATTTGAATATTCGAAAACACAAAATTTTAACTTTTTATACTTTTGTAAATTTTCATAGTGTTATCTCTATTATTTTCTCAAGGTATATTCTTGAGTATATTTCTAGACTTTGGTTCTTTTAGTATTCTTGTTTTTATTTTTAATGATGGAACGATCACCTCCACCCCAATCACAGCCTTCTGCTGTACATACAGATCCAAATTGTATTCTTTGTAGTGAGGTAATGACTGAAAGTCAAGATTGTTTAATTATTTCAGAGTGCAATCATGCGTTTCATCGCAATTGCATTGAAAATCATTTGGCTAACTCGTCTGAGTGTCCATCTTGTAAAAGACCTTGCTCCTTAGCAGAATTGAAGACAATAATTATTCAAGATACTTCCCAATTGGTGGATAAATCTAAAAATATTAGTCGTGGTAGACTTCGTGGTGCCATGGCGAAACAATATAACACCCGAAGTAATTCGAGGAATTTGTTTAACGAACCACAAACTCCACAGCCACCAAATCAAAATATCTTGCTGGAAGTTTCTCCAAATGTTCAGAGAAATCAACCAATACATAATAATAATTCTCCTCAAGTTCATAGGCAATCAAATCCTAGGACTGGCTTTGGAAACAATTCTCGACATTTTGATCCGTCTCAGTTAAATTCCATAATAGAGAATACTGTTACACGCCTTTTACAAAACTTAAATTTGGTTTCAAATTCTCAAAATTCTGTAAATATTCAAACTGCACAAGTACCACCTCCCAGACCACAAAATAACTTTCAAAATTTTCCAAATTCTTATCAAACACGTCAAGATTTCAGACAAACTTCTAACCCACATGTAGATGAAAACTTCGCCATAAGGGCAGACAAAATTACGTCAATTATCCAAAACTGGAACATCAAATTTGATGGATCCAGTAATGGTATAAGTGTTGACGAATTTTTATACCGAGTGGGGAGTTTGACAAGAGAAAACTTTAATAATGATTTTTCTATAATATGTCGAAACCTTAATATACTGTTAGCTGGTAGAGCGCGCGATTGGTATTGGCGCTACCACAAACAGATTGAAGTTGTGGAGTGGAACGAGTTTTGTGAAGCCCTCAAATACCAATACAAAGAGTTTAAATCCAGTTTCGACATACATGAGGAAATCAGGAATCGAAAAATGAAACCTAATGAAAGTTTTGAAACTTTTTATGAGTCTATATGTAGCATGCTGGACAAACTTTCAACTCCCATACCAGAATCTGAACTAGTAGAAATACTGACCCGAAATCTTCGCCCAGAGATCAGGCACGAATTACTTTATGTACCCGTGTACTCTATTGCTCATTTGCGAAAGTTGGTTCAGATGAGAGAACATTTAATGGATTCTGATTACTTTAAAAAAAATATTTCAAACAGACCTATATTTAGTTATACAAAACGCCAAGTGGCAGAGGTTGATTGTGCTCATGAGTTAACTGTTTCTGATCCCCACAACGAATCGGAGTTATCCGTAGATGCAATTCAGCAAAATCCCCAATTATTTAAGTGCTGGAATTGTGATCAAGCAGGTCACTATTGGGAAGATTGTTTGGAGGTCAGAAATATATTTTGCTATGGTTGTGGTATGAAAAATACATACAAACCTCAGTGTACCAAATGTGCAAACAGAAAACTTTCAAAAAACCACATAATTTCGAACAATGTTCGAAATCTTCCATAGAAACTAGTTTGATAAAGACACATAATTCTAATATAACACCCGAAAAAGAATATGTAATTTTAAATAATAAAAATTTGGATAACGAAATATTAAATAGGAAAAATAGTCATAAAAATCTTCATCCTATAACGCCTTATCATATAAGACTGCAAAAATATATAGAAAAACGAAAACAACTTTTCGAAGTAAATGCCCTTAATAGCCCATTTCGAAAACCAAAGCGATCTACTGTAAGGTTGCGTAGGTATTTCAAAAACCGTAAAATTAGTTCAAAATACATTTTATCCTCTATCGTAAATAATTTGTCCGATAAACGTTATTATGCTCCAGTAAAATTCTTGTCCTTTGTTGAATTTGGTCTCTTAGATACAGGTGCTAATGTGTCGTGTATAGGTTCTGACTTAGCAAATTTTGATTTTAGCAAATTTATAGAATTTAATCCCATGAAAACCTGGGTTAAGACTGCTGATGGTACTACACAGAGAGTTCTAGGTTTTCTGTATGTTGACGTTACCTTCAAAGACACAGTAAAAAAACTAAAAATTCTGATTGTGCCCTCAATTACTCAGAGACTTATATTAGGTCTAGATTTTTGGAAACATTTTAACCTAGCTCCACAAATTTTTGAAAATGTTGTTTTTACTACTATTAAAGAAAGCCCCTCTCAAATTATGTCACTTTTATCTGGTGAAAATCCAATTTTGTCCGAGGTTCCGTCCGATTCCAATGGTGTAAAAGAATATCCTTTAACTTCATCTCAAAAAGCGCAGCTTTCTGTAGTAGTAAAACTTTTTCCTAATTTTGATCATCAAGGTTTAGGCCGCACAAGTTTAATCGAACACAATATTGATATTGGCAACGCAAAGCCTGTAAAACAGCGGTTTTACCCTGTTTCACCTGCTGTCGAACAGTTAATGTTCCAAGAAATTGATCGCATGCTAGAATTGGGAGTGATTGAGCCCTCTACTTCACCATGGAGCTCACCCATGAGATTGGTGGTTAAGCCCAATAAAGTAAGGTTATGCTTAGATGCGCGTAAACTAAATGAGGTCACTCGAAAAGACGCCTATCCCCTACCCAATATCGAGGGAATATTTTCAAGGTTACCCAAGGCCAATATTATTTCAAAGTTGGACCTAAAAGATGCATACTGGCAAATAGGTTTGTCCGAAGAAGCAAAACCGCTTACTGCCTTTACGGTCCCCGGCAGACCATTATATCAATTTATAGTAATGCCCTTCGGGCTATGTAATGCTCCATCCACTATGTGTCGCTTGATGGATAGTCTTATACCCCCTGATCTTCGTCATTCTGTATTTGGATACCTAGACGATCTTGTCGTAGTTTCAGAAGACTTCAGTACACATTTAACGATTCTTGTTCGAATAGCGGAACAGTTCCGAAAAGCCAATCTTACCCTCAATATTTCTAAGTCTAAATTTTGTGTCACTGAAGTAAATTACCTAGGCTATATCATCGGAAATGGCGGCATTAAAACTGACCCTGATAAGGTAGAATCTATTAGAAACTGGCCAATCCCTAGGAATTTAAAACAGGTTCGTGGATTTCTTGGTATAGCAGGCTGGTACCGTAGATTCGTAGCAAATTTTTCTTCCATTGTCGTTCCAATTACCGATGTTCTGTCTACCAAACGAAAATTTTGTTGGACCCCAGAGGCCCAAAAATCATTTGAGTTAATTAAAAACTTGCTCACCTCCGCTCCTGTACTGTCAAATCCTGACTTTTCCAAAAAGTTTTATTTACATTGCGACGCCAGCGACTTTGGCATCGGTGCTGTGTTGGTGCAATTCGACGACGAAGGCAACGAAAAGCCAATAGCTTTTATGTCAAAGAAGTTGAATTCTGCCCAGCGCAATTATAGTGTCACCGAACGCGAATGCTTGGCAGCGCTAGAGGCAATTAAGAAGTTCAGATGCTATCTCGAACTTCAAGAATTTGAGGTCATAACCGATCATTCTTCTTTGGTATGGCTCATGAAACAGCAGGATGTGACAGGAAGGTTAGCGAGGTGGGTATGGAAGCTACAGGGATACAAATTTTCAATCAGTCATCGGAAAGGGAAAGATAATGTGGTACCAGATGCTTTATCGAGAATTCCATTTGAAGAAATTGCAGGAATAGATTTTGCCGAACCAGAAGTTGATTTAAATTCTCCCCATTTTCAAGACGATGAATATTTACAACTACAAAAGAAGTTAAAAGAAAATACATCTAATTTCCCTGATATTAAAATTATTGACAATTTTGTCTACATTAGAACTGCTCACTATACAGGTGATATCAGTCAGGAAAATGAGGCCTGGAAACTTTGGTTACCTCAAGGATTAAGGGCAGATGCAATGAAAAGATTTCATGACTCACCTATAGCAGCACACGGAGGTATGGTGAAGACATTAGAACTTATTCGTCGAAAATTTTATTGGCCAGGTATGGTGCGTGATGTTCGGAGATATATAGGATCATGCGATACATGCAAAGAGTGCAAAGCCCCAAATACAATTTTAAAACCAACTATGGGAAACCAAGTATTTACCTCAAGACCTTTTCAAAGACTATATGTCGACATTTTAGGACCGTATCCGCGGAGCAAACAAGGCCATATCGGTATACTAATTGTTCTTGACCATATGACAAAATTCCACTGGTTATGCCCCCTTAGAAAGTTTACCTCGTCTGTCATACAAAAATATCTTTTAGAACAAATATTTCACGTTTACGGTGTCCCAGAGACATTGGTGAGTGATAATGGCTCGCAGTTCAAAGCTAACGAATTCAACTCATTTTTAACTGACATGGGCATTAAACACATTTACACTGCGATCTATTCACCACAAGCAAATGCCTCAGAAAGGGTTAATAGATCCATTATATCCGGCATTAAATCTTACTTAAAGAAGGATCAAACCTTATGGGACCAAAACTTAAGCCTAATCAGTTGTGCACTAAGAAATTCGTTACACCAAACTATACAGGTTTCTCCATATCATGCAGTTTTTGGACAAGAAATGATAACTCATGGTAGTTCATATGCATTGCTTAAGAATCTAAACTTACTACAAGAACCGTCAATAATTTTAGAAAAAGATGATCAACTTCAACTCATACATAAAGAAATTAAAAAACATATTGACAAAGCCTATGAACGAAACAAGAATCAATATAATTTAAGAGCCAGACCAATTTCCTATGACGTAGGACAATACGTCTATCGAAGAAATTTTGCACAATCAAATTTCGAGAAAAAATTTAATTCGAAACTCGCACCTACTTTTTTGAAATCGAAAATTAAGCAGAAAGTAGGAAATAATTATTATATTTTAGAGGATAAAAATGGAAAAGTTTTGGGCACATATCACGCAAAAGACCTGCGTTTATAATTTTACTTCCTCCTAATACTGTTATCAAAAGATCAGTATTATGTGGTTTGTAATAAAAGATTATTGCAGAAATTTGAAATACAAACAAAAATTTCATATCTGAAGAATTTGTTTTTTTAAAGTCCTCAATTTAATTTTCTACAAACTTATAATTGTTTATGATATTATCAGCTTTAATATTAATATTCTTCTAATTTAATTATTGTTAAGCATAAAAATTTATTTCGTTTTATTTATTAAATTTATATATATTTTCATGTATAATAGAAATATTAACATTTGCAGACAATAACAAATCTTAATATCAACATTCTTTATTCTCACTGAAATTGGTATTTTTTCTCTTTGCATTTGTTCCCAGGTCTTGCGATGTTAAAAAAATAACATTGACAAATTATTGTTATACATTGATATTGGTATAATGTTGGTTGTTGTCTTAACTAAATACCTAATTTTATAATTGTACTAACATGAATCATGTAGATCATTGTTATGTATGAAAAAGAAAAGAAGAAGAATTACTTCGTTTATAAATAGCTTTTATTGGAGAAATTAATTATATTTATACAAATTTTCTTCAATAATGAAGTATAATTTAGCTGTGTTTAGTTACCAAATACTGTATGCCATTCTTTTGTTAACAATTCGACCAATGTTGTCAACATATTTATTGTAATAGTTTCTGAAAAACATTCAAACTTATGATTGACTATTAGTCAAGCTTTTCTGGTGTATGCGTGATGTAAACCGAGGTGTCTTAGTGGCAAACTCATTCGGCGAAAATTCTTTTCTCACGAACAGCAGATAACTTCACAACTATATTAAAATTTAATAAAACGCAACAGTTTATACTTGAATATATTAAAAGTTAATAAAACGAAACAGTTCATAATATAATATATAAAAAAATAAATGCACCCGCATCAAATTTTATATTTGGAAGAAATTGTGGCAAACAATTTTTATGCTATAAAATTTATTTAAAAGGTAATAACAATTACAAGTTTTATAGTTTTACTTTTACCGACATTAAAAATTATGCAATATTGCAGTAATTTGTTCCTTATCTGAAGAGACATTTATATGTAATCGGGTTTCTTCTGCAAGACAACATTTGAAATATTTCTGTCAAAATATCCTACAATATTCAATTCTCCAGCAATTTTAATAGTCAAGGTAAAGTTTTGAAATGATGACCTAAATATTAGTTATCTCAAATACATTTAACATGCTAATTTTTTATTTTAATTAGGAATTCTTGATTACGCAAAGCATAAAATATTCATCTTTGTGGTGGTCTCACGATTTGAGCCACCACTGTGTTTTTTTTTTCTTGTCGTTTGTCTTAAACATACGTATATTTCATCAACATATTACAATATTCTACCAATATTCTCAGTTGGTTGCGAAAGCACATTTATTTCTTCGTCTACGTCTGAAATAAAAGAACAAGCAACAAAAGAAGAAGAAAAAATACAATAACAACTACAATAATTAACTGCATAATCAAGTTCAACATCGATCTCCATACAATTGTCATGCTCGCTAATATTTCAATTCAGAAACAAATTCCATTATAAAGTCGAATGTTACAACTTAAAACACCAAGAAGAAGCTAATATCAAATATCAAAGCTAATATTTTAAAACTCAATTTAATTTGTGATTGGAATCGTAATTTTTGGAAACATAATTGTGGAATCAACAGCATTATACCAAGATCAATTTCTGACTAAATTTGGACACCAAGGAATCATTAGTTAATAAATTAATACAAAGAATTGGTTAATATGTGGATATCACAGTAACTATATCAAAAAATTTAATCCCAAAAAAAAAAATAAAATTAAGTTTCATAATGCTTAAAATTCTAACGTGTTAAAAACGAGAAAACCAAATGTTATAAATTTTTATTACAGTTAAATAAATAAACGAAATGTGTAAAAGAAAATAAAAGATAAATTAAAACCTATAAACTATATTGCACGAATATCACAGTTATCATTTTCTAAAAGCATTATGGAATTTAAGTTTCTCTATTAAGTTTACTATTAATTATTTTACCTATTTTATATAGCTAAGTATATACCCCGACATAATTTTTTTCTACACCTAATATTGTTAAAAATCTTCATTTAACCCGATAAGAACCAGCAATTGGCGAGGCCTCATCAAAAGCTGCTCTCAATTTTTTTTTGTATATCGGTGAGTGAAACAAACATATTTATTTTATTCTCTTATCACTACTAACATGCAATATTAAGAGAATGCTAAGCTTCAAGAGGTTTATAAACATGTTGCTTTAGATTCTAAAGTTCAGAAACATATTGATGATTAATGTGGATCGCTCTTATAAAACTTCTCTTAACTAAAATATTGCTTGTTTGTACGCTATTGTCGGTTTAGTAGATCTATATATATTTATTTTTTATATTACTTTACAAATGCGGAAATATAAGTAACTTAAAATTAATTGTGAAAAAGAATAATATATATAAAAAGAAATCTATCCAAATCTATAACAACATACATATATACTGATAAGAAATAGTTTTTGTTTATAATTTAAAATAGTGCATATGATATCTACTATTTATTTAAGTAATATCAATTCGGGAGTTATTCGCGTTGAGTATTATGAATATTTTTGAAATTTTTGTTTAATAAATTGAATTAATATGGAAAAATAATTTGTTAAAGCAATTTTCTTACAAAATGTGATTTGAATAGGAAGTGGTAGATTTCTTTTTGGGATTTTAGTACAAAATTAAAGCGCCACTAAAATCATTGGTAGGGAGGGTTGAGAGACGCGTGTCTACTAAATTACACCTTTGGTAGATTATTAAATTTTGGTTATGGTTGATCCTTTTTAGTTTTTTTTTCTTTCCGTTTAGTTGTTCTATATAGGGGTAATTAACATCTTCATTTGTTTCGTTTAAAGTTCAACTTCTAGTCCATTCATTTTATTTAAGACTACGGGAGTCTATAATAATATTTATGATGAACTGTCTATTGACAAGAGAAAGTTTGGAAAACAAGAACCCCCCCAACCGACTGACCGCTAGTGGTTATCAATGGCTCCCATTCGTTTTCTTCATTTCTTCCCAGAGCACCAATCGTCAATAGTACTATACTTCTAACACCATGTGTATACATTTTTATTAATTCAGTATAGAATAGCAAGTTTGTTCATTACAACCCACTTCCGAAAATCACTTAAACTAGCATTAATCTCTTAAAAATGTTTGTATTCCAATAAAATTCAGTACAAATAATTTATATATATACAAAATACATGTCACCAAATTTTTTAACGATCGGTCCACAATTAGTCAGAACTCCCATATAATGCCCACTTCCGAAAATCATTTTAATGAGTATAGATTTCTTAAAAATGTTGATATTCTAATAAAATTTAACACAAATAGGTTTCATATACACAGAAGTCATGCAACCTAATTTTATTGCGATTGGTCCATAATTAGGTGAAGGGTATCATATGGTCGGGCTTGACCGACTATACTTTCTAACTTATTTTCAGTTAGTTACTATCACCCACTGTAAAAAAAATCAGACCAGCTGGACTATAATTTTATTCAACAAAAATAATCTTCTCAACATGCCCTTTCAGAATTATAGCGACGCTATTCTGTTCCAATCAAAAAGTCTCAATTTGTTGGACTGTGTTATTAATAATTCTCTGATATGCAAAATCCTTTCTATAATGCATTGTTCCTCCGGAACAAATATGAGATATATCCAATAACCTCAGAAAGTCGTGAAACCTTACTTAAAACTGATTAACGAAATTTTCTATTAAGTAGTTAAGAACATTGAAAAACTTTATTTAGCTCCCTATAAATGGGGCCTTCCTAATATACACTCATACGGTATATGAGTGTATGGTATGGATTTAGTAATGTCTGTTTGGCGCCAATACTAAATTGAAAATGAACTTCCGTCTGGCGTTTTAGTTTAGAGATATTTTGAAATGAATAACGTGCTTAATCACTAAATGATATGAGAAAAAAAATTGTATATATCTATGAATTTGTGTATGTATGAATTGTAGTTTACAAAAATAGCAAAAATAAAATCCAAAAAAGGGGGGCAAGCAGTTCTTGTTAGAATTCTAATAGTTCTTGACAGTAAATGTTCAACTTGTTTGGGAAAAAAAAAGTGTAAGAGAGAAAAAGAAAGAAAACGAAAATATAATGTTAATTTACTTCAATGAGAAACTTTTATATTTCTTTTATGTTGTGAGTAAAGGAATTTTTAATTTCGCTAAAAAGCCAATTTAACAAATGGACTGCAACTACCACAAGAGTTTAAAATTATTAAACAAAAGTACCAGCAAATAATGAAATATTTTCAGTTATGATTTAGTGAAATATTTTCTTTTCTCTTTTAGGCAATTGTTCATGCACAAAAGTGCATGGGAGGAAGTAATACAAAAAAGTGTTTAAATATATATTACAGGTTAGGAAGTGCAGCAATTTACATCTAACGCAGTTTGATCTATTAAATCTTTTCAGTTTTATCAGACCAACTAATTAACACATTTTATTGACTGTATTTAAATAAATTTAAAATGGTATGTATTTTTTTTAACTTTACCACATCATCAATATCATCATCATCATCTCTGTTAAGGCAGTCATGGCCGTGGTCATTATAAAATAATTTTGTTCGCTGTTTTATTTTTTCTGCAGTTAAAATAACAGGAAAAACTTACAGCTAAAAAAACTGCGGACATAAAAGCGTACAATAAATTAAAAAAGGGAAAGATTTTTTTATAAAAATATAAAAAAAAGTAAAGTAAACAAACCAATTACTGCGTCTATATGTATTATTCACGATTTTTTTCCTCTCACTTTAGCAGTGACTTGAATTCTGAATAAAAGACTATTTAGCAAGAGGACAGTGGTTTTGTTTGCGATTCTTTTCCAGAGTGGTTTCAGGCAAAATTATTTATTTGATCATTGTGGGATATTGTTTAAGACCAGAGATTATAATCGTGTTTAAAATCCATATTGCTATAGGTTTAAAGAGGATTTACTATCTGCATTCTTATTCCTACCAGTCCACAGATGTGTCTAAGATTTACGTGGTACCTGCCGCATAGGTCTAGACCGCACAATGTGTCTATCACTGCCATTGAGTTACTTGCAAAGAACACTCAATTGGAAAATTCTTGTACATTGACTGCACAGATCAAAGCACAAACCCCTTGCTCGAGAGCTCATGCTATCTAATCCCTGACATCCGTAGCTAGTTAGTCAACTGACAAGCCCAGGATAATCAAAGCTGCAACATCCGGCCTAGTAATCCAGTCCGATTTATGTTATCTGACTTCAAAAGTTCCCAGTCGATAAAATTAAGCGTATTATAACACACACTTTTGACTTCGAGCCCAATGACCAGTACATCACCAATGCTACTACCTCAATACGTTTCCTGAGCACAACGCCATGTTGCTATCTGCTACTTTCAATGGCTCTGTTGTATCGGCATAAGCACCTAGTAAGAAACAATTGGTGATCCGGAATTTGTCACTAGCCCAAATATTAGTCTTTTAACCAACCAATTAGTCAGCCACCACTTGCTCACCGAAGTAACCACACCAATGATCCTACATGACCGGAGTCTTGGGGCCATAGGATCCCCGTGATACTAGATAAGTCTCTAGTCAGCTGCGAATTTAATAAATTAAAGTCTTTCCAGGAATGAGGTCCGTGCACCTCGGAGCCCCGGTTTCGCTCCGTATTTCCCCTCGAGGCACAACATCAAGGTGTGCAGCTCACCAAGATACATATCCGTGCTCCAAGGGGGTCCTACCAGCCCAAAGTGTGGCAGAATCAAAATTTTTTGTAAATAAATCTGGCATTTCTAAACGGCTAGTCTGATCGCGGTAAAATTTGACTTGAGCGTATCCTATTAGTAATCGAGCCCCAATAGCGGCCCATTTTAATAACTTAAACTCGAATACTCATTGTCTACGTCCACGTAAAATTTTATCCTGATCGGACCAGGCGTTTAGAAATGCCAGATTTATTTCCAAAAAATTTTGATTCTTCCCCACTGTGCAGCCTAAGTCAACAACTGCATCTTGGGACTAAAGCCGATACACTTAATAATTGCGAGGAAACTTTTCTTTGAAGCCGTGCTGGTCTATGCCAAATACGCGGTTTATTATTGAGGCAATTGATAATAGTTAGAAAGACTCGAAGGTCATTTTTCATATATAAAAATGCTACTAAAACCATTAGTTACAATTTTGTGGCAAAATTAGTATACCACTGACGAGATAATAGATCCCAAAATAGGATAAAGCAATTTAGACGATCGGAAGATACTTTTAGCTCTGAGATGCTAGGACGATCCAGAAAATATTGTATGATTAACTATATAGTAACGCTCACTGCTATCTCACGTGATGATGCAACAAGTATGCCCAGCGGGAAAAATATGCAGTAAAGAGGCCTTCCTGAATGCTTCATTGCAAAACCATTTAAATTTTACACGGCGTGTCATTGCGAGCCAAGGCCTTGCATACTCGCTGCCGTTAGAGGGCTGTGAGAAGGTCTAACTATGATGGGCTGCAAGCAATTTATTGTTTTAAATTTCCAAAGAGAGTTTATCAAAGAGATGCAGAATACTTTATTGTTTGATGCAGACTATTTTCATTTACTCACTTGTTATTAGAAGGGGATTCATAGGGCTTCTTGAACACCTTCTAAGAGCAGGCAGAGTGGAATGAGTATCGGATATTTTAGAATGTGTAAGTATGCCTTACAAGGCCTATAAACTGAAGTCCTATCATTTTTTCCCGCTGGGTGCAAACTATAAAAAAATTAATATTAGAGTGCAGCAAGGTTTCGTGGAACAAATCAAAACGCAAATTCTAATTTTTCCAGCAGAAGAATTTTTATTTTAAAATTTCAATCATTTGTTTTGCGTGAGTGATTTTTGGAAGTGGTTCTTTTATGGAAGAAAATAGATCCCATGTTTTATGTCTATGTGAAGCTTTTTTCTGTTAGATTCTATTTGGATGGCAAAATGTTTAAGAGTTTTATGCTCATTAAATTTGGGAAGTGGTCCTTATTTGGGGGCTATGGTCATTTATTTGTTTACTGTGGAAATATCTATATAAATTGGATATTTATGATCTATTTTCTATTTCCTCCTGGCGCTAATTGTATGACCTAATTGAGAAATATTTGGGTCATCACAACACAATGTTACTCGTGGCGCAGGTTAGGTCAATAGAACTTAAACCAACTAGTCCCTATATAGAATTTAATTGACACAATATCTAAACCACTGTTAAATAGTCAACATTAATTTTTTTTGAATTTTTTTCATTTCAGTTATATTTTGTCGTTGTATTTTCCCTACAATTTTTATTGTAATTACAAGTTAAATGAGGCCAGCGGCTGCAACTCTTATGAGCTGTGTACGAGTGGTTGTATGTCTATGTAGTATATATTCGCACAGTAAGTATTTTCAGCTTGTTTTAGTAACTTGCAGTTCTTTGGCTTCATTATTTGTCTTCTGCTGTGACTTTTTTTTCTCTCTCTCTCTCTATTTTAGAATTTTTAACCACATCAAAAATGAATTTACAACATTTACCACAATGACTTTTGTTTTTGTTGCTTTCTGTTGGTCTGTATGTTGCAAGCAGGGTTTAAAATTAGTTAAACGTTTTTTACATTTGACTACCGACTGCGCAATAAATATGAATCGTTTTCATATTAATGTGCACAAATACTGAAAATATACAAACTATAAACCAATGCCATATATGCACAAGCTTCATGGTAGAAATATTTGTCGCAGTTTTTCCAAAAATATTTTGCCTTACAAAATATTTTACGTTGCAGCTAGAAGACAAAATGAAAATTTTGCATTTTTAAATCTTTTGCTGCCTAAATATATGTATATTTTTGGTTAGCAAAAACAAATGAAATTGCTTGTGTATAATATACAAAAAATTACTACAAAAACATCATACATGCAAACAAATTGCAGCGTGAAAACCATAAACTGCAAACGATATGCGCAGTGAAAAATTCAAACAATGAAAATATGGAAGATGCTAAAAGTAGACTGCCAAACCATACGAAGTTGAAAAATGTAAAATACGAAATTGTGCAAAGTTAAAAATGTTTAAAGCGAAAATGTTTATTTTTAAAATATTTCCGCCGCATATATGGTTTTGTTTTGCCGCATATAGTCATTGAGTAGAAAAATGTGAAAAAAACTATGAAGTTGATTTGGGTGTACAAAATAAAAATTGTATTGAAATGTGTGTTAATAAAGAATTTTAGTGCAATAAAATAGAAGTTTTATTTTTTGAGGTATGTAATTGTATGTATCGTGAAAGATAAATTAAATTAAATAAGATTCTGGACAAAGGATAGCTAGCGGAGGATATTATTATTGAATTTTTTGATTGATTGGCTTTTTTAATACGAATTCAAATGTATTCATGCTGGTGGTAATAGGAGTCCAGAAAAATTAGTAAGAAAAAAAATAATTTTGTATGTAAAGCGGTTAAAAAAGGATATATAATGCAACAACAAAATGTGACAACAACAGCCAAATACCATAAATAACAGGATCATTCATTTTATGAATAAAATCTATCATAATAAAGTGTTGTACATTCAAATGTCTCCTTTCGTAAAATTTGTAACAGGAGAACAAACAAAAAAATAAGCAGCATAGAAAATAATTGTGGAAGAACAATTTTATGTGTAAGATATAATGCAAAAAAGGCACAGGTATAATTACAACAGTAGCAAAAGGAAATTAACTGCAACAACATCAACTTATACATACAAGTAGGTAATTATGATATAAAATTGCTGTATGTGTGTACATACAACAACAATTTATGCAAAAATCATAAACAAATACATAAATAGGTTCAGTCGTGCTCGTGAGTGATTTTGTAGCAGGAGAAAAAAGGATAAAGAGGAATGATAGAAAATGTAAGCATCAACAAAAGAAAGGAAAATAGTTAAAAAGGGATAGAAAATGCAACAACCAGATTATGGAAGGACACATGCATGAAAGCAAGAATAATTTATCACTACAAATGAATACAAAGAGGTTATAAATAACAGGAGATACGAAATTTAAGAAAGTTCCTGAAAATATAATTCTGCAATCAATATTACAACTATTCGCGAAAAAAAACTAACGGACACAACGACAAGTGTACAAATAATAAAAAACAAATACGCACAAAAATCCTTTACAAAAAACAACAACTCAGTGCACATGACAAAAATTCCTCGATCTAAAAATAAACCAAAATGCGTAATAAAAAATGATCTGTAACGGTATTCAACAAAAATCAGTTCTACACAAACAATGCAATAATAATACCATCCGCTATCCTTTGCTCATAACCTTCTTGAATGTACTTTCACTGCATTCCTATCCTTCACAATACATATATTTTTTTTAGCATTCTATACTTTTTTTATTTTACTCCTGTTACAAACGCTCAGCCAATCATACTCATTTGCATTTCAGATTGCACAAGTTGTTGTTGACTTTTTAATTTTCTACATTAACAGTAAAGAAACGACAAAATGCAATTAATTGCAACGGTACTCCACCACATGTCTAGAAATTCCTTTGCTTTGTATTTGTTCCTATTTTTTGAATGTGTTGTTGTTGCTTTATGCAGCTAGAGGACACACAACCAACAGTTGCATTTCAAAATTACTTGAGGTAGTAGTTAAGTAGTTGTTGTTGTATTTCCTTTTTCTCCTGCTGCACTCGTGCCTATGTAAAAAATTTGTTGTGCCTTCGTTGCATAATTTGTTCTCTGTTGCTTATTTGTTTTTTTGTTCTCCTGTTAGAAATACTACGAATGGATACATATGAATGAGCATTTAAATTTTAAAAACACAAACAAAGTCGATCATTTTCGCTCTCACTTGATATTTGTATACAGTAAAATTTTCTTCATTGCAGAATTATATTTTCAGGAACTTTCTTAAATTTCGTATCTCCTGTTATTTATAACCTCTTTGTATTCATTTGTAGTGATAAATTATTCTTGCTTTCATGCATGTGTCCTTCCATAATCTGGTTGTTGCATTTTCTATCCCTTTTTAACTATTTTCCTTTCTTTTGTTGATGCTTACATTTTCTATCATTCCTCTTTATCCTTTTTTCTCCTGCTACAAAATCACTCACGATCACGACTGAACCTATTTATGTATTTGTTTATGATTTTTGCATAAATTGTTGTTGTATGTACACACATACAGCAATTTTATATCATAATTACCTACTTGTGTGTATAAGTTGATGTTGTTGCAGTTAATTTCCTTTTGCTACTGTTGTAATTATACCTGTGCCTTTTTTGCATTATATCTTACACATAAAATTGTTCTTCCACAATTATTTTCTATGCTGCTTATTTTTTTGTTTGTTCTCCTGTTACAAATTTTACGAAAGGAGACATTTGAATGTACAACACTTTATTATGATAGATTTTATTCATAAAATGAATGATCCTGTTATTTATGGTATTTGGCTGTTGTTGTCACATTTTGTTGTTGCATTATATATCCTTTTTTAACCGCTTTACATACAAAATTATTTTTTTTCTTACTAATTTTTCTGGACTCCTATTACCACCAGCATGAATACATTTGAATTCGTATTAAAAAAGCCAATCAATCAAAAAATTCAATAATAATATCCTCCGCTAGCTATCCTTTGTCCAGAATCTTATTTAATTTAATTTATCTTTCACGATACATACAATTACATACCTCAAAAAATAAAACTTCTATTTTATTGCACTAAAATTCTTTATTAACACACATTTCAATACAATTTTTATTTTGTACACCCAAATCAACTTCATAGTTTTTTTCACATTTTTCTACTCAATGACTATATGCGGCAAAACAAAACCATATATGCGGCGGAAATATTTTAAAAATAAACATTTTCGCTTTAAACATTTTTAACTTTGCACAATTTCGTATTTTACATTTTTCAACTTCGTATGGTTTGGCAGTCTACTTTTAGCATCTTCCATATTTTCATTGTTTGAATTTTTCACTGCGCATATCGTTTGCAGTTTATGGTTTTCACGCTGCAATTTGTTTGCATGTATGATGTTTTTGTAGTAATTTTTTGTATATTATACACAAGCAATTTCATTTGTTTTTGCTAACCAAAAATATACATATATTTAGGCAGCAAAAGATTTAAAAATGCAAAATTTTCATTTTGTCTTCTAGCTGCAACGTAAAATATTTTGTAAGGCAAAATATTTTTGGAAAAACTGCGACAAATATTTCTACCATGAAGCTTGTGCATATATGGAATTGGAAAATAGTATTTATATTTTTAGTATGTATACAATGAAATATTATCTTGTTAAATATTTGTTGCAGTTTTCATGTAAAATTATGATTTTTTTTGCAATTTTTTGACTAATATAGTAGTAATTTTAAACTCTGGTTGCAAGTAAGTAAACCTTCATGCTGTTGTTGCATACCACGCCAAATGACAAACAGAAAAAGGAGCAGAAGGAAATGTTGACGAAGAAACACCAGAACGATTCAACGGATGCTAAATTATGATGTTGCATATTATACGAGTATCTTTTTGTGAACGTTTTGTTTCTTCTTTTTTTTATGTCCTAAGTATGGATTCACAGACAAACTCATGGCCTGCTTTCAGTGCGAGACGAGTTTTTTTATATTTGTTTCTTTTTTAGTTTCATTTAAAAGTTGAAATTTATGTTATGATTGTACTCATTTTTATTATTAAAAGTTAATTGCCTTTAAAACTTTACAACTGGTCTTTGGCTACCAGACTCCTACTGTGTCAACTCCGTTGGTCGTTGATTACAGTTAACGACTTTTATTTCATGGTTAATATTTGTTGTGTCTCCTACATGGAATAAATAGGTCTAATTTATTAAGTATTGTTAAAGCTAATAACAAATGATATTTATACAGTTAAATTTTAATATGAGTTGAAAACATAATATTGAAATTTTGTCTAAGAAATAGTAAAATCGAATAATTTGTTCATACTTACATAAATTATTAGGTTGATTGAAGAGACTTAATTTTAAACATTTTAACGTTTTAGCAATATTTTTAAATTTACGGAATATTTTTAATTATCCACAGTCATTTTTTATACAGCGATTTTAGTTCGTGATGGCCTAATCATAATATCGATATTTGCTTTTTCGTCTATATAATACTTACAGAAATCACTACTTCACTGCAAAAGAACTCAATAAAAATATTGCGGGAAATTTTAAACAAAAATAGTTCCTACTGTAGCTGAAAACTTAGTTCAAGAACAACCAAATCCACTCATAAGTTCTCAGCCTTGACCATTTTCATAGGAAGTAAATAACTAGTTGACAAGCATATAGCCATCCATAATATTGCATGCTTGTCATATATTAAATATTTTCCATAAATGTTTAAAATAAATCGAACATAAAATATTTAAGTACCTTTTCCGTGAGGTCGTTATTGGTGCTGCACGTTTTCAGCATGTCATGTATTTATTATTTAAAAAAAATAATTTAATGCATAAAATGTATTATTTAAAATGCACAGTAATTTCGATAAATCGTGACATTTTAGCTAATGATGCGATTAAGTTTTAAAGGATAAATACAAAAAATTATACGATTTATAGAATATTTAAAATGCAGAGAATTGCTGTAAAATAAGTAATGGTAAAATTGGTTTATTACAAATAAATTATAAATATTATTAAGGGTATTTCCACAAAACAGGTTTGGGGAATAAGGATTCTAGCTCTCGATAGTTCACCACATGAACAAATCACACAATTGCATTTATCTGGTAGAATGACTAAAATACTATGGGAAAATCCCCATAAAAAGAATATCGGTAGAATGATTAAAAATATAATAATATAATAAGAAACTAGTAGGGTATTATATGGTCATGCCCGACCATATAATACCCTACACTAAGTAAAACAAAAGCATTATTCTTTTAAAATATCAATAATTTATATTCGTAATTTTCGGAAGCGGTTCTTATATGGGAGCTAAGACTAATTACACAGTGCAACAGTGAAAAAAACACACGATCATGGCTATATAGGTTCGATTCAACTACCAAAGGGTGGTAAAACCCTATACTCAGTTTGTCCATTTTGGTGACCGATTTTTTTTTATGGGCCCCCAAAGTTTCTGAAAATCAGTGGGGCCTCTAAAAAAGGTGTCATCAGTTTTTGGTTAATAGCTAATTCAGACTTTGTGATACGGCTTAACTTTATATAGCAATAATATAGCTAAGAGTCCGCCAAATAATTTTTGTTAAATTTTTTACCAAAATATAGCTTTTTCGTGCACTTTTGTTGAAAAAATATAGGAAGAAAAATTTTTTTTTTACTTCTTTTAGAATAACTTCCAGTGTCTCCTAACTTTTCACTAACAATATTTAGCAAAGTTGTAGCTACGGTAATGTTGAACAACTCTTGAGAACATATCAATGCTTTCTGAACGTGCCTAGTCACTCCAAATAGCACATACAGATCACTTTGTACCTTAACAATTTTCGTTTTTACTATTTTTTTACGCTAAAACAAAGATTTTTTGTTAAAATAGCATAATCAAATCCAGTCTTCTATGTTGTGCTGTATTATTTACTCAGCTGAGATGTTCGGAATGGGGATCAGTGAGTGGACCCTCAATGTCACACATTTAAAAAAAAATCGCCAAAAAGCCATTTATGATCCGAATGAGTTGAAATTTGAAATGTAGATTGTCCTTGAGAAGGTCTACAAAAATATGCTTTTGTCTGTAGGTATCTCTTTTAGTTCAAGAGATATTTAAATTTAAATTTTTTTATTTTTGCTCGATCTTTTTTTTTGCATTTTATATATGATGGGCCTACGAAAGGTCGAAATTTGTTTTTTATATTATTTTTATATTATATTTGTTATAAAATTCTAAAAAATATAAAATAAACCTGATAACAATTATTTCGTCCGTATAAAAAGTTACACGCATCCAAAGTTGAAGCATCTTTTTATATATTTCAACTTTATATGCGTGTGTTTTTTAAGTTTTTTCCCAAAAAAGTCCCCATATTTTTTCTTTTATAAAAAACTAATTTTCTTCGTGGCTAAATACATGTTTTCATGATCTGGAAAGAGAACTTAATGCAAAAACGTATAAAGTAAAATCTGACTAACTTAAGCGGAGATTGTACCCCCCAGCCCTATCCAAAATAGGCCAATTTTGAAACAAAATTTTAGGTTTGAGTAAAAAATTCTAAAAACGCAAAGCACCGATCCTCAAAAGCTCGTCATATTTGTATAGCCCTATATACTCTTTATATACATAAAAAACGTTTTTCCTATCATACTGAAAATAACGTCAAAGTGGGCTATTTTCTAAAAAAACTCAGTTTTTGGAACACATTTTCCCCGTTTTAAGAAATTCGATGTTTCAAAACTAAGAATGGCAACATTAGTGATGCCATTGACTTAAGAACATTTAGATCTATATTACCCCCAAATTTTATTGTGATATCTGTTCTGCTCAAATTTTACATCAATTCAAAGTTTTTATTTTTCTTGATGGAAAATCACCATTTTATAATATTGTTAGTTTTTAAGGTAAAATACGTCCGAAAGAACACAAAATTAATTAGTTTCACTAAAATGTCAATCTCCAAGTCATAAGGTTTCCACCGATATCAAAAACTTATATATGAATCTTATATTTACTCTTCAGGAGCTCCACAAACCTTGCCCACTTTCAAAAATTTTAATGTTTTTTCATATCTTGCATCAAGCCGGTCTTGCGTGATCAAGATTGAATAAAGTGTTGCACCCGGATCATACCGATAATGATTTGGCCATTCTTCGTTATTCCAGCACATTAGAGAAATATACACTCGAACATACATTTTTAATAAAAAATTTTTGTTTTAGAGTCAAAAAATACTTAGTAAAGAACTAAAATTTTTAAGCTACAAAGTGATTTTTGACAGCTATTTAGAATGCCTAGATATGTGCAGATTGCATTGATATGTTCACAAGAGTTATTCAGATTTACCGTAGCTACAAGTTTGCAAAATATTGTTTTTGAAAAATTAGGAGTCCCTGGAAGTTATTTTAAAAAAAGTAAAAAAACAATTTTTCTTCCTATATTTTTTCAACAAAAGTGCACTATTTTTTGGAAAAGATTTTAACAAAATTTATTTGTCGGACTCTTAGCTATATTATTGCCATATAAAGTTAAGTCGTATCAGAAAGTCTGAATTAGCTGTTAACCAAAAACTGATGACACCTTTTTTAGAGGCCCCACTGATTTTCAGAAACTTTGGGGGCCCATAAAAAAAATCGGTCACCAAAATGGACAAACTGAGTATAGGGTTTTACTACCCTTTGGTAGTAGAGTCGAACCTATACTGTCATGATCTTGTGTTTTTCCAAAAGTCTTCATTTGTTGCATAGTGTTATGCACCGATCGTAACTTTGTGACATGAATTTTTTATATATAAAATTTATTTGGAGCGAAATCTGTATAGATACTAGGGTATTCAATCGATTAACCGTTAATCGGTTAACCGATTAATTTTGGACGGTTAACTGTTCGAATAATTTGAAATTGCCTATTTTCAAATAACAAATAAACCGATTAATTTGTGTCGATTAACCGATTAACTGAAATTCCTTTTTTTTGCACTTTAAACAATTTTTTTGTATTTATTTTTTAAATTAATCAAAATCTAAAACAGTCCAAAACGGAATATTCTTTATCGTGCTCTTGATTTCTCCAACATATACAATCAGCGAGAGAGTTTTATTCCCTGAAAAGTTTTATTAAATCTAAAGAAAAAAATCTTTTAAATTATATTATTTTTATAAAAGATTATTTCAGAAGATCTCACTAAAACCCTAAAACACTCACACATCGCTCATTTGCTGCAACAACGTCATAATTAAAAAAAGTCGTTTCGAGAAAAACGTCTTTGAATGTTTTATGACATATTACTATTTCTTAAATAAATTTTCAACAAATCATGCGATTTCAGAAATATAAATAGTAGATGTTAATATCTTTCTAATCTGTATTTTTACTTATGAAATATACGAGAAAACATGAATTTTAATTTTGATGTTTACAACAACAACAAAAAAACACTCACACAAAAAATAATTGACTTTTTTGAAAACTATTTGAAAGATTATAGAACAGCGCATATTTTGTATTACTCAGTTCATAAAACACGGATTTTGAGTTATGACGTTGTTGCAGCAAATAGGCGATATGTTTACAAAAATGATCTCAAATACCTTATTTGCTGTTTTTTATGTTTTTGTAACCAAATTCGTTGTTGTATTTTCAATTAAAAATGAAAATAGAAATTATTCGGTTAATCGGATAATTTTAAATTAACCGATTATTAACCGAATAAATCTAAACCTCGATTAATTATTTGCTCGATTAACCGATTAAACCAGAAACCCGATTAATTGAATACCGTAATAGATACAGATACAAATTAAACATTTATGACCAATAAAGTTCAATTTCGGGAGGACATTTGTATGGGGGCTAGATGAAATAATGAACCGATTTCAGCTAGTCTTACAGTTTTCATACAAAAATAATTTTAACCGACAGTATAATTATTAGTTAACACCTAACCAGTCTTCGTGATAAGGGGGGTAAGTAAAATAATGTAATATAATATAAAGTATCATTAGAAGACAAAGTACCATGTTTCCATACTTGAACCTAATTCTAGGTCCACTATTACAGAAAATTAAAAAAGTGCCATTCGAAGAACTTAAACGTTCTCCTTAGTTCTCCATTTTTGGCGCCATAATAACATTAAGCACCCTATTCTCGATTTCTTCCAGTTCCAGTTATTCTTTATTATCTTGAACACCCGTTATGTTTTTACGCCCTAAACATTAGATATTCCAAAAATCCCGTCTTATTTAATATAGCGTTTAACAATTGCCCAATATATCTCAATTGGACGAAGATTTGGGCAATTTGTTTAATTGATGTGTTTTGCTATAACATCAATATTATTCTCATGATACCACTTCATAGTTTTATTTGAGTAATGACAACTCGTCATTGAATAATGAAAACTTGCCTAAAACTTTGTATCAGATGTGTGATGTCTTATAAATGACAGCAATCGCTTTTCCAAACTCTCTTTTTATATATAATTCTAAAAATTCTTTAAAAACATATCTGAAAAGCTTGACTCTTCAAACCGCAGCTGCGGATTGCTTGCCAAATGAATATTTTGTTCAATTTTACGTATTCATATTTAAAGGTCACACAACATCGAGCTACCGAGACGTAAAAATTTTGACCTGATATCTGCCGAAAATCAGATTTTGGCTATCTTTTAACCCGACAAAGTCAGATTTTCTAGATATTTGTGCATAATTTTTTTTCTAGCTTCATTTTCCATTGTGTGTACACTTTTTAAAACTAAACATAATGACTTGCAATTCATTGTAGAATAATGGTAGATTTGTTGTTAAAAACCTGAGTAAATCTTATTCCATTTTGATAACAGGGGACGTTGTTATGATTACTATAGTGCGTACGGATTTAAAGTGGCCACTTCTTTAGTGGAACATACAGAAAAAATTTCAAGAGGACTGGTCCAGTTTTAGGCTCCCATAAGTTACAAAACAACAAACTAATAAATAAACAGACATACATTAATTTTTATATATATAGAAGAGAATTATCACGTAAAACCCGAAACCGATCGGTTTTGAAATTCTTCCTTTTTTTGGAAGCTCTAATTTAAATCGATTTTACATTTGAATTTATTTTATACTATCTACTTCTTAGCACATAAAAATCACAAATTTTGATGGTATAAATTTGGGAGATTTGTAAATCATGCAACACTTTTTTCCTAAATAATATATCTTTCGATTTGCAAGCATGATATTATGCATTAAGAATTAAGATATGGTCGTTTTCTAATGTGATATTAATATTTTTATAGTTTTTCTTTATGGATTTTCATTCGTATTTTTTCAATTTTGTTTTTGATATTTCTGTTGTTAGATGTAACAAACTCTCCCTAGTGATTCTACCTTGATTGGCAACAAATTCGGTTGCCATTACGAATCTGTTTTCTGGTTCAACATATTCGATTTTGCTGATTTTCAATACCAAACTGCATTTTGGGATACATTTCATTAATTTCGCTTATGTGTTTTGGACGTCAGAGTGTTTGATGCAGACAGACGAACAGACGGACATAACTCAAACGGCTCAACATTTTATAGGGATAATACTTTGTTGGGTCTCTGATGAATATTTCTCAATGTTAAACACCCTCATTCACCACTTGTGGTGGTGCAGTATATAATAAAAAAGTAAGTTTTGTATACTACACATTTTTCTAGAACCCATTTACTTAGAAAAAAATTTAAAAATTTTGCTAAATTGATTGTTCCAAGAAGATTTCAACCCAAATATTATAGAAATACCAAAAAACCAATTTGTTAATAAATGACTTTTGTTCTGCGTTTCCTCATATATACATTACACAGGTCAACAGCAAAAAAAGGCTTCAGTAACCACTATATACAGATTTGATGCATTATAGTTGCCTAAGTACAAAAATGGTAAAATTTTTAATTTTTTTGCTAAAAAGGGTTACTCCGATATTATTGAAGTAAACTTACAAAAGTACAGATTTACATAGCCTTCACTCTGTTTATATATTACGTTTTAATCGGTTCTGTAGTTTCGGAGTTATAATAACAAATTGAAGCAAACAATATATGTTTTACGTGAAAATTGCAAATTTTTGTGTTTTAAAAACCTAATGAAAAATCGAAAACGGCAGAACTTGTTGAGGTTTATTACTTTGTCGCAAAGCTAGGTACAATAGCAACAAAATGAGATATCGAAAATAAAAATCGATTAATTATTTTCAAATTTATTCACAATTAAGTAAATTCCCTCATTTTCTCAAAATTTAACATTTTTGTTGGATATATATAAAATTGAGTAGTTAATGTTCTTCTTTCGAATGACTGAATGTTGAAAAAATTTACCCATGCTATGGCATAAACCCTCAACAATTTCTGCCGTTTTCCATAAGTTTTTTAAAACACAAAAATTTGCTATTTTCACGTAAAAAATTATTTTTTGCTTCAATTTGTTATTATAACTCTGAAACTACTGAACCGATTAAAACGTAATATATAAACACATTAAAGGTTCTGTAGATTTGAAATTTTCCAAGTTTACTTCGATAATATCGGACTAACTCTTTTTAAGTTATCATAAATTATGTGGAGAAACATCCAAAAAAAATCACAATTTAAGAAAAAATTTAAAAAAAAAACTTCTCCATAGATTTTAAAATGTTAACCTTATTTATACTACTGGAACAACAATACAACAAAATTGTGTAGTGGTTTAAAAAGCCTCTAAAATTTTTTCGATTTTGTTGCCCTGTGTTATTTAGTGCATCTAAAAGTACCTTAAGTGATTCGAAAATAAGCTTTTTTAATGGATATTGTAACACGAGAAACAGTCTCATATGCACGCAGAGAAAAAATATAGTTGGGCATGGTTACTGTAACCATTTCAATATTGTTACAAGTTTTTTAATTATATTATAGTCACAGTAACCATTTACATGATTGTGGTAACCATAATATGGTTAATTTACGATTCACATGATTGTCTCAACCATATATATGGTTACAGTAAACATATATATGTTTGTGACAACCATTTATATGATGAAGGACTTATCATATTATGGTGCTCTCGGCTTAAGGCTTATCATAATCTAAGAACAACATATTATGATAAAATTATTCATCATAAATATGGTTGCCACAAACATATATATGTTTACTGCAACCATATATATGGTTGAGACAATCATGTGAATCGTAAGTTAACCATATTATGGTTACCACAATCATGTAAATGGTTACGGTGACTATAATATAGTTAAAAAACTTGTAACACTATATAAATGGTTACAGTGCCATGCCCAATTATATTTTTTCTCTGCGTGTGGTTTTTCTCACATTGCAAAATGTTTAAAGTGTTGTCGTATTTCTATTTTGTATTTCTGTTGATGCTAACCTTTATAGCCAAAATAAAATACATATGTATATGTAGATACCAATTAATTTCAAAAAAAATTTAAAATTTTCTATTTATAGATAAATTTAAAGGAAATAAATGCAAATATTATTTATATTACCACCCTACCACCACATGGCCGACCTTTTTTAATAGCGAATCGTAATCTGATTTTGAAAAACATTTAAATTACCACATCACTTGTAATATCAGTATTTTCATCTCTATCGTATATATACATAAGTATGTAGTTTAGTCATACATACAACAAACAATATGCAATTGCAACTAAGTATGGATGTATATGTGAATGTAGCTAAGTATTTGTGGAAATGTGTGCATGTGCTTTTATATGACACTGCTGCTGCTGTTTGAGTTTGAGTACCCGTTCCAATTTACCATCCATGCCATAAAAACCTCATACAATTACTATGTAAAAATGCATATTTTTCATATTATAGAAATAGAATTTGATTCCACAACCACAAACTACAAAATACAAAAATCCATATGCTCACTCAAATACTCTCACACACACACACAAATATAACGAGTGTGAGCATGTGGAAGGAAACTGAATAAAAACTGCATTCACATACAACGGAAATAGTATCGCACGAAATTTATTACCACTCTTGAGAGCCATAAAAAGGAAATTGTACACAATATACGTTTTTTCCCTTTTTTTTTTTTGTTGCTACTTTTTTATTTTTAAAATATGTTAGAGTTTTTGTTATACGAACATGCACACTTACAAATATATATACGCATAACCACACTGATACATTTACAAAGACTTATAGAATGTTGTTACAATTTTATATAAAATATTTCCTCTCTTTTTGTACAAATACATTCGCTGGCATAGAATTGTATGTGTACAGTGTACAGCCAATAAAAGTGATTCAAATTATTTATTAAGAAAATTACACTTTTTTCGCAAATAAATTAAATTTAATATTTTAATACTTGAGGGAAGATGAGTGTTATATTCGGCTGTGCCGAATGTTGCATACCCACCACCATTGTAATACGGGCCCCTTATGTACTGCGACACATTCACTGAAGCCGTAACTCCCGTTCCCTTGGCTGTGCTTTAGTTAACTGAAGGCGAAGAAATTGAGAAATCTCTCCTTCGAATTCTTTTACTAAGGTTTTTACCGAATCATCCTGTACCTCTTCGACTATCCCATTTTGTAGTCAAATACTGATTACAACACAACTTCCAAAATGTGATGGTGACAGGCCAAGTACAACAAATTTTGACCAAACTGCTTTTCCATCAAGGTGCAAGCGCTTGACTGATACCTACGCTATTCTCTAATACGGGGACTCCCAATTGTTGTTCATCATCTCCTTTGCTTACCAGTTTTGCTAAACGTTCAGAAAATTATTTCTGGAGAAGTTTTGGTAATAGTTTTCCAACCCAATGAACAACACACCTCTCCAAGTAAAATTTTTTAAACGTCTCCTTGATTTTTTGTGCTCTTTGATTTTGATTGGATATTCTGCGCTTTCTGACCTTACTTCTGCTAAGAGCTAATTCCCCGGCATTATATGCAAGACTTTCAGCTGTTGCGAAAATAATTTTTTTGTACTGAATTTATATCAGACATTTTGCACCTATCTAACAAAACTGATAACTTCTCCGTTATTACTTCTTTATATCCACGACTGTATTTTCTTTTTTTACTCGCTGTGCCTGGGTTTTTGGACTTTTCCATTATCAGTAAATACATCGTCCGAGGAAATTTGTCCAACTTCTGATTCTGAAAAGAATGAGATCTCTACTACATTTTCTATTGCAGTGGAAATAAAAGTAAATTAAGAGACATTGTATAGTAGGGCGGGTCGATAGGAAAATCGTACTCTAGGGATCTAAATAAGAAACTTTACCCAAGGAACCATACCTAGGGCGGGTCGATTTGTAGGGACGCAAAACAATTGCCCAAGTGACAAGGAAAATCGTATTCTAGGGATCAAAATAAGAAACTTTGCCCAAGGAACCATACCTGAATTCTGATGTTCCTTATTTTGATCCAAAGGTCAAATTTTTTAAAAATCCCACATCGAGTCTAAATATATGACCGACCCACCTATACAAAAATTTAAAAAAATCACAATTTTTGTCACTTTACATGATGTATATATTGTGTATAAATTTAGTTTCTAGAGCGTATGATAAATATAAATGTGATGTAGGTAATAAATAATATTAATCATGCGCCTATGAGAATCAGCATAGCTTTATGTTTAAGATTTAGTTTAAATTGTAAACAAACCTAATAACATTTGCTCGCAATGAGCGAAATGATTAACACGAATAGTTTTAGCGTGCTTAAGTAGCGGAGTATTCAACAAGCACAAAATGGCGCTCGTGTCGTAATAAAAAAATTAGGAAAAATATGGTGAGTCAAACTCTCCAAATTTTTTGAAATTTGACTTTTGAAATTTGACATAATGAAGTTTTTGGAGCTTTGTGGAGCATAACTTTATATCTGTATTATTTAACCTTCGATAGCAAATTTGGATAGGAAGTATTCATAAATTACATTTTCTTAGCTCTAGGCAATTCCACTTCATTACCATATAATGTCCAGCATATTTCAGCTGGATTTGTTTTTACATACATTAAATAGAAGATATAAGGACGTAATGAACTGATCACAAAAAGCAATAGTATGATTTGTTAATACAACTAATCTGTACAACTGATATTGGTTCCAATGTGTTTTTTTTACTTAAAAACTTTTTCAGAATAAATTAACATAATGCAACTATTAAAAATTAAAATTAAATTTCGCATAATTCCATAAGTTTAGGCTAAATCTTACTAATGATTCATTAAAAACTTAGTGATGATTTTACCAAACGTTAAATTGAATTCCATGTATATACCTTCTTTCAATAAATTTGACTTCATTAGAGTGTTTTGTTCATAAAATTTTTATTTATTAATCATTTCGTTAGCTTTTCAGTAATATTACAGGAGAGACAAAAAACGTTCTAAAATCCATGATTTGGAATATTTTTGAAATCTGATAATGGGGGTTTACTAATTATTTGGTATGATTTATAATGTCAAACAATCACAGCGAAGAAGATGTGCGTTTGCATCTTATAAGTCCTCTTTTGGGACTTGTAGCATTTTCTGTTTCATATCAGAAAGTCGAGGTGATGATAAATTTCAAAATTATCAAATATTTAATTAAAAAATTTATTTACATTTTTTGGTTGAAATTTAATGAATAAACCAATAATTAAAACAAGTATTATATATTTAGTATCATATTTATACTCAATTCCATTTGACTGAGATAATAATTTTGAAATATTTATAAAATGGACTTAGCACTTTTGTATATTTATAGTTATTTAATTTAACCATTTCTGACCACTAAAAACTACAAATTTTATAGCTTTTATAGATTAACTCAAATATAGTTTTACACCGGAAATATCCGGAATAAACAGCTTTAACTCTACTTGAAAAAAGGAAATATTTTATTTTTCCTTTGTGTAGGTCATACTGGAAAAGTGAAAAAAAATGTATGGCGGTCCCAAAAATGCGCAAAATGTTTTTGATTTACCTTAAAGTGAACACATGACCGATTTACCCAAATATAGTTTTACAGCCAAACTATGCGGAATAAACAGCTTTAACTCTACTTGAAAAAAGGAAATATTTTATTTTTTCCAATTTCTGATCTTCTCACAAAAAATAGTTTTTTTTAATAGTTACAATGGAAATAATTAAATGAAAATTGTTGCGTATGTCCTTGAAATAGAGTTTAATAATAATATGAAAAAATTATGACAATAAAATCACCGTAGCCTTTTTAATCATAAACCAAAGTCACACAAAAAATACACTTCTCTTTGAAATCCTAATGTACCTGTTGACAACTGAGTTTAAAGCTTAGTTTTTCCTAATCTGAGCTAAAAACTAAAAAAACAAATTATGAATTACAGTTCCCTATTGTATTGAGAAGCTCATTAAATGATCAGATGGAATGTTGCCAATTTTCGGTTAACCGACAAACCGGTTTTTTAAAAAGTCGGTGGTAATAGCATGATAACGACATTTATAGTATATGAAAATTTGTAAGAGATTTATGTACATATAAGGTATTTTTGGAAGTGGACTATATGTAGGGGGGTCAAATATGGACCTATTCAAACAAAATTTTTATTATTTCTGTTTTCATAGAACTTATGTTTGCTGAATTTAGTATGGGTACTGCTATAAAATACACGCAGAGAAAAAATATAGTTGCGCATGTTTATAGTAACCAACATTTTTAAAAGTTTTTTAACAATATTATAGTCACAGTAACTATTTACACTATTGTGGTATCAATCATATATATTGTTACATTAAATAAGTATATGTTTGTGGCATTTATGTACCATAAACTCATATTCCGGGATGAAATCTGTATAGGGATTGAGAGAAATTAATAACCTATTCTTGCTATTTTCAACAAAGCTTGTCCTTTATCAAAAGAACAATGTGTGCAAGATTTCTTTATATTATCTGCAATATATTTAAAGAAAATAGTAAACAATTTGTTAAAAATAACAATTAGTATATAATGTAAATTTCATTATCAATATGGTAATAAATGTATGGTTTGGACATTTTTTTAAATATTGTAGACAAGCGGTGACCTACTAGCCCATTAGCCAACATTCCGATATATGGATTCACGAGCTACCGATTTATTTTAAAAAAAAATGTTTCTAAACCTTTGTCATTAATTTGAACAAATCAGCATAGAGCTTAGATATTCTTAATTCCAACAAAAAAAAAACTCAAGAATAGCCTACTAAGACAACACTTTTTCTCACCACTGTTTTTGCAGTTTGTACACTTTTAGATCCTTGTACACAGAGTTTATGCAATTTTATTTTCAAAATCTTTTTCTTCAATATTTGTCGATTCATTTCATTTTTTTCGGCAGTTGTCTGTATGTTAAACTGAGTGAAGTGTATGTGTGTGTTTGTATATTTGTGCGTTTTATACAATTGTTGTTGGTACTTGTAGATTGAACATTAATACAAATATTTTTTCCCCTTTTTTTTGCCATAAAATATTGCATCATACATTCGTTGAATGTTTGGGTTTTATGCTTCAGCATTTTAATGTGCAACATAAATTTAGTGAAAAGTACTTTTATAATTTTTCTATCACAACTGCGACATTTTGTTCGTTTTTACTGTTTTATTTTTGTTTTGCTGCAAACACTAAAATTTTACTTTTCAAAGAAATGTGTAAGACATACTCTGTGTACTTTTTTTAAAAAAGATTGATAAAATATGTATAAAGCTTCCTTTAAAACTTTTTACAAGTAGCTAAGTTTAGTTGGCAGAACATAATATTTCATGGTTGAATTACTGGTGATTGTTGCATGCAACATATTCTATGTATTATAAGGATGTAGTTGTCGTACATTCTTTATTTCGTTAATGCATCTGTACAACCAGAAACTATTTGTCAATCGATTTCGAATGAGTTATTAGTTGTGAAGACTATTTAGGGATTAACTAGTTTATATGTAAAAGTAACTAAATGCTATTGGTAAAGAACTTTTTTTTATAAAATAATACTGATTTTGTGAATATCGTGGCATATTTGACCATAGTCACTATATAAGGTCCACTTCCAATCATAATTAAATACTCATAATTCTTTTATAAATATCTCCACTAGGTTGAAATTCGACATAAATAATACATACTCATATATTTAAAAATCCCTGCAGACAATTTTATGATGTTCGGAGAATATTTGGTCATAGCTCCCTTATATGGAACACATATGAAAAACATTTTATCCTACAGATATCTATCTATCTTCTTCTATCTATATATATAAAAAATGGAACTCAATGAACTCAAAAATGGCTTGAATGATTTTGATGAACTTTTCAGGGAATCTTCAGTATAGCCTAGCGGGTAACACTGTTAAGTTAGATTTTTAATTTTCGGTCTATGGGCGGAGGGGCGTGTCAAAATCAAATTTTTACTTTATACCGCTAATGCCAATAAAACAAAATTTGTTTTAGAAAAGGCTTCTACGTCTAGAGCCGCAGAAACGCAAAGCGAACGAGAATCACAGCTTCAGCAAATGCGTCGCAGTACATCTTCATCGACAGCTGCAGAGACACCTCAACAGCATATCGAAAGACTAGAAGCCAATCGCTCCCGAATGGCTCGATCAAGAGAAAGAATCAATTTAAAGTTGCCGGTGTTTTATTACAATAAGTACTAAAATGCTAAAATGACTAAAGAAATTTCAAGGACGTACTAATTGGCGCAAACGTACTTGCTCCCTTTGACAAATTTGTACGTTTTTTCCATATAATGCGTACAAAATGTTACTAACATATCAAATGTAAATTTTGAATTCAAACACATACTGACTTAACAGAAATTTTAGTGTAACAGATTTTAGCACGCATTATATGAAAAAACATACAAATTTGTTAAACGGGCCATGGTTTGTGGAACTTCTGAGGGGTAAATAAAGGCTTTTTATATAAGTCTTTAATACTGTTGAAAACACTATGATTTGAGGATTGACATTTTAGTAAAATTAAATAATTTTATAAAATGTTGGGACTTAATTTACCATAAAAACTAAAAAAATATAATATGGTGATTTTCCACGAAAAAAAATATAAAATTTGACTTCATGTAAAATTTTAACTGTTAAAGATATCATAACAAAAATTGGAACAAATATAGACTCAAATGTCCTTAAATCAGTGGCATTAGAATATTTTACATTTTTTATTTTTGAATACCGAAATTCCTAAAACGGAGAAAATGTGTTCCAAAAACTGAGTTTTTCAGAAAAGTGCCTACTGTGACGTTATTTACCGTGTGATAGTAAAAACACTTAGTAAGTATTTAAGAAACATATGGAATTATACAAATATGGAGCTTTTTCGTAGATCCGTGCATTGCCTTTTAAGAATTTTTTACTCAAACCGAATTTTTTTTTAAAAAATTGTCCAAGTTTGGGTAGGTCTGGGTATTGGTATGTCCGCTTAAATGAGCCAAGTTTTTCTTTAGACGCTTTTGTATTAAGTTATCTTTCCGAATTATGTAAACATTTTTTATAGACACTAAGAAGAAATTTTTCTACAAAAGAAAAAATCTATGGGCTTTTTTTACAAGTTCAAAATTTTGATGTGCATATCTTTTTATAGGGACCAGATAATTGTCAGCAAGTTTTTTTATTTTATTTAGAATTTTATCGCCAATATAGCTGATATTTTAAAAATAAATTTTCACCCTCCACAGGCCCGGCATATCTAAATAACCATAAAAATATCGAGCAAAATTAAAAAAAAATAATCAATAAACCTGAATATCTCTTCAACTAATAGAGATAACCTACACTTGTAAGCATATTTTTTGTAGACTCATTGTAGCTCATTCCGATCATAGATGAATTTTTGGCGATTTTTTAAACAAATTTAAGAACTTTGACCAACTTTGATGGGTTACGCACTGGCTCCCATTATAGCTAGAAGATGAAAAAACGTAAATTAACTCGAAAGCACATCAGCTCAAACCATGTGAAATTTCGTAACGATATATCCAAGATACCGAATTATTTCCAAAAAAAATGTTTCTAAACCACTGTGCACAGTAATAAACGAAGAACAAGCCGTCGATTATCCTACTGAGTTTTTAAATTCATTGGAACCAGCTGGACTGCCGCCACTGTATTAACATTGAAGGTTGCATCACCGACTTTGTCCGACACTGTATATTAAAATCAAGATCGAGATGCAATATAAAACAGATGTTTTCTAAGGGCCAGCAACGCGGACCGAGTTCAGCTAGTATTAAATAAATATCGAACCAAAATGTTATAAGGATCAGTAATTTGTATCTTAAATTCATAATTGGTCCATATTTGATCATATATGGGTAGGCTTTTGTCATATATGGACCAATTATAAATTCTATTTACAAATTACTGATTTTTATAACACTTTTAAGGTTCACATCCGAAATCTTTTCTATATATATATAATTCTTATGTACGTGTGTTAGTAACATAACTCCTCCTTAACGGCTGGGCTGATTTCGATGAAATTTTTTGTGTGTGTTTGAGTGGGTCCCTGAATGGTTTAGATTTACAATTCACCTATATAGATACAATTGGCGTGGCACATCCCATACGAAGTAAGAATTTATTAATAGCTACCGTGCGAAGCCGTGACGGTCAGTTAATACTCTTATAAATATCTTTAACTGGTTGAAATTTGTCACAGATAATTCTCAATGTATATAAAAAATAATCTAACATAAATTGGTTTCAAGTATGAAGGAAATCATTTCTGACTATTGGTCCATAATTACACATGGCTGCTGTATTTGGAAAATACGTTAAACGTGTATATGTATATCTCTAACTATTTATTGTAAAGACTCGAAATTATTTCCACATATAAAACGACAAACTCTGTTGAAACCTAATAAAATCGGTATTTATATCAATTATATTGGGTGTATGACTTAATGATGCGGGATTTACAATACTAAACGTGGGTTTCATTTTTAAAGGGTACACATCTGTCATCTATTCTCACTTAGTTATTGAACATTATAGTTTACTTCGAAAATGTCTGAATTTATACCAACAAAGCGTCATATGCGGGATTATTGCATTATTTCTTTAATTTGAAAAAAAATTGCCACTGAAGCACACCGATTGCTTACCAATGCATATGGCGAATGTATTCCATCTGCTTCAACATGTAATTGAATGTTTATACGATTTTGGAACACAAAGATCAAAAAAGGTTAAAGACCAAGAATTGGAGGCATTACTTCATGAAGATTGTTGTAGAACACAACAAGAGCTTGCAAAATGATTGGTAGCTAATGAAGGAGCAATTTTAAGAAGTTTGCGAGCATCAGGATTCATCCAAAGGCAGGGAAATTGGGTCCCCATAAGAATTGATGCCGAGAGACCTTGAAAGCGATTTTGCATGTCCGAAATGATAGTTTTTGCACCGCATCATTACATGCGATAAAAAATTAATCCATTACAATAACCCCAAGCGTAAGATATCGTATGTGAAGCCCGACCAACCAGCTGCCGAAATGACACAAAAGGTAAATATCCATTGCGGTAAGGTAACTCTCTGTATTTTGTGAGAGAAATCTGACTAGATCGTCACAGAGAACCTATACCGACCGCAACATATTTGTTTGAAGCAAACATTGGCCAAAAAATGTAAAGAATATGCGTCCTGATATGAAACCGAAATATTCCATCATGCCAACGGAAGGCATGATGGAAGTTACGCTTTATAGTTCAGACCGTGCCCCGTCGTACTACTATTTGTATTGATCATATTGTTGCTAACTGATATTACTGAAATGGATACATTCATTATTTATTAAATAGTCTTAAGTCTCCTCATTTGCTTATAGTTTTACCCAAACAATACTCTGACGATTTTCATGCACAAACAGTTTTCACCGGTATCAGTATATCGTTATAATAAACGACAACCAAACACTGAAAAAAGCTGTTTTAATTAGACACGTATCATCTTATTAATGCAAACTTTTTTGATATTACATCATTACTCATTTATTTTAGTGGTACGTATCTTCGCAACTATCAAAATAAATATGATATGAACGTTTTCTGGAAAATATTTAGCTAATCGCAGATATTTTATACGAAAAGTGTTTCTAATTTTAATTTTCTGGTTACGCCGAAAAACCCATTACACCAAAACCTGTAATTAAGATGTTAAACTAATTAAAAGTCATACCAATCAATGATAATCAGCATGTGATGATAAAGGAAACACATACTCGTAGGAGTAGAAACAAACTAGAAAAAGAAAACAAAAACAAATCGTTGACAAAAAATAGAACAAGACATGTCATGTCATCATCGTTGCTTGTTCTGACATTCATTAGGCTGGATGGCATGTAGCAAGTACATAGAGGCAGACAGATAGACATACATATTCACATACTCACTGGTACAACTTATTAACTTATATTTTCGGTTCAATTGAGTTGGTTACATGTAATGAATACTAAAAAGTGTAAAAAGAGATATCGGAAATAACGCTGCTAAAAAACAATTACAAATGGTATGAGAACAAAGCATACAAGACAACAAAAGTTTTTGCAATTAGAAATTGATATTTTCACACTCTCAGAAAATGTATGATTTTAGGAGAGACAGATTCAAATAATATCAACAATGTTGTCTACCTCAGGTGTAAAAAATACGAATTAACCGATTTAAAAGTTCTTTAAATGTCTGTATTCAGCTAACTACAGTCCACTTTTTCTTTTAAATTATTTTTTTATTCCATAGTAATAAGGAGTGAGATCGAAAAATTCTTAACATACATATATGTTTATAAAAAAGAAACCACTAAACTTACAGCTTTAATTTTTTTTTTATTTGATTGAAATTATTATTACAATTTACAAAAAAAATTATTTTTATAGTTTTAATCACTAGTGATGAAATTTTGAACCTTTTTCGGAAACCCTTCCATTAACGTTTTTATAGTGCTTTCTGTCACTTTACTCGAACATGTAGTCCATCTCCGTTTAAAATCTACCACACTTTTGGACACCTTTTTTGTACTCTTCAATTCTCTTTTAACAAGAGCCCAATATCTCTCCACTGGCCTTAGCTCCGGGCAGTTTGGAGGATTTGCCTCTCTTGGTACAAATACCACATTATTGTTCTTGTACCACTCAAGGGCTTGTTTGCCATAGTGACAGGATGCCAAGTCAGGCCAAAAATAAGTGGACACATTATGAAGTCTTATGAATGGAAGCAGCCTTTTTTGTAAACATTCCTTGATGTAAATTTCGGTATTTATAGAGCCCGTTGTAACAAATGAGTGGCTTCTTTTGCCGCAACTGCATATTGCTTGCCATACCAAGAACTTTCTGGGAAATTTTGTCTGCTTTTGGGTCCTAAACTTTTCTTCAACATTCCCTCGAGCATCAGCAACATAAAATTTTTGACCTGGAAGTTGCGAAAAATCTGCCAGAACATACGTTTCGTCATCCATTATGCAGCAAGAATATTTTTTTATAAAACTTGACTTCAATTTCCGTGCTCTGTTTTTGGCCTCTAAATTTTTAGTAGCGTTCCTGTCAGGAACTTTTTGAGCCTTGTATGTTTTTAAACCTGCATTAGCTTTAACTTTTCGTACCAAATAGTCCGAGCACTGAGCTAACCGGGCTGCTTTCCTACCGGATGTGTTGGGAGCTCTTTTGAAAATGCGTTCTATTTTTTTGGCTTTAGAAACATCATGTGGACCATTCCTTCTACCTGAACCAGGTTTTCTATCAACTGACAAGTTCTCCCGGTACTGTTTAATAACATTGGAAACAGTTTGACGGCAGACCTTTGTATGGTTGGCCAACTTTTTGTAAGACCAAGTTGGGTTTTGTTGAAAATATTTAATAATTTCAGTACGCACTTTTTTCTGGTCACTCATTTTAATCAGATTAACAAAAAAATTAATATAATTGACATTACACATAATAACTGACATGTTTTTCAAAGGTAACTTGATCAAAAAAAAATTCAAATAATACTTGGGTTAAAAAATGTAATGAAAAACGTGTGTTAAGAATTTTTCGATCTCACTCCTTATGCAAAATTTTTTTCAGTATATGAAAAGATATTCAAATATTTGTGAGGTACTGCTTATTGTACTCACCAACAAAACTAACATGAACAAGAACTATATTCAGCTGTGCCGAATTTTAAATACCCTCCACCTAATTATAGTGATAATTACAGAAACTACATTGCTCAAACCAATGCATTGGTTTGAGTAGAATATCCATAGTCAGTTTTTCTTATGCATGGAATTATACCTATTTAAGTTAATTTATTTTATTCGAAATTAGTATCTTATATATTGTTAGAAAGACAACTTAAAGTAGAAAACAATTTACTTCAAATGCTTAAAAATATTATCTAATTCAGCAATTTACAATTTATTCTTACCACTTGTAACAAAGATTGTACTTTATAATTGAAATGTGAATATGTTTCATCGATAGTCATAAAATATTGTAAAGAGATTTTATCTATTTGAGGCATATTTTGTTGAATTTCACACCAATAACGTTATTAAGAAGATTTTTATGGGTATTATTCGGGGAATTTATATGCGGCTATGGTCAAATATTTTCAAATATTTATATAGGTTTTATTTTTGGGAAGAGTAGAGCTATGACTAATTATAAGCCGATCATCAAGATTCGGTACAGCAATTTCTATAAAAAGGGGATTAGTTGTGTTGAATTTCAAAAAAAACAATAAGAAATATATTTTTATTATTTAAAGTATGTATCAGTCATAACTTCCAATCAATTCTTTATCACTGTCTTCCACTACTGATCGTATCTTTTGGAGGGCGACATATCACTTTCCTCAATAGATAACATGGGTTTCTGGTTCGATAGTTGATAAATTTGGAGATAACATCAGCTCGTAGAGACTTGGAAATATAATTTGTAATTAAAACTTGTGTTTATTATTGTTAAAGTCCTTACAAACCTCCTTAAAGTCCCTATAAATGGCAATGCGAGGGCTCCAATTTTAAAAAATCTTTTCCCAATTTTCAGCCTAATTCACGGCATTCACTAATATTTATTGTTGTCAGTGCTACTGATTCCGTAACTTCTTCATCGTAATCGTTGTCGTTCGTTTCGGTCATAATATTTATTCTTCAATATTGACAAGTTGGTATAACATTTTCTCCTTTGATCGCTGATTGCCTGAGAGCAGTATATGTCAATGCAACATGCTTTACACAATCTAATATTGTAAATTTTTTGCATCTGTGTCAAATATGTTATATGAATATTTTTGATAATTTGCTGAAAAAAATTAATTTTTGCTAAGAATATTTAAAAAAAATCGTGTAAAAAGTATCATGTAAATCTAGGGATAGGTGTATTAACTAATGTTACTGTGTTTTTCGGAAGAGGTTATAATATGCGAGCAATGACCAATTATGGGCGGAACTTCATAAAATTCGGTACAGCAATTTTGCCTGATAAAGGTATTTTTTAATAGATTTATTCGTATTTAAGCGATCTTCGGAAGAGAGCCTTATATGGGGTTTATGTGTATCGATCCAAAAATCTTATGGTATATGCATTTATGTACCACAAAGCAATATTTCGGGAAGAAATTTCTATGGTGGCTAGGAGAAATCATGGACTGATTCTTAGCATTTTCAACAAAGTTTGTACTTTTGTCATATAATCAACGAGTGAAGAATTTAATAGTATTCCCTGCAATGTATTTACCCAAAATAACAACAAATATGTAAAAATTTCCAACATTTGTGGAGGTTGCATTAAAAAAACTAGAATTCCTAATTTTCAATACGAAGCTGCATAGAAAAATTATAAACATTTTGGTATAAATTTCAATAATTTCGCTTGTGTATTTTGGTCGTGAGACCAAAAGGCATTAAGCCTGTTGCTCCATTCTGATCTAAGTTGTGCCAGAACGACTCTTGTTCCACGCGGCGGAATTTTCTCGGCGTCTGCTATCGGTGGTGGGCGACCTCCAAGTACGACATTCATACGGTATCCTGCTACCGCAGAATTGATGGCGTTTCTGTGAATGTCGTTCAAAGCTGTCATATACGAGCGGCGATCAAATGGATCCTGCACATACCTCTGTATGTTCTCCTCGTATTTCCGAAGGTCCTGTCTGACATGCCTCGGGGGAGACTCCAACTGTGTGATGTTGAAGTTTGGATGACTCCTCCGATAACATCCCAGAAGGAACTGTTGCGTCAACATGACGTTGTGTTCCTTGACCGGTAGGACCTTGGTTTCCTCGTGAGGGCGGTGTTCGGAGGTTATTTGAAAACTAAAGTTGTTATTGCCGCTGCAAAGTCCAACATGAGTGCTCGTTAAAATATTTATCTAGCCACATCCAGTATTTCTAATCGCCTCAGTCGTATATGACCCCCAAATGACAGCAACTCCGTTGCAAGGGATTTGGATGATCCAATAGTTTGAAAGGTAGTTTAAACTGGAGAGTTTGAACTCCTCGCGTATTATGGGGACATTGAGATCCCTATGGATATTACTATAGCGAATGTACCATGGGGCACCTTTTATTGTCCTTAACAGTGCACACGCTTTCTTTGCAATTGTTCAACGTTAGATGAGGAGGCTGTTCCTCATACCTGAATGCCGTATGTCCATATCGATTTTATAATTGTTTTGTACAAAAGCACTTTAATTTTATTTGTGTAACCTTGTCTTCAATATGGTGGGTCCATGTTAAACGGCGATCAAGATGGATACCGAGATATCTCACATGGTTCTGGAATTTTGACTCGCATACCACTAGCCGACCAAAAGCCTTTAAAATGAAGGGAACTTTCTTTTGAGCAAAATAAATAAATAAAAAAGGTCCCATTTTGGAAAAAAAAGTTCGATTTTGCAAAAAAAAGTCAAAAATTGTTACAAAATATTTATTTTGATAGATACACCCCGGTGGAGAAAACCTTAGCGCCCGGCAGAAGGCCGGCAATGCAAAAAACTTTTCAGAGCGAAGCCAGTTTTTAATACACCCGAGAGGAGAAAACGTTAGCGACCGGCCGAAGGCCGGCAATGCAAAAAAACTTTTCTAAGCGAAGCCAGTTTTTGATATGTAGAACCCAACAATAATGAAATAACTCCCAATACAGTGAAATAACTCCTAAATAAATAAAATGAAATAAAACGCAACAAAAATTTCATTGGGAGTTATTGCATTATGAAATAATTCCCAACAAAATATTATGAAATAACTCCCTATGCGTTAGGAGTTGTTTCATAATGAAATAAGTCCTAAGTTGTATGAAAAATTTGTTGGGTGTTATTTAATTTTTTCGTGGGGAGTTATTTCATTTGGGAGTTATTTCACGGTACCGAAGAAACACCAATTTGGCCAAATTGTCAGATTTTGACCACTCTAACATAGACAGTCCTTGACCGATCTTGTTGAAAAATTGTGTCCAATAGGACTAACCTTTTTGGGTACCGTGAAATAGCTCCCAAATGAAATAAATCCCAATGAAATAACTGCCAATGAAATAACTCCCATCAATAATGAAATAATTCCCAAACTTGAAAAATGAAATAACTGCCAAAGGGTAAAATGAAATTACTTCATAATTTTAAAAATATTAGTCCCAAAAAAGAGAAATAACTCCCAATGAAATAAATCCCAATAGTAATGAAATAATTCCTAATCCGAAGCAATTTATTAGTGTAATCTAACTCCCAATGAAATAAAGAACTACAAAAGTGAAATTATTCTTCGCTTACCAAACATTTTTGCATTGCGGGCCTGAGGTGTAGCGCAAAGTTTTCCTCCTCTGGGGTGTATCAAAAACTGGCTTCGTTCAGAAATGTTTTGGCATTGAAGGTCTTTGGCCGGGCTCTAAGGTTTTCTCCTCTGGGGTGTATCAAAAACTAGCTTCGCTCAGAAAAGTTTTTTGCATTGGCCTATAAGGTTTTCTCCTCTGGGATATATCAAACACTGGCTTCGCTCAGAAAAGATTTCTTTAATTTATATTTCAGAAAGCCGATTTTCATTTCGCATTTCACATTAATATCATTACATAATATTTTCTGAGCGAAGCCAGATTTTGATACACGCCAGAGGAGAAAACGGCCAAAGGCCGGCAATGCAAAACAAATTTTCTGAGCAAAGCCATTTTTTAGTATTTTGCTTTTGCAAGTAGAACCCAACAAAAATGAAATAACTCCCAATACAGTGAAATAAAAAAATGCTTAATAACGAATTTAAAAACTGAAAATGTAGTTGTTTGTTAAGATACATTAAAAAATTACAGTAAAATTTAAATTCTGCTTTAAACAAATATTTATATTGTTTTATTTTTTGTCTTATAAAAAAATATGTATAATCAAGTTAAAATTCGCTTAACCTTCACAGGGTTTTCGTGTCTAATTTGACCCATTTTGAAATTAAAATTGAATATTTTCGAAAAGTTTGTGGTTGATATTTTTGATACTTTATGAATTTGATTTAATTTCAAAATGTCAATTTTTGACACTTTTTTATTTTGATAAATTAAAACTAATTTTTCTCTAGAGATGACAAGGTAAAACAATCTATAGACGAAATTCAAATTTCACTTTCATTTAAAATTTAAAGACTTTTTAAAGCAAAACAAATCACGAAATGAAAAACTGTTAAGAAAGGAGTTGTAAAACATTTTATATTGTCCTCATATATAAATTTCAAATTATATCCAAGAGCTTGATCTCGAATTATCTTTCAAAGTCAGTAATAATACAATAACATAGATTTGAGTCGCATATTATATAATAATATATCTATTGGTTTGGATGTTACAAATGACAGCACAAATGCATATTACAGACTCATCATTTTTGATGATGTACCATATATGTATATAAGATCATTTAACTTTTTGTTACCACATTTTTGTTAGTTTAGTCATTGAACCATTATATATCTGTAAATATGTGTCTAACTGAATGTAGATACGTATGTATGTATGCACATCTAAGTATTTGTCTGCTGTCATATATATCTACGTGTATGTATATTTATGTTCATTAATGAATGCGGCCGAAAAAAGAAAATAAACTAATGAAAAACCATTTTAATTAGCTGGGTATAACACAGAAATAAAAAAAATGGTTGTAGCTGTGTGGTAACAGTAGTGATGATTAGTAGCAGCTAGAACAACAAAAAAAATGAAGCATAAAAGTAAAAAGCTGGTAAAAGGTAACTTCTTGTTAATTCATACGAAAACAAAATGAAACAACATCAAGTACGTGAGTTCATTTGACACATGTGTTATATATATAAACATACATACAAACCAACATACACACATATGTATGTATAGTAGAGTGCTCCAAGAATGTATGGACGAAAAAAATTTTCTAGGTACAGGCCGCCCCCCTCTAGAATGGTTATATGTATTGTAGAAACTCGTTGTGTAAAATATTAGGATAATAGGATAACGCTAACTGGTGCCGCAACGACGCTGAAGTTTTGAAGTGCATTTACAAGGGGAAAAATTGCAATTTTTTCAGATTTTGTAAAAATTTTGGCATTAAATAATTACTTTTGCAATATTTAATGCCAATAAGATATAAAAGACAAAAGTTGGTTAAAAAATGTTAAAGTTATTAATAAATCGCCAGGCCATTAACATGTTTCAGGCCACTAGAACAAGAAATGTAGAAACAAAATTAACATATTTTGATAAATATTATAATAAAAGTACATTTTTACTTAAAATATCCATATTTACTTGTATATGAGTTTTTGTCTTCGTTGGATACCGTTAACCTATTCGCAGGTATGACCAAACAAATTTAATTTTTTTAAAGGCAGTTTCAAAACTCCAATTTCAAATTTTTAAAAATTTTGTTAAACAAATTTCAAAATTTGTTGATCATCACATTGGGATTTATTGAGAACATAATAGGTAATAAAAATATGAAAAAAGTATGAAAATATCTCCTATAGTTTTTCCGTACCTGCGATTTAAATTTCGAGTTTTGAAACTGCCTTTAAAAAAATTAAATTTGTTTGGTCATACCTCCGAATAGGTTAAAGGTATCCTACGAAGACAAAAACTCATATACAAGTAAATATATAATATTTATCAAAATATGTTAATTTTGTTTCTACATTTCTTGTTCAAGTGGCCTGAGACACGTTAATGGCCTGGCGATTTCTTAATAACTTTAACATTTTTTAACCAATTTTTGTCTTTTATATCTTATTAGAACGACAATTACGTGTACATATCGATTCTTTTAAATTAAATTGCAAAAGTAATTATTTAATGCCAAAATTTTTACAAAAACTGAAAAAAATGCATTTTTTCCCCTTGTAAATGCACCTCAAAACTTCAGCGTCGTTGCGGCACCAGTTAACGTTATCATATCATCCTAATATTTTCCACAACAAGTTTTTACAATACATAGAACCATTCTAGAGGGGGGGACGGTCAAAATTCGAAATTTTATTTTTTTGGAGCAATGTTCCCCAAATACTTATTCTTGATCAGAAATGTTAGGTATTGAAAATGGGCAATCGGTCTGGAAGAACCAGAGTTGTGGAACAAAATGTGGGACAACATTTGATATGATTCAAAAAGGTTTTGTTGCTATTATCCTTAAATGTATTTGCAAATAATATTATAAAAATTTGCATATATTGGACTTATTTAGAAGCTTAAGCATATTAAGGGGAATATTTAGCATATTAATGTTTGATCGCCACATATGATTTTTCAATAAAACTGATTTGTGTAAAATGTTAATGTGTTTTTCAGATGTGGCCATATATGGGAGCTATGACTAAATATTTTCCGATCATCACAAAATTAAGTGCGGCGATTGTGTATTGCAAGAGATTTATACATACTGAACTGATTTTTTGAAGTGGACCTAATATGGAGGCTGTGATCAAATATGGACCGATAGACACACACATTTTAGTTCGAATTTGGTATTTGTAAGATATTTGTATAGATGATTACTAATATGTTTTTCGAATGTGGTCCTTATATGGAAGATATTACCAAACAAATCAAAATACGACCTAAAAATTAAAAACAAGAAAGAGAGCTATATTCGGCTGTCCGAATCTTATATACCCTTCACCAAATTATACTTTAAAATATTTTTAAGTAAAAAACATGTTTTTAATTGTTTTAAAATTTTTTCTGAAAAGTTTTTTCAAATTATTTTTTTTATTTTTAAAAAAAATTTTTTTGGAAAAAGAATTTATGAAAAAAAAAATTTTTAATGAAACAAAAAATTCGGTAAAAAATATTTTTCCCGATTTTGACACATTAGAGTTCCAATAGCATTATATATATCGCACAGTGCGGGAACTGAAAAAAAGTGGAAATAAATCTGTAAATTCTAAACGCCCGATTTTAATAATTATTTCCATGGCTATATAAAAAAGTTATGAATGCACATAACTATTGACTCTGTAGAGATTTTTAAACAGTGCATCGTTGCAATGGACTTTGAAATATCTATCATTAGATATCCATATTGTCTATATTAATGACTTAGTAATCTAGATATAGATCAAATATAGGCCAAAAATCGAGGTTGTCCCGGTTTTTTCTTTATATCTCAGCCATTTGTTGTCCTTTTAGATTAAAATAGCAAAATATTTTAAAAAAAATATCTACATTTTAAAACGTAGTCTTATAATGCATCACACATCTGATACAAAGTTTTAGCCAAGTTGTCATTACTCAATGACAAGTTGTCATTACTCAAATACAACTATGAGTTGTATAATGAGAATAATATTGATGTTATACCAAAAGACAACAATTAAACAAATTGCCCAAATATTGGTCCAATCGAGATATCAAGACATTTTCTAATTTGTTTTTATTGCAAAAATTTAAATTTTATGGACCGACTGATGTTTTAGCGTTCTCAGAATATCAAAATTGTTATTAACTTCAAAATTATAAGAAGTCAATGTTTACATTTTACAGTAAACGAATTTTATCATAAACAACACATTGTGGTATAGAAAAAAATAGGGAAATAAATATGTAACTTCTAAATGGTTAGATTGGTTTTAATGAAATTTCACATGCGCAAATAAGAAGTGTTGTCGAGTTTAAATTCTGAACGTGGACCTCATGGGCCCACCAAGGGCGCGACCGAGGGTCCTCAAAGTAGTACACCTAGGGTATGTTACATTTTTAAAACGATCCTATTTCTTCGTTTGTGTTTCATATAAAATCTACGTGTTACATATATAAAATCTTTTCATCGAGCGCTACAAAAGACCTAGTCGTAGCATCAATTATCTCTTATAGCTTAGGAGATATTAGCATTTGAAAATTAAATTTTCAACATTTTTAACCAATCTACTCCAGTTTTTTGATAACAGCGTATAAAATATTTTCTGATTTTCTCCAGTTTTTCTTCATTGGACTAACAACATATGTATGTGTCAATTAGTGTTTAAAAATAATGACTAAGTCCAAAGTTATATGCACTTGAATTTAAAAAATTTTAAAAAGCCGATTTTTCGCTAATTTTTTGGGAAAAAAGAACTTTTTTTCATCTTAAGTTATCGCAGAAAATTTCTAAGAGGATGTATAAGGAATTTATACTTTCTGAAAGCTAAGTTTTCATAAAATATTTAAAATAAAAAAAAAAAAAATGTTTCCATTCATAAACACCTATTTTTATATAAAATTAAACTTTAGGGCAAAAATTCTCAAATCGCATATTTGATATCAAAATATAGTAACCGATTTAAGATGGCCCAATATGCTTTTAGCTATTTTGTAAAGGGTTCCGAAAACTCCGACCCTGGTATGGATATTATAGCCAAAAAATTAAAAATTTCCATTTTTGGGATTTTTTAACACTTTTTTGGGAATTGCGGGATTGCTGATAATAAATTTAAAAATTCATTTTAATTTTTCCATTTTAAATAGAAAATTTAACATAACTGTGAAATTTCATTAAAAACTATTCATAAATAAATATTTTATTTCAATTCGAAAAATTTGTATCTATGCAAAAATTCAATAAAAAACATTTTTTGTCATATTTTTCAATAAAGTATTCCATGAATTTTTAATTGTCAAAAGTTATAAATATTTTTGAAAAATAGACAAATTATATTAGACCGCATCATAACATTTTTAATGCTATATATATATTTCAAAATAATCGAAAAAACCTTCTCCTGTAAAATTTGTGTTTTGTCGCTTACGATAATTTGGCGCTAAGGGCTCGATATATTGGGCAAGTGTTAAACGTGAATTGAACAAGTAAGAGTACTATATTCGGCCGTGCCGAATCTTGAATACCCTCCACCTAAATATGATGGTATAACAACTGAAATAATATAACAATTGTTAGAAAGACTAGTTTATGCACCTATTGTGATTTATATGTCATAAAATATTTTAACCTGATTTTTATGTACTTATATGGGTGCTGTGGCCAATTATTTACCGATATTCAAAAAATTCAGTATTATGATTTTTGAATACAAATTACTGATCTGTGTACTATTTTTGTTCAATATATGGAAGCTATGACCTATTATGGTCCTAAGTATTTGAGGGCTATTTTTGTAGAATTTCATATAAACAACGCTATTAACAAAAGTGGACCTTATATGGGAGCTATGCCGAATTATGGACGAATATTTAAAAAAATCTTGTAGTACGATTCTCGGATACAAATTACTGATTGGTGTAAAATTTTGATTCGGTACAGATTTTTTTGGATATTTGTGCAGGTTAATGTGTTTTCCTGAAGTGGTTCTTTTATGGAGGCTATGACCACTTATGGGCCTATCATCATAAAATTAGAAATTTATGAGGATTTTAGTGATTTTCGGGAGTGGACCATATATGGGAGCTATGGTTAAATATGGACCGATATTCAAAAAATTCAAATTACTGATCTGTGCGTTATTTCATTTTGATATCCATATGTTTTAAATATTTTTTAAGGTTAATAACACTTTCGGACATGGGCCTTATAGGGGAGCTATGACCAATTATCGGCCAATCTGCATACAATTTAGTACAGTGATTTCTATGTATATGAGTATTATCTTTGTCGAATTTTAACATGATAAAGATATTTATAAGCGATTTATGAGTACTTAACTTATTTTGGGAAGTGGACCTTATATGGGAGCTATGGTCATATATGGACCGATATTCACAAAATCCAGTAGTATGATTTCTAAATATAAAGTACGGATGTGTGTGAAATTTTGTTTTGATATTGATATTTTTAGATATTTATGTAGGTTTTCGGAAGTGGTCCTTATAAGGGAGCTATAACCAATTATCGGCCGATCTTCATAGAATTAGGTACATCGATTTCGGTATATATGGGGAATACTCATGACGAATTTCAACTTAATAGCGATATTTATAAGACATTTGTGTTTTTTTAGGTGATTTTCGGAAATGAACTTTATATGGGGGCTACGTTCAAATATGGGCCGATCCACAAAAAATTTCGTGTTGTAATTTTTCTAAGCACAAAACTTATTTTTCCTGAATTTTGTTTGGGTACTGCAATATTGTAGGCATATAAGAAATAATGGAACGATTCTTATAATTTTCGCCAGAGTTAGGCCCTTTAACATAAAAATATCGTGTGTAAAATTTGATGGTATTATCTATATATATAAAAGAGTAACGTTACTGACTGACTGACTGACTGACTGACTGATTCATCATCGCACAGCCCAAACGGCTGAAGCTAGAATCACGAAATTTTAACTGTGGGTTCCTCCCTCCCCAAAACGATCCGATAAGAAGGGATTTTTGGAAATTCGAACGTTTAGGGGGTAAAAAAGGGTAAAAACGGGTAAATTCGGTAACCTTATATCTTCAAAACTAATAAAGATATAAAAAAACTTAAAATAGCATGTTACTCCATTTAAAAAATAAGCTGACAGGTGTTTCGTACTTTTTGGAAATTCGAAACTTTTAGGGGAGAAAACGGGTAAAAACTGTATTTTGGTACTTTTTTTGCACCCTATGTATCTTTTAAACCAATAAACATAGAAACAAATTTTAAATCGTATTCTTTAATTAAAAAAAAATATAAGTTTGGTACTTTTTGGAAATTCGAAACTTTAAGGGATAAAAATTGTGTTAATTTTTGGTACTTTTTCATAAAATCTGTTTTTCTATAATTTGACATAGACATACGAATATTTTATTATGAGCTCCCACCACGTTACAGAAATTTATTTCTATGAAATTGTACCACCTCAATGGGGATAAAAAAGGTACCAAAAAGGGGATAAAATCGGGAAAATACATTATATTTGAAATTATTAAGCCAATTTTGATAATTTTTTTAACATTGGTTCCTGGATTCATACAAAAATTAACTAACAGGGTGTTATTTGGAACTCGAGTACCAAGGTGTATATTGGGCCAAATCCGGGTAAACAGTTTGGTACTTTTTTTAAAACATATTTATTCTTGGGCACATTAACACAGATTTTAATATTTTGATACATGCCTGTAGCATAAACAATTTTGGCAAAATGGAATATTTTTAAATTTCAAACTTGAGGGGTGTTCAAGTAAGAAAAGGGAACTTGGTACTTTTCTCCTAATGGTACTTTTTTAAAATTTAAATTATTTCAGTTATCGACATTAAAGTTAGCTGATATGTATTTGAGTGAAGTTAGTGTTAGGAATAGGGGATAATATTTAGGTACCAAAATGTGTGAATTGTACTATAGGTACTTTTTTGTTCATCTAATGGTACTTTTTTGAAATTTCTATAATAATGGACTTAGAAACATGAAATTAAACATATATGGTCCTAAGTGAGTGAGAATTCTAGGGGGAGACTTTTTGGTACTTTTTCTTTATTGGAATGGTACTTTTTGTAATTTCTTCACCAATGAACCTAGAAACATGAAATAAAGCTTATATATAAACCGAGTGAGTGGGAAACCACAAGTGTAGGTTTTTTGGTACTTTTTCTATATTCTAATGGTACTTTTTTGAATTTTCTATAACTATGGACTTAGAAACATGAAATTAAGCATATATGGTCATAAGTGAGTGAGAATTCTAGGGGGAGACTTTTTGGTACTTTTTCTTTATTCTAATGGTACTTTTTGAATTTTCTATAACTATGGACTTAGAAACATGATATTAAGCATATATGGTCCTAAGTAAGTGATAATTCTAGGGGGAGACTTTTTGGTACTTTTTCTTTATTTGATTGGTACTTTTTGTAATTTCTTCACCAATGAACCTAGAAACATGAAATAAAGCTTATATGGAACCGAGTGAGTGGGAAACCACAAGTGTGGGCTTTTTGGTCCTTTTTCTATATTCTAATGGTACTTTTTTGGATTTTCTTTAACAATGGACTTAGAGACATGAAATTAAGCATATATGGTCCTAAGTGAGTGAGAATTCTAGGGGGAGACTTTTTGGTACTTTTTCTTTATTCGAATGGTACTTTTTGTAATTTCTTCACCAATGAACCTAAAAACATGAAATTAAGACCGGAGTGAGTGGGAATTTACAAGTGACTGCTTTTTGGTACTTTTTCTATATTCGAATGGTACTTTTTGAATTTTTTGTAATAATGGACATAGAAATATGAAGTTAAGCATATATGGTCCTAAGTGAGTGAGAATTCTAGGGGGAGACTTTTTGGTACTTTTTGTTTATTCTAATAGTACTTTTTTGAATTTTCTATAACAATGAACTTAGAAACATGAAATTAAGCATATATGGTCCTAAGTAAGTGAGAATTCTATGGGGAGACTTTGTGGTCCTTTTTCTTTATTCGATTGGTACGTTTTGTAATTTCTTCGCCAATGAACCTAGAAACATGAAATAAAGCTTATATGGAACCGAGTGAGTGGGAAACTACAAGTGGGTGCTTTTTGGTACTTTTTCTATATTCTAATGGTACTTTTTGAATTTTCTATAATATAATGGACCTAGAAATATGAAATTGAGCGTATATGGTCCTAAGTGATTGAAAATTCAAGCGGATACCTCATGGTACCTTTTGTTTATTCTACTTTATTGGTACTTTTTATATATTCTAAAGGTACTTTTTTGAATTTCCTATAATAACGGACCTAGAGTTTCCAAAAAATCGAAGAATTTCAAAACCGCGGTTTCGGTTGTAAAAAATTAAAAACCGATCGGTTTCGGTTTTGTGATAATTTATTAAATCTTAAGTATTATAGAAACAAAATTAGTTGATAATATAGGAAATGATATACAAATCTAAAATACAAACTTGACGGGTTATGGTTTAGTGAATGCGAATTTAAAAGTGATAATCAATGGTACTATTTCCTTATTGCAATGGTACTTTTTGAATATTTTATAATAATAAACATAAAAATTTAAAATTTGGAACACATTTTGCATTTTCTATAATAATGGACCCAGAAATATGAAATTAGACATTTACAATTAGATTCACAAACGGAGACTTAATAGTACTATTTCTTTCTTCTAATTGGGGTGGCGAAGCGCACCGGGTCTGCTAGTCTGCAATATATTTGCACAAATAACGAAAACTATGTTAAAATTATCAAGTTTTTTTTTTAGGTTGTCTCACATTTTGGTTTATAACTCTGGTTCCACTGAACCGATTTTGCTGATTTTCAATACCAAACTGCTTAGGAGAACAGTATACTTTGTTTTTGCAAGTCTAGCAATTTTGTTTGCTTATTTTAGACCTGAGCGTGTTTTATACAGACAGACGGACAGACAGACAGACGGACATGGCTCAATCGAAGAATTTCATAAGGATCAATAATATATATACTTTGTTGGGTCTCAGATGAATATTTCTCAATGTTGCACACGGAATGACAAACTTATATATATACCCTCATTCACCACTTATGGTGGTGGAGGGTATAAAAGGAGTGCAGGTACAGTAAATAATCAGATTTTGATGAGAACAAAGTGGGAAGAAAAGGTGTGCAGCTATTAATGGGAGGCATAAGAAGAAAAGCCAGAAAATTTATTCGCAATAAAGACACATAATCGTACAGTTATATTTCTTTAAAGCGTAATACATTTCCTTTAATTTCATGTATAAAATGTTAACATACGTTGATTCATTTAAAAGTTGTGCTCGCTTTGATCCGTACCGATTTTGGCAACTTCTTTAAAATATGGGATTGGTATCCATGAAATTCGATGATTTTAAATACACCTTTATAATTTTAGACCTTGGGAGTATATAAAATAAAAAAAGGACAATAAGGACCACCCTATTATGCACATGCATTGAAGTTACAAACAAAATGGAGAGAAAGAACTTCATACCCCTGAAAAGAGTTGTCACATGTTCGTGTAAAAAATATATTTACATTTGCGTGTCTATGCAAGAAAAAGCCAGTCTATATAGAATTTAGAAGATTTTTTCATAAAGAGAGTATGTTAGAAAACTACTCTGCTTTACCTTAAAAAGGAAATGCGTATTGAAATGCTTTGAAGTTTGGTTTTATTGTTATTTCAAAGAAACCTTTTTTATATATTAGTCTTAAACAATACGATTTTTTTAATTTAGATATAGTAACTGGATCTATAATATTTGTAAGAATTAAAATGATGGAGTGTAGAAACATATGTATGAGAATATTTGATTTAATAAATAGTCTTAAAATGTAAGTGTTTTCAAAATAAGAATGTTAAACTTTTCCAAACTAGTACATCTTTATCCAAACTAGAATCGTTATACCAACATTACCTATCTAAATGAATGGCAGTATAAATATATGTTACTGCACTCTTTCGTTTACATATTCATTACCATTGTCAACAACATACACACTACCATACAGTCTACAATATCCTTTACATTTTTTTCAGTTTTTTTATGCAGATTTGTTTGTATGTATTACTACGAACAGGTGGATAATGATGATGGTGATGATATGGATATTCTTAATGAACAGGAAAGGGTAAATTATTTCTGATATAACAAAGCCAAGGCCTAAAAATAATATTATGATTTCTACTCCATTGTATTGGGTTGGTTAACAACTCATAATGATGGCTTGGAATTAAATAACAAGTGATGTTACAACCAAACCCATATAGACATTTCGACATATAAAACCGTGCAACAGTAAGTTTTACACAAGGGCAAATTACTACATACGTGAAAGTAGATACCATTTACAGTAACACTGCGTACTCAGTTTTTCCTGATCGGGTCAGATATTCCTTTAATTGGACTTTAAAATTTCAAGTCCATTTACTTTGTTAAGCAAAATAAGCTCAATCTGTGATTAGTCATTTTAAAACGTTAATAAATACTGCGATATCAGGAAAATAAGCTCAATCTGTGTTTTGATTTTTAGTATAAAGAAAACTCATATCTTAAATCGTTAATAACGTGGTAAATACTGCAATTTTAGTATAAACAAGTAAGAAAGCATAGCCGATCAAGCATGACCATATGATACCCTACACCGAGATTATAAAAAGTTTGACTTAGAATCAAGGAGAGTCCTGTTGGTTAGTAATTCAGACACAATTGAGAACTCTTTGATATTTTGGCCATATATGTGTTTTTTCTCATCCATGTAAGTTATTACCTATTGTTCTTAGCTAAATGTGTCCCAAATAGTTTAAATATGTAGCTGTTTGTTCAATCTTTCGAAAAACAATAAAAAAAGTTTCTATTTTTTACCCAAATTCAAAAACTTTTTTAACTTCTTCTGAATTTTATTTTCATACTAAGATATTTCAAAGATTTATTCTCATATTCAAATTTTCGAGAGTGGTCCTATGGGAGCTATGGAAAATTGTGGCCCGATCTGATAAAACTAATTTGAGCCCTGATAGACCAGTCGATAGTGTGCTGGACTATTCATCTGAGGGTTGCGGGTTCGATTCCCGTCACAGACTCTGGGTGTATCTGCAGACAAGCAAAACGATTCGCAGTTTGTGTTTGTTTTTAAAAAAAAAAAAATTGTTTTGGATGTCATTATAATTAAGATATGTATGGGAGCCTAACTATTTTCTTATAGGGAAATAGTTGACCGATTTCTACCAAATTCAATAGGCTTCGTCGATATACAAATTCGTGCCAAATTGGTCAAATTATCATTGAATTTGATGGACTGACGAACATGGCTTAATCGACTCAGAAATTGATCATGAGTAAATTTGTATACTTTAAGGTATACCTATGGTTGTTTAGGGTATAAAAACTCAAATATTTTAAATCATTAGTATCTTCGATTTTAGGGGAAAGAAGGCCAGCAGTCTAATAAATTTATAAATTTTAAATTATTTTTATTGTATTGAAGTCCTATTTCCGGATTGTTTTGCAAAACAATTTAAAACAAAATTTCATCCATATTTTTGACTCATGAAGAAAACTATAACTTCATTAGACTGCTGACTTTTTAGCTTTTTTGATACCCATTTTGGGATTTAATATATTTGTCTTATATAATTTTCTGAAAATTGTTTACCCTTTGAAATTGAAAATACTTGCACGTATATATCAATTTTATCATGAGTATGTAACAAATATTGAAATTGTTGCAGGGTGTAATATTGGAAAATATATTTATAAATATAGGTATTTATGTGCATACACCAATCGATGTCTAACAAAGTTTAGTTAATGAACACAGCTTGAGTTACCATATTCACTATAGACTTATGAATCTGTGTATGTTAGAAAGTTTGTGTTTAGATTTGTAGGAGTATTTGCATTTATACCCAACATTACCATAGTGGGGAGGGTATAGTGCGTTTGTAGAGATGTTTGTGACGCCCAAAAATATTGGTCGAACACCCACCTTAAAGTATACCTATCGACTTAGAATCACTTTCTGAGTCCGTCTGGCTGGTTGGTTGGTTTGTTGTCCACGTAAACATTGAGCGCAAAGTACAAATCGCAATTTTCAAGATATTTCGATAAAATTTTGTACATATAATTTTTTCGCCCCAAAGACAAAGCTTATTGAGACTGGCTGAAATTGGTCCACTGTTTCACCTAACCACCACACAAACGTCCTCCCGAAATTGAATTTTATCGGCCATAAATGTTTAATTTAAATGTGTATCTCCACAAATTTCACTCCAAATTTTATGTCACTAAATTTTGTTACGATCGGTCCATAATTAGTCATAGCTCCCATATAAGACCCGCTTCCAAAAATCACTTTAACGTGCCTAAATCTCATAAAAATGTCGGTATACACAAAAAATTTACCATAAATAACTCCCATATAGATATAAATCACATGACATAATATCATGGTGATCGGTCCATAATTGGTCATAGCTCCCATATAACATTTATTTTTAAGTGTTTTTGATAAAAAAAAACTTTGTTTTGGTTCTGCCGCAATTTGGATGGGAAAACATGAATGTAAACTGTGATTTGGGTCGAATCCATTCGTTTAGAATATACCAAATTATTGTCAACGCCATTCAGGCAGAGAAACAACAGGGTTCGACATGATTACTATAACTATACTGTGTTAATTTCAACAGTAATTTAGCTACTGGAAAAATTTGTAATGCATAGATTATAACTTATTGATTTGCTCATAAGGAGAGTTCAATGTTAATAGTCTTTTGCGGTCATGCTGCAATGGCTGTGTCTGTTAAATTTACTGTTTATTATTCAGTCACTAACAACAAAGTTACATAATTAGCAGAATTATTAAATTATGAAACTTTGTTATCAAAATGAGTGTCTTTTATTGCAAACGTAATCATCTTTGTCTTTATAATCTTTAAAGATGAAGCGCATTCTTGGAGGTATGTTTATGTTAACAAGCTAACCGCTCTTCGCTCAAAGTTGAAAATAATCCAAATTTTTGGCCAAAAAGCTGATATATAGAGCCTAGGGTGGCCGTTAACGTTTGATTTTTTCCAGTCTCACCCTCCACAAAACTATTCCTCTTTCCAGATATTGAGATAGTCGAAATTTGAGATCGATCAAACGACATTAACCCGTGCCGTTCTTCGCTCAAAGTTTAAAATAATCCAAATTTTTGGCCAAAAAGCTGTTATATTGAGCCTAGGGTGGCCCTTAACGTTTGATTTTTCCAGTTTGGTGAATTTTAATAAAATACTCAGCCTGAAAAAATTGTAGGTGAATCGCTTGGTGTTAAGACGTTTATAGGGAAAAAAAGCAATTTTTTCAGTTTTTGTAAAAATTTTGCCATTAAAAAATCACTTTTGCAATTTAATTTAATAGAATAGCAATGTGTACCTAATTTTCGTTCTAATGAGGTATAATAGACTAAAATTGGTTAAAAAGTGTTAAAGTTATTAAAAATTCCCCTGGCCATTAACGTGTCTCAGGCCCCTAGAACAAAAATTAACGATTTCAAGAAATTTGAAAATATTTTTCATATTTTTTAATGTTCTATTTGACTATGTTATGCCAATTTGTATATTTGCAAAAAATGTCAATAGTTATGTCCCTAATGTTTAAATCTAAATAAAGAAAATTAAATACTTGTACAGGTAAACTTATATTAAATACGAAAACAAATAAAGTTTTAATACTTATCATACACTAAACTAAGCTTTTTACATCTAAATTTTTGTATTTTAATTTTGTTAAAAAAATTATCTAAAACAAAAAAAGTAAAGTTACTCGTACCAACTTATGCTATTTGGCATTTATGTTCTTAAATTTACAAGCACAATTTAAATATAGCAGTAATACCATAAGTTTATGTGGTTGTCGTTAGCTGAAACGAGAAGTCTTAAATTAAGTAACAAGAAATAGATTTTGTGCTATTTTCAAAAAATCTTGTTAAGAGTAATGTAAATGTTGTAAGCATTTGTACATGTCTTAAGTAGGGTATAGCAATGAAGCAAGATATTATTTTGCTTTCATGTAATACTATTACAAAAATAAATGACAGCTGATTTTAGGAGTACTCGATATTCAAAAGTAGGTACATACTCGATATATTTAGAGTTGCAAAAGTTGAGATAATTTGCATAATGAATGTAAATCTATTTTGATGTATTTATTATATCAAGATATTTTTTAATAAATTTAATTAAATAAATATCAACAAGTAAGACTGTTATATTTTGCTATGCCGAATCTATTCCGACTTAGAATTTTACCAGTACCCATTACATATATTAGGGTGGGTCAATTTGTTCGGGTGAGAAAAAACGTGACAAGCGTATAGCAAAATTGGAATCTACACAAAATTCTAAGAAAATTTCCAAAAGAAAGTATGGTTCTAAACAGTGTTGCCAGTTTAGCCTTTTTGAGGCTAAATTTAGCCTTTTTATTTACTCTTTAGCCTCGAAATTTTGGTTTTAGCTTCGTGGCTTTTTTCTAGCTTTTTCTTAATTTCAAAATAGCCTTTTTTGAAATTAAAAAAGGCTAAAAATTTCGAGACTAAAGAGTAAATAAAAAGGCTAAATTTATATTTGTGAACCATTTTCATTTTAATTCATTACTGATTTCCATTTAGCTTTTCAACATACTCAAGAATTGTGCAGTATTAAAAGAACAAATAACAATTGCCAATATCAAGTGGTTCAAAATGAAATAGAGTATTTTATATCTGAAAGCTTAAATGTCTAGCAAATTCTCTTTCAAGACAAAATTGTTATTACACATTATATTCATCATTATATAATGGACAAGAGCCCCACAAACTCTTGAAGGCTTGTGATACTCGATGGCGATCAATAGCCGTTAAACGTCTTGTGGATCTATGCTTCGAGTTAAAACCCATTTTGTTTTAATTTCGTCAAACCAGCAATTCTAAAAAGCCAAACTTTTAAGTAATTAATACACTGATTATAATTTGGCGTACCATCTTTTTTTAAAACCAGTATTGCACAAAGTACAAAAAGTAAATAAATCATTTGCTGTTTTCTAATTTAAAATTCAAGAAATTTGATCCATTATCGTCGCCAATTGAAAATTGTTTAATGTTTTTGACACATTTTTCATACTAGTTTGATGAATGAGAGATAAAATAAAGAACGTTTTAATTAGTGAAGATTATGACAAAAATAATACGACAAATTAAACTAATTGAGCAATTGCGACAAAGATTACCATATGAAAACTCTACGCAAAATCAATTTTTTTCCCCTTGATAATAAAGTAGTAAAACCAAAAAAAATATATTATGTCATATTGATAGTGAAAAATTAAAGTGCTAATAAAATTACGAAGCTTAAGGCTCAGGGGCAGAATATATTAAACTACAAATGGACAAATATAGAACCAACAATGAAAATTTTCTGACATGGTTAATCTAGTATTTAACTTTTTAGTACTTCCTTTAAGTAAAGCAGATGAATTTTATGAACATATTTTCTAATTTTTTATTTAAAAATAAATATAAACCAAAATTCTTAATTTATAATATTTTAGCTTTTTTTTGGCTTTTTTTCTAAAGCGGTTTAGCTTTTTCTGGCCTTTTTTTGAAGCCAATATAGCTTCTTTTTTCGCCAGCTCCTGGCAACACTGGTTCTAAAATTAAAACCTGGCTCCCGCCGAGAGACATAAAAATTTAAGTAAAATTTAAAGTTGTTACAAAATAACACTTTTATATGAAAACCTATTTATTTTTGCACAATGTTTGAAAGACAATTTTATGTCGACAAAAATGAGATATCACTTGTTAAATTCGGTTTATATTTGTAAAAGTTATTAAACTTTTTCGTAAAAAGTTCGAAAAAAACTATCTTGTATATTAAAAATTGTACTAATATTTATACCCTACACCACCATAGTGGGGAGGGTATTATGCGTTTGTGCAGATGTTTGTAACGCCCAAAAATATTAGTCTAACACCCACCTTAAAGTATACCGATCGACTTAGAATCACTTTCTGAGACGATTAACCGATGTCCGTCCGTCTGGTCGGCTGGCTGGCTGTCCATGTAAACCTTGTGCGCAGAGTACAGGTCGCAATTTTGAAGATATTTCGATCAAATTTGGTACATATTATTTTTTCGGCCCAAGGACCAATCCTATTGAAACTGGCTGAAATCGGTCCATTATTTCACCTAGTGTAGAATATTATATGGTCGGGCTTGACCGACCATACTTTCTTACTTGTTTTTTTTGTTTTTTTTAATTCATATGCGCTGGGGTAGAAAATACTAAAAAAAGGTGTTAATGAAAAGTTGAATGACTTTTACAATTTTCATCCGATTTAAATAATTAGAACTATGTTTTGTTAAGAACTAAATTTCCTTTATATATTGGTATAAATTTGTATAAACTTTCATATCAAAATAAGCAATAAAAAGCGACTAAAATAAAAATTTCTTAACTGTGTTTTTTGAAGCCTCTCATCGGGAGCTATGTTTTGATTATAGACCCATAGTTTCTTGGGGAAATTTTCTTAGAATTTTTCGTAGATTATGTTTTTGCTATACGCCTGTTGTCCAAAAAATTTACCCACCCTAATATACAATATACTTTTTATACCCACTATCGAAATATTGTTCGTAGAATCAAAAAAATATATATGTTCTGGGTCCTGTTCAATTCCTAAGACGATCTAGCTATGTCCGTCCATCTCTCCGCCTGTTGAAGGCACAATATAACAATTTTTTTTTTTGAGAAATATTTGGTATTGAAAATGGGCAAAATCTTTCAAGTGAATTCAAAAATATTCAGCGGTTTTATATCTGAAAAAAACACTGTTTTTAGCCGTAGATAAGCAGCAGAAGTAGTTGGAATTTTAACAAAACAATTGTGGGCCTTATATGGAAGATATGACCATTTATGGAACGATCACCATGAAATTTGGTCATGAGATTTATGCTATGTATATGAAAGTTATTTATGCTGAATTTTATGTGCATACCAACATTTATAGGAGGTTTATGCACGTTAAAGTGATTTTCGGATGAGCTTCTTATATGAGAGCTATGACTAATTATGACAATAAAGTCCAATTCGAGATAACATTTGTATAGGGGTTAGGTGAAAAAATTGACCGATTTCAGCCAGTTTCAAATGGCTTCGTCCTTGAGCTTAAAAAATCGTATGTGCCAAATTGTGTCGAAATATCTTCAAAATTGCAAACTGTAATTTGCACACAAGGTTTATTTAATCGACCCAGAAAGTGATTCTGAGTCTATCGAACATCAGCACTAACCCAATATACACTCCCACTATGGTGGTGTAGGGTATAATTATTGATTTCTTTATGACTTTAAAACCAAATTTTTACTTGTAGAATGAAAATCATCCATAACTGAAACTAGAATACGCTTTTCCCATGTATGCCGACGCTATGTTGAATTATTGCAGACATGCACACGTTTCGAACAGTACAAGATTATGGGAAACTTTTGTTTATTACACAAGATCATACAGAGCAACCAATGGGATTTTTTATGGATTTGACTTTGTTATGCACTAGAATTTGTCTATCTCATATAATTTATATGCAGTAATAACTTTGTTCGAAACTTAAAATACGTAAAAACAAAAAAAAAATGTACAAAAATTATGAACAAATGAAGCTTGCAGAAAGAAAAGTTTTTACAACATGAGTTTAGAAAATATTTTACTCTTAATATTTATTTTCAAATGCTTAGAAATGTTTTGAAATTGTTGTAAATAATTTATAAATATACTTATGTATGTATTCCCATAAAATATATAAGAGAACTGAAACTGAAACTTGTAAAAAGTATTAAATAATTTGATTATTGGCATTTCAAATTACCAAATGAATTCCCAAAAAGGATGAAGATAGTACCAATATTTCTTTACTATTTTTCTTTTATATTTTATGAAAAATACAACGTTACCACAGAGTAATCAGGCATGATTATTACACTCATAAGTATCTTAAACAAACCGATAAGTGCATCTTTAATGTAATTGATTGTACTGCAATAAAAATAACAACAACATGAATAAATCTGAACATATAAAATAGTAAGATGGTACATAGAGCATTTGTCAATAAAAGTAGCAAAACTACTTTCGATTTGCACAAATTTGATGAGATATTGATTCGAAATTAAAACTTTTTCATTGCAGTGTTAGCAAATTGGTGGAATAGAAATCAGTATTGGCGCATTCGCTTTATACTAACTCAGATGGATACATATTTTAATTTCCAGTAAAAATACGTCAACAAAACCCCACTACCATTACAGCCGCCCTAATATTCACATATGCTCTCCATGCCACCAAGCAATAGTAACTGGTGAAAGGATTTTTAAGTTGTAGCATCTTTAAATATTCATGTTGCAGATATAAAGTCACTCATACTGAACAAACCAAAAGAGTCGAACTTTACCTCGGACGTAATATTGGTTTTACACAGGTTTCTTTATTTATAACGTAAGCAGCAACAAAACCAACTGCAAAGAACGAACATAGAGGCAGAGAATTAAAAAGAAAAATATTTTTAAAACATTTTCACCGCAACGAAAAAATAACACAGAAACAGCAAATAAGTGAAACCAATATAAAATGCATTTGCCGTTTTTTTTATTTTTTATTTTTCAGTCCGAGATTGGTTTTGATAATGATGATAAAATTTGTTGCAAACGTATGAACATTTTACAATAAAAACAAACCTAATATAAGGAGGGGAGCAAAAAAAGACCAAAAACTGCAATAGCCATCATATGATGAAAAACTTAAAACTTTGTCCGTACAAACATTTTGTAGATTTGGTGTTCTTTTTAACTTTTCTCGATTGTAAAAAATGCAGAAAACTAGAATAACAACTATGATGGGGGTTAGACTGACCATCTATATACGCCCGTTTAAAGATTTATATTGAAAAACTGGGCTGAATGAAGCAATTTAGATTGAATATATGGAACAGAAAAGAGCCAGTGTTGAAAACAGAGATTGTATATTCAAATCAATGAAAAGTCTGTTATTATGCTCTTTTTCGTATAAAAGTTACATAAAACCGTTTAAATCAGTTGTCATGTATGTCTTGTTATAAAAGTTTTCCAAAATTTTTTGGTTTTTACGAGTATATAGGTTCATATTGTTACGTTTTTACCTTTTAAAAACGGTTGTTTATTTCCTTAATTTCAAATAAAAGCGATCAGTAGTTAAAAAATTGTAACAACTCTTAATTTATTTAAACTAACACAACAATTTAAATAGTCACTCTCGCTTTATAATTTACTAGCTGAACCCGGTCAGCGTTGCTGGGCCTTAGAAAACATCTGTTTTGTATTGCATCTCGATCACGATTTTAATATACAGTGTCGGACAAAGTCGGTGATCCAACCTTCAATGTTAATACATGTGGTGACATTCCGGCTGGTTCCAATGAATTCAAAAATACAGTAGGATAATTGACGACTTGATCTTCGTTTATGACTGTGTCAATCGATTTGTATTTTATTGTTTCGCCAGATACTTTCAATTGTATTCGGTCATTGAGTTTGTTAATATCATAATTTTTTGGAGCCAAAATTGCACGTTCCCACAGCCAATCCGAATTTATGTAGTTCGTTGTAAGACTTGGGAATACCTTGTCGACAACTGCTTGAATATTCATTCGGATTTGACAGAAGTTCGGGAACGAAATCCATTTCCGATGTCCAACAATTGTTTTGAGAATGTTTCGGCAGAAGGGTCTTGCAGCATATGCACTCGCATGTTCGTCGATAGCGTTCCTCTTCTGCAGCTTCATTTCCAGTGAAATAAATTTGAAGGAACTTCGCATCATCATTGGGAAGCGGGAGCAATGATCCAATTTTGTGGTACATTTGGCCTTGAACTTTAAAGGTGAGCATGACCTCGATTTTAATATACGTCATTTGAAAACATCAGTTGCACTTTTGAATATTTTGAAGTGTTTGGAAATAGGATTGGCGCCGGAAATGCAACTTAGAAGCAGTTCAGATGGCTCAATAACAAGTGGCAGAATAACTTTACCGGAATAGCACATTCCCGGGGAGTCCTTATGGAATTGTGAAACGCTGATAACATTGTATCAATGTTTGTTCATTGCGCCAATCAGTACGTCCTTGTGATTATTGTAATAATATGCCGCCAACTTTAAATCGATTCTTTCTCTTGACCAAGCCATTCGAGGTTGGCGGTTGGCTTTTAGTCTTTCGATATGCTGTTGGGGGTCTCTGCAGCACTCGATGAAGATGCACTGCGACGCATTTGCTGAAGCCGTGATTCTCGTTCTCTTCCCGTTTCTGCGGCTCTAGACGTATATTCCCTTTCGAAAACAAATTTTTTGATTAAAACCGTTATTTTTTTATTAAAAGTTTAATTTTTTTTATTATTGATTTCATATGGAAATTTCTTATTCATGCACCTAATATGCAAGAGTAAACTAAATTGTTAGCAGCTAAGGCCATGACGGCTATGTATTTCTGCAAATGGGCGATATGAACGACATGGGGTATTAGACCCTGGAACATGAATTGGCTAGTTGATACGGTAACTAAACCTATACTATTTTAAGGCAATCCTGATAACAGGGACATTGCGAACTACGGCTATGAAGTCGCTTTTTACTCTACTCAATTGGGTTCCAGGAGATCTAATGGCCAGGAAACTGGCACTAAACACTGCCTTTAGGCTCATCGCTTGCAATGCATTGAATTTTAGACCCTATGGACATGCTTACAAAATCTTCCTGATCATACTGACTACTGCACCCCCAAATCCCATCCATCCATGGAGCCCGCTGATGGTCTCTCCGTCGATGGAACGAGGCTATCAATCTATACGGATGGGTACAAAAAGGGGAAAAGGGTGGGTAGTTGTATATACATTCCTGAATTCGGAATAAGCATATTCTTTAGGCTCCCAAATGGAAGCAGCATCCTTCAGGCCGAGATATCGACCATAAGAAGAGCTGGCTCAGATATTACAGTGTATCTGGTAGAGATATCCGTATATATACTGACAGTAAATCCGCAATTAAATCCCTGGTAGGTGTTTATACAACATCGAACATGGTCCAGGAATGTCGGACATCCTTAAATGAAATAGCGAGACATTCGACAGTTGTACTCACATGGGTACGTGGATACAGGGATAATGAGGGCAATTGTATTGCTGACTACTTGGCGGTAAGAGTAGCCTTGATGTCGGACGACGAAATAGACTTCCTCTGTGGAATCCAGCTGTCAACCTGCAAGGAACTGATACATGACGCATATTACGAACTTGCCCAAGCAAGGTGGGGAAATGAAGCCACCTGTGCCACCACGAGGATGATATGGCCTGCCTTGGACTGTAAACGCACGTCGTATCTACTTCGGTTACAACGAATACGACTGAGCAACATGTTGGCAATGATCACCGGGCATTGCACCTTAGGTACCCATGCTGCAAGACTTGCGTTACCTTACCACGACTACTGTAGAAGTTGTCAGAATGAGGAAGAGGAAGAGACCAGCCTACACATCTTCTGTAACTGCCCGGCACTGGGTAATCTACTTGGCAGGCATTTAGGTCAATAATTATTTAGTACCCTCTCCGGGTTATCTGTGAAGGAATTAAGGTGTATAGACGCCTTTATAAGGGAAAGCGGATGGTTGTTAAGAGCAGACATGCTCCCAGCAACCATTCCATGATGGTTGTCGCTATTCGAATTCTTTGAATTCACGACCCCTCTCCTCCTTCTTTTCTCTTTTTTATATACACCCTACTCTTGAAATTTCACTATAACTTAATCTATAGATTTCCCTTTTCTTTAACTTCTTTTCCCTTTTCCTTCTTTCTGTTTTAAGTTTTCTTCTTCAGGTATCACAATGGGAACGATTTTTGGATCCAAGTGAGTTGTACGAGACGAAGGCTTTGGAATACCATACTATACCAAATAAAATTGTTTATCACTGATCGAAAATCAAAAATCTGACTTTACAGTGTTACCCAAAACGCTGAAGATTCCGTGAAAATAACAGAGCCTACGATATACTGACTGCTCTGCAACTTGCTGTTACTATTTATATACACAGTGCCATCATCTAGTTGTTTCGTGAATTTTCTAATAGATGCAAGAAAAAACAAGTAAGAAAGTATGGTTGGTCAAGCCCGACCATATAATACCCTACACCAAGTAAATGAGTAAAAATATTTTTCTTTTAAAATTTCAATAATTTAAATTTTTGAGTGATTTTCGGAAGTGGGCCTTATATGGGATCTATGACCAATTATGGACCGATCACCATGAAATTGGGTCGTGTGATTTATGTCTATATTAAAGTTAACTATGTTGAATTTTGTGTGTATACCAACATTTTTAAGCGATTTATGCACGTTAAAGTGATTTTCGGAAGCGGGTCTATATGGGAGCTATGACTAATTATGGACCGATCGTAACAAAATTTGGTGACATGAATTTTGTATATATAAAACTTATTTGGAGCGAAATTTGTGTAGATACATAGATAAATTAAACGTTTATGACCGATAAAGTCCAATTTCGAGGGGACATTTGTATGGGGGCTAGGTGAAATAATGGACCGATTTCAGCCAGTTTCAATAGGCTTGGTCCTTGGGCCGAAAAAGTAATATGTACCAAATTTTAATCGACTCAGAAAGTGATTCTAAGTCGATCGGTATACTTTAAGGTGGGTGTTAGACTAATATTTTTGGGCGTTACAAACATCTGCACAAACGCATAATACCCTCCCCACTATGGTGGTGTAGGGTATAAAATGTTAGTCAGATTTTATCATTTTTGATATCGTATCAAAGCTAATGAATCATAGATTTTAAAGTTTATTTTTCCTAGAAATCCATTTCTCATCAAAACAGGTTATATCTCAAAAAACAGTCTTAGTCAAGGGATATATCAAAAGCATCTTCCATTTTCCAAGGAAGTTATAGATCCATTCTCTAGTAATGACTACTTTCCTATCAGTCAATATGCAGATACTGACTTTGTTTCGCGGGTACATTTATAGCCTAAGGGACAGTCCAAAATTTTACGATTATATAGTGCAGTTGATGCTTTTTTTAAAGAAATAGAGTCCGACTATTACTTGTTATACTTTGGATACAACAAATGAAAAAGTCTTTTTTAATATAGGCCATTTTAATAATTTGGTATGTGGATTATCATTGGGACTAAGTTAATTCGAAAGACTAATTCGAAAGTTCCAGAAACTTTGGAATACTACTTAATCCATTTAAATAAATTTCCTCCAACAATATGGTCACCTTTTTGAACAATGTACGGCAGCACTAGTACAAAACTCTGTATAAGTACTGGTATTAAGTCATGTTCTGTCTACAAAAATTGATGCAATTACGTTGCTATATTTGGTCTACGGCGATTAAATGCATTGAAGCGTGTAATTAAAAATTAATTTTACTTTTTATCACATTACATTTATTTGAACTCAAAAAAGAAATAATAAAAAACTTTTTTTCCCAGAAAATCATTACACAAACTTAAGCGCTTGACTTCATGTTATTTGCGGGGGCAAAACTTCAATAGACTTTTGCTAAGAAAATAAATGTTTATGATGATGAATCTAAACATTATGAATGGCATAAATTTAAAGTTCTTTGTGTTGAAATTGTTAAAAATGATTTCGTGTTAATCATCATAAGCAAACATTTTATTTTTAAACGAACGTCAGTCACTCACTCAAATACTGTTGACGTTGTTGAAATATTTTCCTAGTTTTTATTTTTATTCTTACACTGTCAAATAGCACGAACAACTTGTCAACTGTATGAGTGTGTATTAATGTCCAAAATATGGTAAAAAGTCATTTTGAAGAGTGTGACAGAAATTCGCAAAACTTTTCGTACTTATTTTAAAGCTCTAAAGTACATGTGTACTTGAGGTTTACTAGTCACGCAGTACTGTTTGCATCATCATAATATTCAAATCTCTTTCTCTTTTTTTCCATTTATTTAAAGGGTGCAAGAGATGCAGCATAAAGTCATTTGTAGTCAGATCATCATCGTTTAATTTAAATAGTTTTAAAACTTTAAATGCTAATACCTACAAAAAGTGCGACAAATTAGTGGGTTCAACCCAAGATATTAAGTTAGGTTAGAAGTGGACCACATAGAGTTCTGTGTAGTGAGTGATATATTGGCTTCATTGTTGGGTTCTAATGATTCATCTAGTAGACTTATCTTAGTTCTTCTTTCTTATACAACTTTGTCAATTTTATGTATTTCGTCATCTTCAGTGGATTAATCCCCCTCAATTCTTCAAGATTGTGAAAGTAATAATATGCAAAACATTTATGTAAATCGTTAACATTGGCATAGAAAGTGTTATATGCAATTCATTACGGCCGGTAATAATACCTATAAAAATCATTAGTTGATATTTTTCCATTCCCAGAACTTTCCTCAACGTGGTATTATCTTTAGGTTTCCATAAGGCTTTCTCTAGCTTACTTTGTTATTAATTGTTTCGATAGGTATATATTACACAGGTCTACAATGACATTGTTGAAATCGTTATTTTTCACTAAAAGTATTATTATATACCAGCTTTTAGTATTTCTGTAGGTAAACTTGTAAACTTTCTTGAAAAAATATCTGTGTCCGTCAAATCTGATAGATGTTGATTCATAAGAGGTGGTACGTCGGCAGAGTACAGTAGAGGGCTTTTAGCAGACCGAAAACTCGGATATGTAATACTCATCATCAAATAATTTTATGTAGGTTTTTACTTAAAGAAACGAGTAAGGTTTTAGGGAAAGACACATTCTTCCCATCCAAACCGACTGATTTGTGGTGCAAATACAAAGATGCCATGTTTGATGATATTTTGCATTAGATGCGTATTAGAATATCAAATGCATATTTATATTTGCAACTGAGCGAGAAAATTTACAACGAGACTTTGATATTAATTGATGATGTCGAATTGCGTGCCCCGATAGACCACACGATAGTGTACTGGACTATCAATCTGGAGGTTGTGGGTGCGCTTCCCGCCAGAGACTCTGGGTGTATCTGCAGAAAAGCAAAACGCTTCGCAGTTTGTATTTGTTTTAAAAAAAAGTAAAAAGTATCTGAGTTAGGCATGGCAGCTCCCAATGGTCCCATGCACGACGCATTTAATCAAGAGTTGCTACACGAAAAACAATATGAATGCGACGAGGGAATCATATTGTTTTTAAAGGAATCAGTTCGAACAAACGTTCCACTGTTGAACAAAAATATGCGTACGACACTCTTATGAAAGTTGTGAAAGATGGCACTGGAGGCATTTTTTCTGACGCGTTTATTTTGCAACGATTCGCTTGCTGAATGATATTACACTTACTTCATCAGGAACTGCAGCTACGTTGTTGGAAGGCGGTCGAACTGCTCATTCAGCACGCAAGTTGTCACTGAATATGCAAATCAATGAAAATCCAACATGCAACTATCCAAGAACAGTGTGATTGCAAAAATTTTGCAGCAAAGCAAACTGATCGTTTGGGATCAGTGTACAATGGCGCATAAAAAGTTTTTGGAAGCATTATACAAAACGTTGCAAGATTTATGAAACAATCAAAGCCGGTTTGGTGGTGCGTTGATTCTGTTGGCAGGTGATTTTCGGCAAACATTGCCAGTGATTCCACGGCCAAAGCGAGTCGATGAACTGAATGCATTGTGGAAACATGTCAAGAAACTCAAATTAACTGTGTACATGCGTGTCAAGCTGCTGAAAGATCAATCTGGAGAAGAATTTTCCAAACAATTGCTGGACATTGGCAACGGCAAAATCCCGGTTAACATTTCAATTTCCCGTAGCTCTCTGCCAATTCCCAGAATCAAAATCTGAACTCATCCTAAAGGTATTTCCAAACATTCCACTAAATTACAAAAATCATGATTGATTGATCGAATGTTCAAAGTGAAATTGCTGTCGAATTGATGACGTCCAACTTCCCAAGATGATGTCGTCAACTATCCAACCTAGTTTTTAAAATCGCTGGAATTATCCGGGTTACGCCTCACAAACACCAACTGATGGCACCCGGCTTGCGGTAAAAAATCTGCAGAATAACGTCATTGAAGCAACATTACTTAAAGAAAAAAATGTTCTGATACCAAGGATCCAAATTAACATTAACAAATCTCAAGGGCAGTCATTGCATGTTTGCGGCATTAACCTTGAAAATCCATGCCTCTCGCATCAACACATGCGGTATTCATAACCCTTTACGTTCCAGCACATCCTAATTCGACGGGAATTTCACTATATTGTATTATATTGTGCCCTGGAATCCAGCACAGATTCAATTCGTGTTGTTCATCGAGTAGAGTTAAATACAGAGAATAGGATGGAATAGGGAGCATTTCGTAGCCTACTCCATGGAACCTGCACATGTATGTACTGGCGATATAACTATTGACATTTTTTGCAAATATGCAAATTGGCATAGCATAGTCTAATAGAGTATTAAAAAATATAAAAAACCACTGTATTATTTTTTCGCAATTGTTAAAAAAGTTCACGCACCAAACGCAATTAAGTTTTTATAAAATATTTGGAAAAACAATACGACTAAAATCAAAAAAGTTGATAAATTTTGTTTTTCCTTTAGACATTCTTAACAAAAATAATACTTATAACTTACAAATCTATCAAAAACTGCAAGCCATTTTAAAGCGTAATTAGTTTTATTTCCAAACCAGTTAAAAAATTTAAAGACTGACAAAAAACTGACTTAGCTACAGGTCGATTAGTCCACGAACATTACTGAAAACTGTATTTTTTTAGAATAACTTCTGAATTTGAGGGTGTTTCTGAAATTTGCAATGTTCTCAGCAAGACCTATAACCCACGCTAGGTAATTTTACAAGATTTTTTTCCATCGTAGCACCGTGTTATTTTCCATGTTGTAATTTTTATCCTTCTTGAACTTATTATACAGTTCATCTGGTGGAGAATTCAACTAACTCCCCAAGATAGTTTCTGTAATAATGACAGCATATTTGATATATTGATAGTCACAATAACAATTGTTTTCCAAGATTCCAAAAACATAAAACTGGAGGAAAAACCTTTGTAATTATCTTGGAGTTAAATAAACTCCTGTATTAATCATATTCATTAGAGTTTCATTGATATGCATTCAATTCGGTTCAAGTCCTGTCTAAAAAGCTCTAGTCACCCACAAGTAATATGTTTCACCATTTTAGATAACTCATAAACCCTAAACGACATTTTAATCTAAAGCTAATAAATTGAAAATGTAATACTTTCATTTTTTTCTTTTAATAAATACAGCTCAATTTATCATTAATTTTCTGTTCGGTTCATCATGTTTCTTTTTTTCTTTATTGTATAATAATTTGTTAAAAAATGAAGTGAAAATCCTTTTCTTCTTTTCAATCATTTAATTAAAGTCGTATCCTTTTTATAATTTTTCAAACCCAATTACTTGTGTGCTTTTCCTGAGTTTGTATATATTTCTATTAGGCCGACTCACAGAATAAAGTGTTAGTGCTCTCAAAATAAATATTCGTTTGTTTTAGGATGTATTCCAAAACACATAAAATATGGGATATCATTTGAAAGCGCTCTTCCAACCTCATACAATATAGAGATATTCAATAATTTATGCAATTTTTTAAGGACTTTTTATGAAAATGTAATTGAAATATTTATAGTTTGTAAATTTTTTGATATTTTTTTATGTTTCAGATTTTGTTGATAAATCTGGAAAGTTTGGCTAATATAGAAGCTATTTATTATAAAATATCAAAAAACTTATGTATGTGAAAAAAAGCAAAAATTTCCGTCATGTACAATTTTATAATATTTATGAACATGTTCTTATTCTGAATGAAAATAGTTTGGGAAAAAAGTCACGTTCGATTAATAATATTGATTAAAAAAATCATTTAAATAATGCTGATGGTGTTCCGACACGGTAACAGGCGACATACAATGACTGCCCTTGAGATTTGTTAATGGTCATTGGGAATGCTAGCGTTTAAAATCGGTCATAGCCATTGTGATCCGTGGTATCAAAAAGTCTTCTTCTTTATACATTCCATTAAGTATTGTAGCTTCGATAACGTTATTCATCAGGAATTTTACCGCAAGTCGGGTGCCATTACAAAGACGTGGTTGGTATATTTTTCGTAACATTATATTTACCGATCCCACTTGAAGTTAGAGATTGTGAGGCGGTAACCGGTGTAATTCCAGCGAGTTTAAAAACTCGGTTGAATACTTGACGACATCATCTTGGGAAGTAACGGAATCCACCGAACTGTAAGTCATAAATTCGACAGCAATTTCACTTTGAATCTTAAACATCAATTCGTCGACATCAATATTTTTCGCAGCCAATATAGCACGTTCGCTCAACGCATCATGATTTTTGTAATTTTGTACAATGTTTCATTCGGATGAGTTCGGATTTTGATTCGGTGATCTGGCAGAAAGAGACGGGATATTTAATTCACACAGTCACAGTCAATTTCAGTTTCTTGACGTGTTTTCACAAAACGGACGAATTCAAACGAAAATCACCTGGCAACCCAACCATCGCACCACCAAAGCGTCTTTGATTGTTTCTTAAATCTTGCAACGCACAGTGGTTTAGAAACTTTTTTTTTTGGAAATAATTCGGTATCTCGGGAACTATTGGAGATATTATTACAAAATTTCACATGGTTAGAGCTGAGGTGCTTTTTTAGAGTTGAATTACATTTGTTCAGCTTCCTAGGGGTAATATGGGCCAGTTTGTGCCCCCTCAAAGTTGGTCGCCTCGGGTCTCAAAATTTTTAAAAAAATCCCCAAAAAAAATTATATGAAAAAATGTACAAATTTGTCAAAGCGGGCAAGGTTTGTGGAACTTCTGAGGAGTAAATAAAGGCTTTTTATATAAGTATTTGATACTGTTGAAAACATTATGACCTGAGGATTGATATTTTAGAAAATTAAATAATTTTATAAAATTTTGGGACTTCATTTACCTTAAAACTAAAAAAACTTTCATATGGTGATTTTCCACGAATAAAAATATAAAATTTGATTTAATGTAAAATTTTAACGGTTAAATATATCATAACAAAATTGGGAAATAATTTAGATCCAAATGTCCTTAAATTAATGACATTATAATTTTTGACTTTTTTTATTTTCAAATACCGAAATTCCTAAAACGGGGAAAATGTGTTCCAAAAACTGAGTTTTTTTAGAAAAGTGCCTACTGTGACGCTATTTACCGTGTGATAGTAAAACAACTTTCTAAGTATTTAAACAACATATAGGGTTATACAAATACGGAACTTTTTCGAGGATCGGTGCTTTGCCTTTTTAGAATTTTTTACTGAAACCTAAATATTTTTTTTAAAATTGTCCAAGTTTGGATAGGTCTGGGGGATACTGTGTCCGCTTAAGTGAGCCCAATTTTACTTTACATGCTTTTGCATTAAGTTTTCTTTCCGGAACATATAAAAATTGTATATAGTCCCAAAGAAAATTTGTTTCTACAAAAGAAAAATATAGGGACTTTTTTAGGAAAAATCGTAAAAAATTATGCCCATTTTATTTTATTTAGAATTTTATTTCCAATATAGCTGATATTTTGAAAAAAAAATTTGACCCTCCGTAGGGCCGCCATATCTAAAAAACAAAAAAAAACGAGCAAAATTAATAGTCTCAAGGACTATTTATATTTTAAATTTCAGCTCATTCGGATCATAAATGAATTTTTGGCGATTTTTTTAAAAAATTTGAGACCCGAGGTGACCAACTTTGAGGGGGCACAAACTGGCCCGTATCAACTCAAAAACACCTCAGCTCTAACCATGTGAAATTTTGTAATAATATCTCCAATAGTTCCCGAGATACCGAATAATTTCCAAAAAAAAAAGTTTCTAAACCACTGTGCAACGTTTGTCTTTGTTTCTTAAATCTTGCAACGTTTTGTCTAATGCCTAAAAAAATGCGTCATTGTACACTCATCCCAAACGATCAGTTTGCTTTTCTGCAAAACTTTGGCCATCGGACTTGGAAATGTTGCATGTTGGATTATTATTGATTTTCATATTTAATGGTAACTTGAGTGCCGCCTTACAACGAAGTAGCTGCAGTGCAAGTGTAATATCATTCTACGTGCATATCGTTGGCAAAATCAAAGCTATCAAAAGTCTTTCCAGTTCCACCGCGAGCATAAAAAAAAAAAATACCTCGATAGTTTATTTTTTCTGTCGATTCAATAGTGGAACGTTTGTTCTAACAGATTCCTTAAAGTCATTGCTATCATATCGTTGTAAATTTCCTCGCTTAGTTGCAAATTTGGATTTTTTGTTCCAATACACATCTGATGCAAAATATCATCACACATTGCATCTATGCATTTGCTCCACATATCAGTGGGTTTGGATTGGAAGCATGTTTAGAAATTTTTCGAAACAGTGTTCGTATTTGATGAGCATTTGACGAAAGCACAGCATATCCGAGGGTGTATTCCCAATGAGTGTCATTTTCTAACAATTTCAAGTGATGGCACGCTTCTCTATTCGGGTAACACATTTCACCATTTATAGTTCGCAAATCTTGGAATGAAGTTGGGACACGAACGTTGACTGGATGAACTGTGTAAATGCGACCTAATGCGTCGTTGGGAAAAAATCAGAGAATCCTGCAACTGGATTTACTTGTTTTCGCCGTAAACATTTTCGGCACATTTCAATAAATATGGTCAGTGCTTTAGATGGCGTTCGAGCAACTCGATGTAATATATTCTCCTCGGTAAAGTACACTCTTTGACCATTTTCCAGATGTACGACTCAATGAACAACACTTGGATGTCTTTCATGAATGGCAAATGAAAAAATGCACTAAATTGCTTTTTTACTGCTAACATAGCGGCCCATTTGTAATTGAGTGTTATCATCGTTGGAATTCTCAGCACTAACTCAGCCATGTCACTGCACTTGGTTAAATATTTGCAGTTGTATTTCATAAGTGGGAGTATTAGTGGTCGTGAACAATTTTTCTTTCTGTAAAAAACTTTTGTGGACCAATTAGAAAACTTCAAAAAAAAAATTATTCAAATCGGTCCATGCGTTCTGCGATTTTAGATGTATGGAAACAAAAGTGGGAGTAAAAGTGGGCATGGTCGATTTTTCTTTCAAGAAAAAATTAGCCAAATCGGTGCAGCGTGGGCGTGGTAAATTTTTATTTCCAAAGAACCTAAGTTGGACTATAACGAACATTTCAAAAAAAAAATGTCCAAATCGGTCCAGCCGTTCTCAACTGATGCAATTACTTAGAAGTTATTTTCAATAAATGAAAAAAAAATATTTTTTTTTTTCAAAATGGTCCAGCTTACGAACGGCATCCTAAAACAAACCGAGGATAAATTTGAGGCGGGGTAAGAAAATCACTGTTTTCATGTCCATACGAAGAGAGTCACTCTAATGTATATACAAGTGGGGCTGTGAGTATTTGTTTGTTCGTCATACAGAGTATAAAAACCCATCTTACGAACGATTCCTAATATATGTTTTCAGTTTATGTAGTTGTTAGTGATCCTTTTTTTTTGGTCTTTTCATTATGAACAATGTTCTATTTGGCCTTTATAAACAGTTTGTTGTAATAAATTTTTTAGCAACACAATTTTTATTTTTGTTTGCTCGAGTATTCGTTGTATTTTTTTGTGTGTGTGTGTTTTTATTTTTTTTGGACAACATATTACTTTAAAACATCTGCAACATCATAAATCATTTTTTGTTGTTCAGCTATTGCTCACATCTCTTTTGTGCCACGGTCCTTCATATTTAGTTTGAACAATAATTTTTCGCCTTTAATAAGCTTCAATAATAAAAATGCTTTTTAACATTAAATCCAATAAAACTACAGTTTTACATGTATGGGCAATGAAGGATTTCATTATCCCTTAAAAGTGTGTTGGAGATAAATATTAAGAATTCGTTTTTAATAAGTATTTTACTATAGTTGTATGAACTAACCTTCTCAGAGGACTCAGCTAACTTATAAGGGGATATTGGCATTCTTTCAACAGCTCCAATTATTGCAACACTTGAGAAGTATTAGAAATATTAACTTTTATATATTTTTTTTTGATTTTCTAACGTTTCTTGCATTTTAAAAAACTAATTAAATTAAAACAAGCGAATGACGGTGATACAGCCTCCAATATAATACGGCCACCGATTTTTGTGCATTTTGTATAGATATATTTATGTGGTTTACCCGTATTAGTTGATTTTAAATTTTACGTTTCTAGATTCTTGCATTTAAATGTCATCGAATGCAAAATAAAGAAAAGCCTGAGATGTGTTATAAAGTGGTTAACAACGTTCAAAAAGTTTTAAATAATATAATTCATAGATCCATAAACCGTTCACCCTTCGAAGTTTTATTCGGTGTAAAAATGAAACATGAGAATTGTACGAATATAATGGATATCATCCAAAATTAACTTGTTAACGAATTTGATGATAAGCGACAACATATGAGATTTGAAAGCATGCAACAAATACAGAAGGTGCAGGACGAATATAAGAAGAACTTTGATCGTAAAAGAAAGAAAAGTATTAATTATAGTGTAGGTAATTTAGTAGCCATCAAAAGAACCAGTTTGTTACAGGTAAAAAACTATCAAATCAATATCTTGGCCCATATGAAATTACAAAAGTAAAGAGAAATGGACGCTATGATGTTCGGAAGGCAGCACAATTTGATGGACCAAGCGTAACAAGTACCAGTAATGATCATATGAAGCTATGGAGTTATTCCCAAGTGAATGAAGAATATAGGAGTTCATCCGAGACGGATGATGAGTCGGATGGCCGAATGTGTGATAGCAGGGTAGAATAAAGGACTGTCAAATAATACGTACTAACTTACATACCAAATTATACAACTATTAAAAAGGACAAGATGAAACAGATCATAAAACTAAGAACTCAGTCGAAAAGTAGCAAGCTAAACTGAAAGTTGTAAAGTTGTCTTTTTAATGTTGTCGTTACTAAAAACTGAAAGAAAGTTGAATATCGGACGGACAGATTTACCAAATTCTTTATAATTACTAATCCTACTAAATTTAAATAAAAAACTAATTTAATGAACTTAAAATAAAAAACTTTAACATGTTTCTTTTACCCATTACTACATATATAGTGGTAAGTTAGAGTCAAGTTTTTCATACATTTTCATCAAAAACTCTTTATTGATTCTGCCTATTTTGTTAATTTTTTGAAAAAGTAATATAGCTAATAGCAATAACCAGGTTTTTAGGGCTCCTCCTTTAGCCCCTCTTAATACCAAACATTTTTCATTAACTAAGAATCTTTGGGCAAAATGTCATTCCCCTAGGTTCATCCCTCAAAATTTTGGGTCATAGAAGTATTAGGATATATTGCATTTTTAATTTCATATTGTCTCTTAAGTGATTTCTGATCATATTTTTAAGCAAATACTTCAAAAAGACGTTTGAAAAGATTTGATTAATTGTTTGTCTGACGAAAATATTTTTTTTGAATTCAATTAAGAATTTAAAAGTTTAGTAATACATACTGTATAACTTTTCCCAACAAAACAAATAATCTAGCTTCATTCAAAGGCTTTTCATAATGGAATTAATAACAAAATGCATTCGATATTTGAGTGGTTAAATTTTTGCTAATTCAATTGTAATCCAAATTGAATTCAAATATTTTTTCTTCATTAAATTTGTTTTTGTTTTGCTATAAACATGAGTTGAAGAAAAATTAATGATTCAATAAGATATTAATTCTACAAGGAATGAATTATCAAAGGAATGAAATCAATATGTTAAAGTGCTTAGAACTTAAGCCTATGAATTAATTCGTAATGAATTATTTAAGGGAATAGATAAGAGATAATATTTTATAGACTTTGAATAAATCCTTTCGAATAGTTGCACATGGATTCGTTCTCATAGGCGTTGTATGTCTTCGCAATTTAGCAAACTGTTATAAATTTAAATATTGTAGAATAATGCACAGTTAAAAAAAAATTGCTCAAGGACTTAGTTACCCCACATCTGGCGCGGATCCAGAGCGGGTAAAATAGGAATAATTTTTACAGATAGAAAAATTGTATACGCCCACTTACTCCCACTTTTATTAAATCGTAATTTTATGTACAAGTTTAATTGTATTCATACGGTCACGAATAAGGTTTTTAGGGAAATAAACATACTTCCCATCCAAACCGACTGATTTGTGGAGCAAATACAAAGATGCCATTTGTGATGATTCCTTTCATCAGATGCGTATTAAAACATCAAATCCAAATTTACAACTGAGCGAGGAGATTTACAACCAGGCTTTGATATTAATTGAGAACATGTGCTCGATGATGTCGAACAAAGTATTATCGGAGTCAGGCATGACAGCTCCCAGCTAATCAAGAGTTGCGACACGAAAAACAATATGATTGCGATGCCTTGAGGGGAATTAGTTCGAAAAACGTTCCACTTTTGAATCGACAGCAAAAATATGCGTACGACACTCTTATAAAAGTTGTGAAAGATGGAACGGGAGGCACTTCTTTTTGACGATCCCGATGGAACTGCTCATTCAGCAGTTGAATATTCAAATCAATGAAAATCCAACATGCAACATTTCCAAGAACAGTGCGATGGCCAAAGTTTTGCAGCAAAGCAAACTGATCTTTTGGGATGAGTGTTCAATGGCGCATAAAAAGTCTTTGTAAGTATTGGACAAAACGTTTGGTGGTGTGCTGATTCTGTTGGCAGTTGATTTTCGGCAACATTGCCAGTGATTCCACGGTCAACGCCAGCCGATTAACTGAATACATTTTTGAGGTCTTCTGTGTAGTGGAAACACGTCAAGAAACTCAAAGTGACTGTGAGCATGCGTAGCGAGTTGCAGAATGTTCAATCTAGAGAAGTACTTTCCAAACAAGTGCTGGACATTGGCAACGACAAAATCCCGGTTGACATTTCAATTTCCCGTCGCTTTCTGCCAGTTCACCGAATCAACATCTGAACTCACCCGAAAAGTATTTCCAATCATTGCACTAATTTACAAAAATCTTGATTGATGTCGCCGAATTGAATTTTAAGATTCAAAGTGAAATTTCTGTCGAATTGATGACGTAAAATTCGGTGTATTCAGTTATTTCTCAAGATGATGTCGTCAAGTATCCAACCAAGTTTTTAAACTCGCTGAACTTACCTGGATTACCGCCTTCCAATCTGCAACTGAAAGTCGGATCGGTAATTATAATGTTACGAAACATAAACCAACCACGTCTTTGTAATGGCACCCGACTTGCGGTAAAAAACCTGCTGAGTAACGTCATCGAAGCCACACTACTTAACCCTCGGAAGTATAGGGTTTTTTTTCGCTAAACGGTATAACCAGGTGTGTGCAGACCTATATGGGATTTGTATGTAAATACATAGTCAGGTCTCCTAAAGGTATGTTAAAATTGGATTGTTTGGCATTCAAGGCTCGAATACCTTGCATGTGTATGCTGTAAACAAACCGGCTTTTTGCAATACATGCAATGAATCCACAATTATGTTCATGCATTATTAATGTGTGAATCCCCTTACATTAAACACAGATAAGGACTACCATATGTATAGTTTCCTGTTTTAATTTTTATTGACGTTCAAATTATTCATAGGTCTGCACAGACCGTTTGTACCAAATTGTTTGAAAATCTGGATTAAGCCGATCCCGGATCCACAATCGGTTTGATTTTTTGCTCATTGTGTCCGGAGAATGTTGCTCCAGGAAGTCATGAAAGGATTTGTCTCTAACACTAAAAACAATAAAGTTATATAAACTTGTATATGCCAAAGGTCTGCACAGACCTGGCTATATCTCCTAGGGTTAAAGGAAAGAACGTCTTTATTCCAAACGCTTGCATTAACAAATCTTGAATAAGCATCTGTATAAAGTAGTTGAATAATCGGAAACGTTACATTTTTACTAAATCTAATTTATGATATTTTCGATTCCGTAAATATTCTTTTTAAAGTTCGATTTAATGTCCAAAACAGACATTTCATATCCTATGTGGCACTCTATCTCGAGTTTCATAGATCAATTTTTATAATTTTTGATCCTATTGGAAGAATATTTACAGAAGTCAACAAACTCTGTGATTTTTCCAATACGACTGTAGAAATAAAGAGCAGACTGGCGTACTACCTGAATTCAAATGAATATAATTATAATTGCTTTTGACATAGATGACTAGTTGTCAGGAAACTTAGAGCTAAAAATCTAAGTCTTTTATCACGAACCTTATTCATTGTTATTCTATCACATTTATGTGTGAAAAGAGATAGGGTTTTTGATATATTTTATTGTATTTGAATAACATTTTTGACCTTCATATTTTGATCAGCTGTTCTAAATTTTGTAGTTGAATTTGAAATAAAACAAGTAAGAAAGTATGGTCGGTCAAGCCCGACAAAACATTTTTCTTTTAAAATTTTAATAATTTATATTTTTGAGTGATTTTTGGAAGTGGGCCTTATATGGGAGCTGTGACCAATTATGGAGCGATCACCTTGAAATTAGGTGATTTATGTCTATATGAAAGTTATTTATGTTGAATTTTGTGTATATACCAACATTTTTAAGAGATTTAAGTACGTTAAAGTGATTTTCGGAAGCGGGTCTATATGGGAGCTATGACTAATTTTGGACCGATTGTAACAAAATTTGGTAACATGAATTTTGTATATATGAAACTTATTTGGAGCGAAATTTGTGTAGATACATATATATAAATTAAACATTTATGGCCGATAAAGTCCAATTTCGAGAGGATATTTGTATGGGGGCTAGGTGAAATAACGGACCGATTTCAGCCAGTTTCAATAGACTTGGTCCTCGGCCGAAAAAATTATATATACTAAATTTGATCGAAATATCTTCAAAATTGCGACCTGTACTCTGCGCACAAGTTTTACATGGACAGCCAGCAAACCAGCCAGACGGACGGACGGACATCGTTTAATCGACTCAGAAGTGATTCTAAGTCGATCGGTATACTTTAAGGTGGGTAGACCAATATTTTTGGGCGTTACAAACATCTGCACAAACGCATTATATCCTCCCCACTATGGTGGTGTAGGATATAAAAATTGGGGTGCAATGAAAAATAATTAGATGTTAGAGTTTTTATTCTTAATTTTGTTTAACAATTGTATTGAAAATTGGTCATTAAAAACAACATTCTGAATAAAACCATATTCATGAGACATTCAATTTGTTAATATAACGTGACACAGTGGTTTAGAAACGTTTTTTAACGATTCAAAATAACTGTTAGCAAGTTGTTTTTATTTCATTTAGAACTTCTCAAGGACTATTTATATTTTAAATTTCAGCTCATTTAGATCATAAATGGATTTTTAGCGATTTTTTTAAAAATTTTGTTACCCTAGGTGGCTAACTTTGAGGGGCCACGCACTAGACCCGGTAAGCTCGAGGAAGCTGATCTACTGTACATCAAATCGAAAACACCTCTGCTCTAACCATGTGAAATACCGTCAAAATGTATCTAAGAGTTCCCGAGATACCGAATTATTTCCAAAAAAAAAAAACGTTTCTAAACCACTGTGCATGGTGTAAAAAGACTTCATTACTGATGTTGGATTTGACACTACAGGGAATCAAACTGGATATTCAAGCGAGGTGATCAAAACTTGAATTTGCTAAAAGCTAATGTTCTATTCTATAATTTTACTTTAAATTTTTGGTTTTATGTATCCATTGCGTATGAGTATTATTAAGACAAACTATAATAAGTATACGTACTATAGTACTCAACTAAAGTAAATGGTAGTATACCTTAGGGTGTCAAAAAGCCACACCTACAATTTGATTGTTACTTATGGAATAACAAACTTAAAATGCATACATTATCGATCATGACAAAGGACATAACAATAAAACCATTTATGAAGTGCAAACAATGAAAAAATGTTAAACATTCTCCATGCAGGCATGTAAACTATTAAACAATAAATTATATTTAAACATAAAAACAATAAAATATATATTATACAAAATGTATACCAGCACATAGCCATACATACGAGTGTACAGATATTGAACAATACAGTTGGTCGGTTCACAAGGTATCCTATCATGTCATATGGTCAAAATGTTCTAATATTTCATGACTCGGCGGCTCGGCTTAACCGGCTCTTAGGCGTTCGACGTAGGTCTCTGCTGATTGGTTACACAATAAACATAGCACACAGAATAGTATTATTTTAGGTAATTTTCTGCTTGAACTGCAATAACCACATTTTCAAACCATTGTGAAATATTAGAACATTATGACAATATGACATGATAATAGGCCTTGTGAATGGACCAACTGTGTATAAATAAATTCAAGCATACACTTGTATTGTTCTGAATATTTGGCGTGCCCAGGTAGTTTCATACAATAACACAAACATGTAGAATTTCATAGTTATCATGCCGTCATAGATACATACATATATATTTATGGATTATTATGTATGAGAATGTTTTCGTGTATGTTGATTATTTTTACACGCTTCTGTTGTTGTGTTCATAGTCGTATATCAATTTCTGATAAAAATGTTAAATTATTGATACAAATATGCTTTTAAAAATATTGAAATATTAAAATAAATATGTAAATAAATAAATGCGAAAAAATGTTAATAAATAAAAAACAAAAAAAAATATCACAATACACCACATGTAAATTGAAATCGAAATTATATTCATTTGCACAGGCATTTTTGCGTTATTTGCTTATGAATTTTTTAATTATTAAATATCGGGTTAAAACTGCAACTACGAAACAGTGAACAGTTTAAAGGAATTTGGTGGTTTATATTATTATAATATTGTTATTAAAATACAAACAGTTTTTTCTTCGGAAGTGTTAATAAAGTTAATACAAATTGATAAAAGAATTAAAAAAGTAAAGAATTATTTGCCTGGTTAGCAATACAATACTTGGTTAGAGGCTTACAATATGTTTGAATTTCCTTAAGGTCAAAATCCATCTTAGAAATATGGGTTACTTAGAAATTTTCGTAGAAGATCGACGCTACCTAGTTTATATGCTGCTGAAAGATGACTTAACGTACTATATTTGTGTAAATTAAAAATTAATTGACTCTGTAGTTTTAAACTTTAGCTTTTCTAAAGCCATTTGGGAAAAGGTTTCCTGATAATCTGACCTAAGCAACCAGTGAATTCGCATGCCAACATCTGTTTCTGAACCTAAAATACAAAAATCATTAACTTATGTACCTGAAAAAGCAGGATGAATAGACAAATCCATAGAGAATAGACATAGAGCTGAAACTCTCCTGTCAAAGACCTAACTCAATTGTGAGAAACCTAAGTGGTGAGAATTTATTAGCAGAAAGAACTATGTGAAAACAAAAACAACACTCGTATGTGTGATTATTCTGAGTAATTTGTTTTGTTTGAGTTTTTTTCTAGTTTCCGCTCTATGTTTCTCTATGGTTAGGCCTATTAATGGCTATGGACAAATCTAATATACTTCATTAAAAAATATAAAATGGCTCATTTTCATGAGCAAATTGTGTTTTTATTGATAAAGACTCCTGTGTGACCTAGATATCAGTCACTTCGTGCAACTTGAAAACCACATAATAATAAATATTTTAATGCATGCGAATTAAACAAAAAAATTAAGTGTTTTTAAACAGAAATATACGAAGCTAGCAATATTGAATTAAATTTTTGAGAAACACAAAATTTGAAATGAAATTGAGGTATTATAGCATCTAGAATTCCTGTTGCCAACAGCTGGTAAATGCAACAATATGCCCATCCCTACCTTGATCATCTACTAATATACCAAAATAAGTTTTACAGATGATCCCTACCTAGCTGGTTTTGCCGAAAGAAACAAAAACTAGCAATTCATGATGTTAAGTTTATTACAAAAATCAAAAAGAAACGCTTCATTAAAGAAATATTTTAAATTTTACAGTATATCTATAAATAATAACAATCTTCAAATAATTTTTAATTAGTAAATTACTTTTATAATTCATTGATGTAATTTTATATTAGGTTTACTCGTATTTATAAAAAATAACAACAAAATAGGTTGAAGTTTAAATTAAATGTAATTAAATTAAGTTTTGTTTTTAAATATATATATTTATTTTTAATTATAAATTAAAAAAAAATACTGTTAAGAAAAAAAAATGTATCTACAGTATCTAATTGATCTTTCTACCCTGTATTGAAAGAACGAATGTGAGGAAAGCAGAATCAAAATTAGGTCAATTTAATGTTGGTCAGTTATTGAGAATAAACGAAAATAAAAAAAGGAACAGAGGCGTGAAAATTTAAGAAGTAAATATGTGAAGGGGTTAGGTTAATTTAATAATTGAAATTTAAGAAACTCACTGAACTTTATAAAATGCAGCTATTGGGCAATTATATTCCAAAGTATTGACTTTAAAAACACACTTTCAAAACTATATTTATAAAGATTAATACATCTTAATTATTATTTTTTCTTTTGTTGCTTTTTCATAAATTTTTTTGTTAATTTTTATACCCTTCAGCTTCGTGAGAAGGGTATATATAAGTTTGTCATTCCGTTTGTAATTTCTACATTTTTCATTTCCGACCCTATAAAGTATATATATTCTGGATCCTTATAGATAGCGGAGTCGATTAAGCCATGTCCGTCTGTCTGTCTGTCTGTCTGTCTGTCTGTCTGTCTGTCCGTCTGTCTGTCTGTTGAAATCAATTTTCTGAAGGCCCCAGATATCTCCGGGATCCAAATCTTCAACAATTCTGTCAGACATACTTTCGAGAATTTTGCTATTTAAAATCAGCAAAATCCGTCCATAAATAACGGAGATATGAGCAAAAATCCGAGACAACCTCTGAAAATTTCATCAAAAAACACAATGTATTGCATGCTTTGACAAAAAAACAACAAAACGTATGCTTGGGTGTGCAAGCTTTGTGTATTTGGTTTTTTTTTTTGTTTTTTGTTTCTTTTGGCGTTGTTGTTGTTTTTTATACAACTAAACGTTTGTTTGGTTGTGTGTTGGTTTTTTTGACAAAAAAGCAACAAAACGTATGTTTTTGGATGTGCATTCTTTGCGTATTTTGTTTTTTTTTTGTGTTTTGTTTCTTTTGGCGTTGTTGTTGTTTTTTATACAACTAAACGTTTGTTTGGTTGTGTGTTGGTTTTTTTGACAAAAAATCAACAAATCGTATGTTTTAATGTGCATGCTTTGCGTATTTTGTTTCTTTTGGCGTTGTTGTTGTTTTTTATACAATTAAACGTATGTTTGGATGTGTGTTGGTTTCATTGCCTTGCGTATTTTGTTTTTTCTTTTGGTGTTTTGTTTCGTTTGGCGTTGTTGTTGTTTTTTGTGTTCTTGATAAATTTAGGATGCTGTACGCTGAAAGTGGGCAATGTACATACATATATACTAATTATAAAAAATAATAATGCATCCACAACAAAGGTGAAGGGTATATAAGATTCGGCATAGCCGAATATAGCACTCTTACTTGTTTTTTTTATTTTTCTTATTTTTTTTCTTCTTCTTCACTTCATACACAAATTTATAATTGATCTCTTTTATTTTATATATTCTATATTCATAACTATTGGTATTTCTATTTAAATGTTCACTTTAACACATATTATAATTATTTATTTTTACCATTTTAACCTTAATTTATTATAAATATTTTTTTTTCTTTTACTATTTATATTTGATATGTTCGCAAAGTTGGTGGTGAAAATAACTAGTTAAAAATTATATAAATAAATGAGATGACACTTACATTTGTCGTATTGAATCCATCGTTGAATGGCCATTCAACAATGCCTAGATAATACGTTGAAGGGAGACAATTATAAATTTGATTATTGGTGTGTTTGAATCGCAATTTTTGTAATTCTTCTTTTACATATTCTGCATTACTTAAACAAAAAAAACAAATTTAACAAAAAGATTTTAGCAACATGTTTCAAAGGGAGTTAGCAACATTTGGTAATGCCCCCTATAGGAATCCTTTTTTTCTGCTTTTACTAATCTTCCTTCAAATTAATTAAACGAGGTTAAGAAAAATGATTCAATCTGATGCTGTAGTTTGTGTAGTTTAGTTAACTAATAATTTTGAGCAAATTATATGAAGACTACATCCTTAAATTTTAAACTATCTTCGTGTGATATTGAATATTTTTCTATGATTTGTAGTATGGTGACTGGAAAATATCTTTCTTGTATGTTAGCCAATTTCTGAGCGATGTTGGGATTTTCTTATGGAACGTTACGTTGATGACACGTGATGTTATTAATAATTCAGATAGTTCCAAAATAAATTAGGCCATAGATTAGAACATTAAACTTTATCTGGCAGGTTTAAAAATAGTTTATCTGGAGGTTATAAAGAGTCATATAGACAATACTCAAATTCTAAATTTGGTGTGAAATCTGTGGATATATTTGGATTATATTAGCTAAATATTATTTATAATGTCTAAAAAGAATTTACCCGTAGGGATGTGGCACCAAGGATTAAATGGAAAAATATTTATGTTACGCACAGTATATAGGATATAAACCAATTTTATTTGGATTAGTAACTTTGATTTTATTTTGAAAAATTTAATAATTCTGTGCTGTCTTTATATTTATTTTGAGCTATTACGCTTTCACAATCTAATTAAGACTTATGTAATAAAAACGTGTTCAAGCTAATATGGTTCTTATATATTTTTAGCAATAGCAGTAGTCAAATTGCTTAATAAAAACAGGCGCGAACTACAAATGCTTAAGAAGTAACTAGTTACTAACATATGTTGATTTGCATCATATTTGTCGCGATTGGTGAGAAAAAATAGATATACAGTGGTACAAAATAGAAAAAATGTATTTAAATTAATTTTATGATTTTTTTTATGCGATTTTAATTTATGATTTTTATTTACTGGTATCATAAATTTGGTTCAAATTCTATTAAAATGGTAATTCATGAAATGGTGATATTTATTCCATTGTTTTTGAAAACGAATAATATTTGTCATGTCAGCATCTTTACAGCTTCACCCGCTTTATAGTCCAGACCTTGACCTGTCCGAATACCATATGTTGCCAGAAAGATGCGAAAATATCATAACTAACAATGACCAATACATTGAATAAATTTAAATATTTCAAAATAAAAGATACCAATTTGAAAAAATGCCTGAAAATCAATTAGGAATCAGCAAATTGCGAGATTTTTTATACATTGAAGATCTTTTTCCAAAAAAAAAAATATTTTTTTGACACCCTCTACCACCAAAAGATAGATTTAAATTTGTCATTCCGTTTTACAACTGAGGAAAATTCATCTGAGACCCCACAAAGTATATATAGTATTGATCCTTATGAAATTGTAAGTCGATTGAACTATGTCCGCCTGTCTGTCTGTCCGCCTGTACACAATCAAAATTAATAAAATTTACCGACCAAACTCTATAATTTCCCAGCAATACATTATTTAAAATCATCAAAATTTAAATTTTAATACGAATACTTTATTATTTAATATTCATTACTTTGCTGCACTACGATTAAAGTGGCACATAAAATTTAAGTGTTACCATCACAGAATTTAAAATAAAACATTAAAACACAGTTTACTTCAAATGCTGATTATGAATACGAATTTTATTTATTTTTTATAATTTAATTTTTTTATATTTATAATCAAAGCCCTTATGGGCCAAATGATTAAAGAAATCTCTTATACGGAATAATTATTGAATTCTTAAATACTTATCAATAAACCTACAAATTGGTTTAATACAAGAAACATTTTTCTTGTAAATCATTTAATAATATTAATACTGTTCGGTATAACTTCAATGTTGTTAGTAACAGTAATTATTTATAATTTATCGAGAATAATCTTTCGGAACATAGATAAACTATGAGATAAATGTCTTTCATTGTAAGGTATAATACTATTCCATAGATTAATAACACGAACTTGAAATGACCTCTGCATATTCAGTGTGGTAAAATGCGCTTGCACCAAGGTGTGTGTTCGAAATGAATTTCCAAACTGAAATTTATCAACCAAGTATATTGGTGTGTTTTGCTTATAAATTTTATAAAGTAGTAGTAGTTTTATTAAGTAGAAATTTATAACCGATTATGGCCAATAAGCTAGGTTGTTGAAAAAATAATAATAAAAAAAAAAAAGTTAGATAGTAAACATCTCATTTTAATAAAATCATCAAAATCACAACCTAAAAACATGCGCACATATGAAGAAACTAGTCCAGTTCTATCCAAATTATATACAAATCTCACAATACGATTAATACACATTTGAAGTTTTGTCAAATTACCACAAGATGTACCGCTAAATATCTCTAACCCATATAAAATGTTTGACATAAGAAGTGAATGCGCTACTTTCTTTCGAACACTAACGGGCAAAAAAATTCCAACACTATACAACTTTCTCAATGTAGTATACACCCTGTAAGTCACGAAAGCTACATGACTATCAAACTTCAAACTGCTGTCAATATAAAATCCGAGATCCCTGTATTGATTCACATATTCAATTCCTAAACCGTCAACAATTAATGATGGCAAAATAATTGGCCGATTTGAAAATACCATAGCTCTACACTTACTGGGATTCAATAAAATGTAGTTATGAGAACACCAAGTACTAATACGTTGAAGGCACTTATTCAAAGAAATTACAAACCTATCGACATTGTCAGGACAACAAGAACTTACGATCTGAACATCATCAGCAAATATATGAGTCATCCCAATATCTATATTATCAAACAAATCGTTAATATATACCATAAATAACATTGGTCCCAATATGGAGCCTTGCGGTATTCCCCTCTGCAATTCAACCATAGCAGAGGAAACATTACAAAAAGAGGTAAATTGTTTACGACCATTTGAAAATGAGAGAAGAAGACGACATGCTGAAGTGGAAAAACTAAATTTGTTAAATAATTTGTTAATTAATAGATCATGACAAATAGAGTCAAACGCCTTTGAAAAATCCAAAAATATTAAAAAAGATATTTTCTCCCAATCATAGTTCTCACGAATTTCATCAGTTACACTTAACATGACAGTAGATGTACTGCAACCTACTCTGAACCCAGACAGACCATTAATAAAATTATTACTAACAAAGAATTCCGACATCTGACCTCTTAAAATGACCTCTAAAATTTTTGAAAAAAATGGCGGAATACTAATCGGTAAGTAATCGGAAGCAGATCTATGACTCCGGACTTTTGGAATAGGTATCACCCGAGCCACTTTCCATGAACTAGGTATCTTCGATGTAGTGATTATTGTGTTCATAATATGTAAGAGATGCAATGATAGACCTGGGAGAACATTCTTTATGAAAACTATCGACACTCCATCAGAACCTACAACTTTAGATTTAATGCTCAAAATAGCTTCCCATAACTCAGATTCATTTACACACCTAAAGCTAAAACCTCCCCACATTGTACTACTCAAGAATGAAGCATAATCATCACATTCAATGACTCCTTTATATTATCAGTACCAGTACAACCTATTTGTCTAAGCCTCCTCCACATTTCCTGATTTGTGCTATGGTGAAATACGTTGCACATTACCCTTGCCCTTTCCCTCCTAATCACCATTTTCAATCGATTCCTATACAGACAATAAACTTTCCAATTCATATCAGATACTCCCTAGCAATTAACACTTTACGACTCCTCATCCATGTATCAACTTTCCTACTTTCAATATTCCTTAAAGGAACAAATCTATCTATTTTTAACCAAACCTATTTGATGCTTAAAATGTGTTTTTACTAAACTCAAAAAGGAAGATTTGTGGCATATTTATGAAATATTTAAGTACAGAGTCAGCACTTATTACAACACACATTATAAAATGTTTAAATTGCTTCAAATCATAATTGTCGTGAGGACCATACCTAGTTTAATTTTGTTAAAGTCATATCTTTTATGCAGAACACAGTCCGTAAAATTCAATTCTACAATCAGCCCAAACCTTTTATCAAGCGATGGGCAAATGAATTTATTGATCCCTTCATATATATATATATTTATAATGTCCTGTGATTCCTATTGGGAACAAAGGGCCCTTCATCACTAAAACATTATTCACGTCACATTATATATTTATAATGTCCTGTGATTCCTATTGGGAACAAAGGGCCCTTCATCACTAAAACATTATTCACGTCACTTGAATGACAGATTTTAGAGTATGGCTGGGACCCCTACTATAGTATGTGTGGGACCCCTACTATAATGTTTACATTTATCGTATCGAATCTGTCCAGAAACAATTTTTGTTATTTTGTTTAATAGATATATATCGAGGATATACTTAGCTTCCATCACATTCTTCACGACCTGCTTTGATACGACTGCCAACATTAAAAAGCAAAAGAATTGTGCTTAGTGTTTCATTTCTTGTAAATATTTTAAATGTAAATATTTTATACGGTTTTATTTTAAGTAAGATATAATTAAATGTTACTCAATGCTCAGTACGATTTAATAACCCACTTTATGTAAAAAATTTCGAACAAACTACGAAATGGCAGATCCGTTTAGGAAATTATGTTGTAAATTTATTTTTATAGATTTCACTTTAATTCTTAATCTTACAAAACGCAATATTATTTTCAATTTAAACAACTAACAATCTTTAAATTAAGAAAATACTAAAAATGATTATGTATAAAATACTAATACATAAATCAAAAATGCTTTGTCTTAATTAATATAATCAGCAAACACTGAGTTTATATCATTCTAGTTATTAATTCTCATTATATTAAGATTCGGCAAACCCGAATATAGTACTCTAACTTATTTCGTTTAATTTTCTTATTAAAACCTTAAATTCAATTATACAAAACTAATACAATTTCTCTAGCAATTGTACGCGAATGTGTGTAAAAGTCGATAAGAAATGTGCTCCTTAACATCTTAATATCTGAACTTTGCACATTTTCCCTTCTAATCTCATAACTTAGTCTCATGATAATGATTTTAGATTGTATGTTGCAGGATAATGTAAGTATTTTGGTTTTATATCTATTTAACTTTTGTTATTTTATATTGGATTATAGTACTTACTACAGAACCATCAGTTTCACAAATAACATTACATTACACTACATTATTATACTTTCTAATTGAGTACAATTTCAGTTGGCAACACCCACAGCGCGCTCTTTAGTTCAGTTGTAGTCGAAAGTATGTATGTGAGTATTTTGTATTTGCCTCAATTCGACGTAGTATTGTTTCAACTTGAGTTAAGATAAAAATGAAACTATTACATTACTTTTTGTTCGGATTACACAGAGATACTTGTACAGAAATGTATGTAAACCAATATACCAAACACTATTTACAAGCTATACTCTACAACATGCTGTTATTACCTTTAGCAGTGATAAAATCTAATTGCTCTGCTTTATTGTGTTAAATTGATACTTTGAGAATTAAATTACTAATATTGTAATAGGATCACGAAAAACACACACTTTTATCATAGACATTACGCCACTGCATGTGTATCAGAAAGTTCAAATGTATGTAAAATTGAAATAAATATGTACATACATATTAACGTATATTTGTACAAGATTCCCAGCAGAAAGCTTTACATAATTGTAAGAACGCAGCAGTTCTTGCTGGGTGTCCCAAAAAAGTGAGTTTACCTATCACTAAATGCAGGCGCGGATCCAGAAAAAATAAAAATTTAAAATTAATTTGTATCCAGTTTGTTTAAATTACTCACAAAAAAGTGCAGTACAAAGTGACCACACTCTAGATTACATGGAGACACTTAAGTGGCATATTGCCTCCAAACTAAATTACATGATATGTAAAAAGCAACCAATTGATTTCTCTCTGAACTACAAAGATCACATACTTGTCGAATGACCAAAAATATATAAATTGGAGTCAGCCAAGTGATCAGAAATTAAAGACAATTACTGTCTAAAAGGGATACATTGAGTGCTGGAAATTTGTACTTACAATATCTACCTTTACTGATTCCTGTACATACATAGCAAACAAGTATCAAGCGAGTAAAAACTTTTAGCAGTTTCCGTTTGACTTGTTTTAATTTTCTAATGCTTAAAGCAGTTTTACAATTTTTTGCTGGGCTGAAGGCAAAACTAGTACATATTTGCCTATTTATTTACATATGCATAGATATTTATATATCCGTCGCTTAGAATGACTATGTAAGTTAAGCCTATAATCGTGTACTTAAGTTTATATAAGAATAACATTTAAGTGTAAATCAACTGAAGGAAATCTTCTAAATCTTAATTATATATATTATAAATAATAGTTAAGGAAATATTTGAAACGAAGTTAGGGAGTGAGGACAAAAAAAAAAATATTTCAAAATTTATTGAAATTAGGATCACGGGTACTCTATGGTAATACGAAATATGAAGTTTCTTAAATATTACGTTTGCTATGGTTTGTATTCTATCAAGGTTCTAAGTTTATATACACAGAGAAAACAGATTCGTGATAGCAACCGAATTTGTTGCCAATCGAATGATTCGGTTGCACACATAGAATTTTTCAGTTCTAACAACAGAAAGTCAGTTGATAAAGAAGACTTTCAGTTGAGGCAACCAAACTTTAGCTTCCCCTTCCAAAATATTGTAGCCACAACTGTAAAATTCGTTCACTAAGATAGAATCATTCGATTGGCAACAAATTCGGTTGCTATCACGAATCTGTTTTCTCTGTGTAAGAATTAAGCCTGATCCGAAAATCACTTCAACGAGCATAAATCTTTTAAAAATGTTGGTATACATATAAAATTCAACAAACATAACCTTCATACACGCAGAGAAAAAATATAATTGGGAATGGTTACTGTAACTATTTAAATAGTGTTACAAGATTTTTTATAATATTATAGTCACAGTAACTATTTACATGATTGTGGTAACCATAATATGGTTAATTTATGATTCACATGATTGTATCAACCATATATATATATATATATTGGTTCCTGTTGTTCCTATAAGGAGCATAGGGCCTCAACGAATTTTGCCCAGTTATTTCTGTTTGATGCTATGTTCTTGATTTCGCTCCAGCTTTTCCCTGATTTGGTAACTTCGAGAGTTAGTTGTCTGCGCCAAGAGTGAGCCGGCCGTCCTATTCGCCTGCTTCCCTGAGGGTTCCAGTCAATGGCATTGCGGGTGATATCATTAGGTGGGCGGCGTAATGCATGTCCTATGCAGCCCCACTTTCGTTTTAGAATTTCAACTTTAACTGGTATCTGATGTGTGCGGGTCCAGAGTTGATTATTCGCAATATTCTTCTGAGACATCTGTTGATAAAAACTTGCAAGGTGTTGATATCTCCCGGAGCTGTGTTCCATGTTTCGCATCCGTATAATAGCACAGACTTAACGCACGAATTGAAAATTCTGATTTTTGTGGTAATGGAGAGGGATGGAGACTTCCATACTGATGTTAGCTGGCCAAATGATTGTCTAGCTTTCATGGTACGGTTGGAGACATCATCCGAAGATCCGCCAGTGACAGTTAGGATACCACCTAGATAGCAGAACTGGTTCACGTCTTGAAGAGTGATATTCTGAATGGAGAACGGTATGCTGCATGAAGAGTTGATTCTCATTACCTTTGTTTTTGGTATATTTATTCTGAGGCCTGCCTTTGAAGCTTCCATTTCGATCTTTTTCAAATTTTCTACCATATCTGAGTGATTTTGTGTGAGTAGGCATATGTCGTCTGCGTAGTCAAGATCGGAAAGACGGCCATTTAAATCCCACGTGATCCCCCTTCTGTTACACATTGCGTTCCTCATTACGATATCCAAAACTACCTTGAAGAGTAAAGGTGATAAAACGCAACCCTGCCTTACACCTGCTCTAACGTTCACCGAATCACTTACAAAGTTCTCGTGTAGTATCCGACATTTTGCATTGTTATATAGCTCCTGGATGATATTGATTATTTTTCTAGGTACACCTTTACAGGCAAGAGCATTTCAAATGGCAGGGTGGGAAAGTGTGTCGAACGCCTTTTCAAAATCGATAAATATAAGGTAGAGAGGCGATCTATATTCTACAGATTGTTCGATAATGATTCGAAGGCTATTAATGTGATCTATGCATGATTTTTATGCTCTTAATCCCGCCTGTTCGCATCTGAATTCTTGATCGAGGGAATCAGATAATCGATTGTGGACGATGTTTGCAATGACTTTGTTGATCATGCTTAGAAGTGTTATGCCTCTCCTGTTCTTACATTCGGTGAGATCACCTTTTTTCGGTATGTTGATAATCATACCTTCTTTTAAATCTTCGCAGATTTCATTGCGATCCCATAAGTTTTGCACAATTTTATGAATCAAGAGGGCTCTTGTATTTGGATCAGCTTTCAGAAGTTCAGGGTTGATATTATCAGATCCTGGGGCCTTGTGCTGTTTGAGGCTAAGAATTGCGTTCGCTATTTCAGCAGTTACGGGAGCGGTTGTTATTATGTCGTCTCGTTCGGTGTGACTGTTGCAGAAGCACAATGGTTCTGTAGAACTATTATCCACTGACAGTAAACCAGAGTAATGTTGTACCCAGATATCAAGTTGGGCGGATTTTGAGGTTATAAGTTCCCCGTTACGATTTTTCAAAGGTTTAGATGATGAGGATTTTCTGTTTGATAGTTTCTTGGTGATTTTGTACAAGTCGCGGCTTCTGTTAGTTTCGGCTGCTGCTTGCGCCTCTGAAGTAAACCCCTCTATCCATCGACGTTTGTCTGTCCGAGCACTACGTTTAACTGCTTTGTCGATTAAATTATAATTGTATTGGAGTATAGACTTCTCCGTTCTGGCCCTTGCAGTGTTTAATTGTGCCTCCATATCCTTTCTGTTGCTGATGATGTTCCAGGTGTCATCAGATATCCATTTCCTTCGTTCTGGATTTTTGTAGCCAATATGGTTTTCTGCTGCGTTGCAAAAAATGTTCCTCACGTTCGTAAATTCATCAAGCGGAAGTTCGTTATTAGATAAGGAGCATCTTAAGGCTTGTGAATATGCGGTTTTAATGTTTAGATTGGACAGCTTTTGAACGTCGAATCTTTTATGAGCACGTTTTCCCTTTCTTACAGCTGCTACCTTAAGTTGGATGGTTCCTATGAGAAGATGATGGTCACTCGAGCAGTCCGCAGCACGCTTATTTCGTACATCGATAAGAGATGCACGCCATGTTGTGCTGATAGCTATATGATAAATTTGGTTCTCAGTGTGGTGGTCAGGTATTCTCTTGTGAGGGAAGATTGTGCCGCCAATTAACAAATTGTTAGCTATACACGATTCAGTTAACATCTCGCCGTTTTCGGTCATTCTTCCCAAGCCATGACAGCCCATGGCTGTTTCACGGTTAGTGTTGTCTGCGCCCACTTGAGCATTGAAGTCGCCCATCTTTAGCAATATGTCCCCGTGGTTTGCCGTTGAAATTACTCTGGATAGATGGCTGTAAAAATCCTCCTTCACCGCTGGTTCAGCTAATTCAGTGGGAGCGTAGCACTGGATACATGTAATGGTGCGGGCACGAGTACGAAAGCGTGCCATGATTATTCTGTCAGAATGATGGTGCCAGCTTATCAATGCGTTCCTATCTTCCCTACTGAGTAAAATTCCGACTCCGCTTGAGCGTGGTTCATCGGCAGGTTTACCAGAGTATAGCAATGTAAAACCGTCAGTTGCTAACATCTCTCCATAGTCAGGGAGTCTGGTTTCACACAGACCAAGGAAAACTAAATTGTAGTTCTTAGCTTCCTTGCATATTTGTTCCAGTTTCGTGGAATCTGTTCCAAGCGTCCGAACGTTCCAAGTTCCAAATCGTGTCCGGTGTTTGAAGCCAAAGGTCGTGATCAAAGAAATCATTTGGTTTTTATTTTCATTTCTTGAGGTTTCGGTAATCATGTAATTTAGGATGAGTAGCTGATTAGGCTTCCGCATCCGATCTTGGAGCTGGGGCTGCCAGCAAACCCCCAAGATGGGCTCCGTTTGTTTAAACGGTTAAACTTCCTGATACGCATCGGTGTTAGCATGCCATTCAGGATACCCAGCACGAAGATGGGTGATTGGTTATTTAATGGCGCCAATGGCTCGCCAGGTCAATACAAGGATCATTGGCAACTTGGGATTTAATGGGAACTCGAAAGACCCTCCAAGACTCTCCCCATGTATCCGCTGATTGTCCGCGGCTGCTTAAAAGCAGCTCTCATTATCCGCAACCTATGACGCGTCCGGTAGCATTCAGCTATGCTTCCCACAGGCAGATGATAATATATACAATATCATTAAAATGGCTTTGTATATTTTATCATCCGCTATTGGGCGGATCCATATATATGGTTACAGTAAACAAATATATGTTTGTGGCAACCATATTTATAATGAATTATTTTATCATAATATGTTGTTATCAGATTATGATAAGCCTTAAGCCGAGAGAAACATAATATGATAAGTCCTTCATCATATGAATGGTTGTCACAAACATATATTTGTTTACTGTAACCATATATATGGTTGATACAATCATGTGAATCGTAAATTAACCATATTATGGTTACCACAATCATGTAAATGGTTACTGTGACTATAATATAGTTAAAAAACTTGTAACAATATTGAAATGGATAACATGCTATATTTTTTCTCTGCGTGTACAGACGTAAATCACACGATCTAATTTCATGGCGATCTGTCGATAATTATTTATAGCTCCCATATTAGACCCTCTTCCGAAAATCATTCACGAATATAAATTGCTGAAATTCTAAATGGAACATATTTTTGCTCATTTACTTAGTATTGGGTATTACATAGTCGGGCTTGACCGACTATACTTTCTTACTCGTTTTATTTTATGCTTATTCTATTTTAAGTTTTGTAATGAACATCGAAAACGAAAATGAGAATGGTATGCGGGAACACTTGCAACCCATTCTTCTCCAAATAAATACTTTAGAATCGCGACAGCTATGCTTACGCAACAAGCTATTTATTGGAGTAAATTCGGTAAATATTTGAATTACCGACGCACTGCCGTATTAGGCCAATGCATTCCTGTAATTTCTTTAAAAATACTCTCTAGGTAATTTTATTCAGATTACCACAAACTCCCATTGAAGCACTCTACAACGACGTGCATAGATGGTAAAACACGATTGCAAGTTACAAAACCACGGGTAGTTGTAAGATCGAACTTGTACTTTTAAAAATCGTATGGTTTGAAAATATATTTTCGGAAGATAATGGAATTGGCTTTTATGATATTACTTTTTCATCAACACATCGCACTGGTCGGTATCTACTGTATCTATAAATGTAAAAACCTTTAATATTTGCATATAATGAAAATCAAATTACATACACAGAAAAAACTATTTCTTAAACCGTTTCAATTCAAATATTTGTCACGTATTGAACTGGTTTCAATTATTTCATAATTAAATCAAGTATTCATTTGCTCTAAAATAAAATTTCTTGATATTTTCTATTGAATTTTGAATTTGATTATTTTGACAATTGAATATACAATTTTCGTTATTGGTTGAATTTCAAATACAAAAATTATTGAATAGATAATTTTCGTAATTGAAAACACATTTTTGTTATTTTTTGTGTTTCAATTACGAAAATTATCTATTCAATAATTTTTGTAATTGAAATTCAACCAATATCGAAAATTGTATATTCAATTGTCAAAATAATCAAATTCAAAACTCAAAATTCAATAGAAAATATCAAGAAATTTTGTTTTTGAGCAAATGAATACTTGATTTAATTATGAAATAATTGAAACCAGTTCAATATGGGATAAATGTTTGAATTGAAATATAATTTTTTCTGTGTACATTCAATAAAATAAATTTAAAGTAATTGAATATTTAAAAATAATCAAATTAAAAGGGTGTTCACTGTCCATCTAGCTGGCTGTGCATGTAAACTTTATGCGCAAAGAACAGGTCGCAATTTTGAACATTCATATTTCCATAAAAACGGCTTAGATCTGTTTCATACAAATGTCCTCCTATAATATGACCTTTTTAACATACTATATTGTTATAATATTTCAATTGTTATATCATATTTAGGTGGAGGTTATTTAAGATTCGGGACGGCTAAATATAGTACTCTTACTTGTTTTATTTTTTTTTTATCCCCACAGTGGAGGTCTAGGGTATATATAAATCAAAGCTAAAGCTATATTTCTATTGGTGAGCGGGAAAGAAAGTTTAGTAACTAAGAAAATATATCAGTATTTATAAGACTTTAATTTTCAACAATAATGATGTCAGCAATCTTATTCAAAATATCTGTGACATATTATCACAGCTCACTAATTAAAAGTTCTATATTAATCATTTTCCTCAAATTCGTATTAATAGAATATATTTTTGGGCTTATTTTATTACGTTGTTTTGATTAATTAAATTTCAGATCTAAAAAAGAAATAGTTGACATAAGTAAATTGAGGGAAAAAATTAAAAAAAAATACAACGAAATATGTTAAGCAATCCAAATATTTCTTTCTGTGGTCATGAAAAAAATAGAAATACACCCATTTAGCATGTGCATTCGTCGCTGTCTCAGTGACGACTAAACAAAAGAGAAAATAATATGTGTGCGAATAACTTGCACAATTGTGCTATGAAAAGGACTTCAATAATATAAATAGAATAAAGTGGTATATAACGAAAAACAAATAGCATTCTATGAAAATGTATGTATGGGTTAACATTACCTCAGTATTTCAGTTTGATTTATATATGTATTGAATAAAAATAAAAAAAAATTCCTGAATAAGTATAAACAACCCAATATTATTGATTTTTTTTGTTAGTTTCAAATGATATGAATAGAAAACTCTTTCACTTTTTTCAAATTCCATCATAACGATGAATATTCACATTGTATCAATTTCTTTAATGTATCTATATCGGTAGGTTTATTCAATCTAATCAATTGAATTTTTAAAGTAAGTAGTTTGGTTGTGTATGACAAATGAGAAAAAAATTTCATATGTACATGCAGTGTCGGTCAAAATAATTGGACAAATTTGTTTCTATACTATTGTATTTATAAAGGGAGAACAAATTTGCTTGATTTCTAAAACAAAATATGTATGATTCCAACCCTGATTTAATTAAAAAATACAAAATAAAAAGTAAGAAAATTAATAAAACAATGAATGATCGTAGCATGTAATAAGTAATCGATAAATCATATTGGACATAACTAGTTTAGTAGGAAAAAGAAATTAAATAATTACCGTTGCAATTTTCAATTGAACATTCTTAACACATGTCTACAATGATTTTGATGCCGCCAAAACTAAAACAGATTTTTAGTACATTCAATACGCTGTGTACTTATATTTATGACCACATTATATCAATATTTCAATAATTTCCTAAGAAATTTTTTTACCATGTCAACAAGCAGCTGCATCTAAATCATTCATTGACTGTTTGAAATCATTGCCTTTTAGCTTTTCTATACTCAAACCTGGAAACTTTCTCGAAAGAAAGGCAAAACATGGATCAGTGTTATCTAATGCCTTGACATACTGCTTCAAAATCTCCAATTTAATATGTAATGGAGGAAAAAGTGTCTTATCTATGGACACCAAGGGCAGATGTATTTGTTTTCCAACCGTCATGTTAGATTCAATGGTAATATTATGCTCTGATGCCCAATGGTTTAGAAACGTTGTTTTTTTTTGGAAATAGCTCTGTATATCTCGAACTAATAGAGATCTTTAGTGTTACGAAATTTCACATGTTTCGAGCTAATGGGGGGCAGTGCGTAGCCCCTCAAGGTTGGTCACCTAGGGTCTCAAATTCAGAAAAAAAACGTTATCAACGAAACGACACAATTAACGACACATTGGCAATCAACCAAGGACCATGGAACGTAAGGACGCTATTAGAATCATCGCGCTTGGCGCAAGTATGCAATGAAATAATTAGATACCGTCTTGACTTCCTAGCACTATGTCAAGTTAGATGGAAAGGTAGTGGAAAGTTGCGAACTGCCTCTGTACCGCAAGTCTGTAACTTTTTATACTTTCCTACCGATGTCGTTAGGTAACTAAAAATATCGATTGCTTTAACGAATTTAATATTCACTATTTGAAGATAACGATATCTCTCGGTAAAGGGTGGATTAGCCGACTGTAATGTAGTATAACTTTAACGGAACGGAACAGCTGATCCTTTCTATTGTGTGTAAAGTAGTTATAGTGACAAAATGTAACTTAACTGTAACGTCTGAACCTGTGAAAAACAGAATTTCTTTACGTTTCTACGTGACATTTACTAACGGTGTTGCCAACTTGTTGATTTTAAAAGTCTTGTATGAAAAATACTTATGCTCAGAACGCTTAACAATATTTTCAATGTTTTAAATATTTCAATGATATAAATACATAAATAAAAAACAAAATGTAAGAAAAGATAAACTCACTGTTTATTGTTGATGTTTTGTTTTAGCTTCGATATTTTTACAAATAAAGCTTGAGTGTCTGTAATTCTCATTCACTCTATAGTTTGATTTGTATAATATCTTTAGTTTTTCTAAAGCCTTTTGGGAAAAGGTTTCCTGATGATCTGGCCTAAGTAACCAGTGAAATGCGCATAGTCCACTTTTACAATGCAGAAACTGAAAGGCAGACATACGAAGCTTGATGGCGAGGGTTTGAAGAGGTACAGTGTGTATTACTTATTATACAAATTAGTTCATACAGGCATTTATAAAATGTATACTAATAATAGTCGAAAGTAATAAGTTTGAAAATATTAAATTATTACAACTTGCCTTTATGTTCGAAATAGTGAAGGTGAAACTCTAAGCAATAGAAAAAGGTACCCTTAAAGTTAACTATTACTATTACGAACATAAAGGCAATTTAATTAATTAATTTTTAAGTTATCTGACCTTTAATAAATAAAGTCTGTATATGAAGTCACTTCGAAGCACTTCACAATGATGATGAATACATTATGTGTAAAAAAATACGGTTTTTTAATACTATTACCAAAAAAGTTTAATAATTTTTTTTTTTAATCGCAGAAAAAAATTATAAAATCGCTTGAATTGTGTTGATAACACTTTCAAACAGCTGTTTAAATTTGTTTGTTTATGTCAAAATCATATGACACGTTTTTAATGTTCTATAATTGCACTAAAGTGTTACGTTAAGTCAACATTACGGTTACATTACATCAACGGTCGGCTAACCCAGCCTTAATACATTTTAACGACGAATATTGTTAAAAATATAAATGTCAATATTTTTAAAATTAAAAAATCATAAAAATATTTACTATTTTTTCGTGTTTGCAGATAAATTCGTAGTCGTGTGAATAAATAATCTCATTTATATATAAAAATCAAGCATCAGCTCACCCACATATGTTCGCGAAACCTACTGAAAACAAAAGAACAAGAGTTTTTTTCTAAAAATAAAAGTAACCCAGTGTATGTCTATGTCACCACAAGTGATCATTGATTCAGAATTTAGATATGTGTTGTTATAAGGACTGTCGAAAAATTCCAACGTATATCCTTCTTAGAATACGGTCTAGTATAAGTTTATACTCGTATCACATCGCCAAATATGGTTTAAAATGCTCACTAGGAAATTTGGATATAGGGATAAACATTATACACTCCAGAAAGGTGTTAATTATGGATATTATGCCCCAAATAAAAGTTGCTCTTAAAATTCGAATACTATTTTCTAAAATTAATATAATTAGTCAATTCATAAGGTCTCTTATCATGTGATATTGTCCTAATATTTCACAGTGGTTGTATTGCTTTTCAAAATAAATATAATTGGTCAATTTACAAGGTCTCATGATGTCATTTTATATTTCACAGTGATTTTTATTGCTTTTTAAGCAAAAATGTCTATTGTGTTATCGTATCCAGCCAGCAGAGACCTGCTCCGAATGCCTAAGAGTCGGTTAAGCCGAGCCGCCGAGACGAGATATGTTAGGACAATATGACTGATAAGAGACCTTGTGAATTGACCAAATATATGTCCAAATTTATCTTAAAAAGATAATTGAAGCATGTTAACACAAAATAGTTGACTAACCGTTCTTTCAAAAAACAACTTATTTCGAATATTTATGTTACAAAACTAACTCCTAAACAATTATCGTTATCGCATAACTAGAACATTTGTCGTTAACCTACCGACAAATTTCGTTATCTACCGACTATTTTTAACGAAAATAATCGGTAAAATTTAATTCGGAATATCTCTTAACGATTAATATTGTTAACTAACGAATTTTGATTACTTAACGACAAAATTTTGTCGTTAAAAAGTTACAGAATTGCGGTAACAATTTTATCTTTATCGGTAACCCACAATGAAGTACAAGCCGATATCGAAGGATACACGCAGCCCGCATTCGCACTAAGTATCATAACATCACAGTGATACAATGCTACTCACCAACAGAAGCAGCTGACAACGACACCAAACGCTCTTTCTATGAAAAATTGAACAGAGCAATTTCAATTGTTCCAAGAAGCGACATAAAAATTTATTTTTATTACCCGTAATCAGATCGACCACTTTATGATAAGCAAAACGTTTCTGGGTTGCCTGATGGACGTAAAAGCAATCAGAAGAGCGAACGTATACAGCGATCACCAGCTACTTGTCGGTATATTAAGACTAAGGCCAATGATTAATTATAAATTATAAATTATCATCAGCCAGGAAGAAATTCAATGTGCACAGGTTGCAATAAACATCAGTTGCACAAGAGTTCAAACGCCTTCTGTATACAGAGTTGGAGTCACATCAACAAAAACCGAGTTGGGAAAACATAACATTAAAACTGCAAATGACACACTAGGCGCAAGCACCCACAATACATCAACATGGGAGAAAATCAAGAAATGCTAAGCCATTAGAATGGAACTACTCAAAAACAGGTGATGAAAATGGCTCGAGCTGACCACAGGTTGTATCAGAAAAATATAGCGAGCTCGCCCGAATATGCAGCTGCTCATGGCAATACACTAGCGACCTACAAAGCCATCAAGTTGTCAAGCGGATCCAAACTCGCTACCACACCAAATATAAGGGCCAGAGAAGGCAACATCCTCACAAATATCGAAAATCAGCAAGGACGATTGAAATAATTCTTCGAGTCTCCACCTCTGGCTACAACCTCACACAGTCCACCTTCTTAGCGACAAATCAGAAGAAAAAAAGGTCAAATTGACCCTTAAAGAGTGGAGATAGAGGGTTAAGATCTTCCACAAAAATGATCCCCATAAAATTCCACGATATAACTCTGACAATAAGAATCTCTCAGACATTAACTTACAAAATTTTTTTCAGTTAGTAAAATGCCCCTTCTTTTAAAAAATTCAGACCAGCTGGACTAAAAGTTTATTCTACAAAAATGATCTACTCAACATGCCCTTTCAGAATTATAGGGTCGCTATTCTGTTCCAATCAAAAAGTCTCAATGTGTTGGACAGTGATATTTCTTGAACGTGTATTTTGAAGTCTTTCAGCGGGAGATAGGTTTTGATTTTAGACCCATAGTTTCTTGGGGAAATTGTCTTAGAATTTTTCGTAGATAGCGTTTTTGCTATATGCATGTTGACCAAAAAAATTGACCCACCCTAGTGATAGTCTCTGAGTCCTTAACAATAAAACTACAAGTGTTTGGAAATAAATGTCTGGTAAGGAAATCCGCCATCGTAAATAGTCGTGGATTGGCCACACGCAGCGTAAAGACATCTCCAACATATCAAAGGCCTGTTTACAATGGAATCCGTAATGGAGATGAAATTTTGGATGACAACGAACAACATGTTAGAATTTTTTATCACATTTTACTTTTTGTTAAATTTTTTAATAATATCATAAGAAATATTTAAGTTAAATTGCGATGTTGATTTCTTTTGAATGGAAAAAGAAAAATTATAACCTGAATTTTGTCCAATATGTTTTAACCGATACTATATTTATGTACGACTGTAACTGTCTGTATGTATTTATTTATGTTAGTGTGCTAGTTGTAACTGTAAGATTATCCATATGCATTTGTAAATATGCAGCACCTTTGAGTACTTCAACTCTATGTACCTATCTGTACCTTTTTTGTATTTATTTGATACTGAGCTCAAAAAATTCTTTGTGTCTGTTGGGAAAAAAAACTGTATTTGAAAAAATACTATTTCTGTAATTCTACAGTTACACAGAAACAAAACTCGACAACATTTGACATTTGTCTGTCACTTTGTTCCAAAAAAAAAATAGAAAAAATTTTAAAAAAGTAGAGTGCATTTGTAAAGTAGTGCGAATACGAGTTCGAATACTCAAATATGGAACAGTAATTCTACATAAAACAAAATGCATGCATGTGTTTGTTTGCATGTGTGACTATTGAATGTACTTTTTGTGCAACTTGTGAACTTTATTTTTAAGTTGCGTAATCCTTTTCTAATATTGAGTTCGAAAGTATACGTACGATTTATACAACATGCAGCTACAACAATAGATTCAGATATACATACATATGAATGTACAAAAAAAAAAATAATGGGGAACATCTGACAAAATGACAACTATTCAAACAGTATCTGTGATATGTGATTGAAATTTAAACCTTACATTATATTAGGGTGTTTTTATAATTTATTTATTTTTCTTTTATTAATTTCGAGGAGAAAATATATAGTGAAATCGGGTAACGCTGAACCTTGTAGCCATAGGGAACAAATGTAAAATTTGGAAATAATTGTGATTTTTTATTAAACTACAGTGAACTATTATGTATTTATTGTTACGGATTTTTTCGAAGAAATTTTTAATCAGATCCATTAAAAAAAAATCAAAAATTTTTTGTCTTGAGTTACAAAATATTTATTTTGATAGATCACCCACTCGCATCCCTCTAAGCGACTAAAAAGGTCTTCAGGAAAAAATCTAGGCTTTCTTTTGAGTAAAAAAAATCAACAAAGTTTTTGATTTCGGAAAAAAAATTAAAAACAAGTAAGAGTACTATATTCGGCCGTGCCGAATCTTAAATACCATCCGCCTAAATATGATGGTATAACAACTGAAATAATATAACAATTGTTAATAAGACTAGTTTACGCAGAAGATATTTTATTTCAAATGTACAAAAAATTGTATCTAATTCAGCAATTTATAACTGAAATTCCTATTAAGGAGTGAGATCGAAAAATTCTTAACATACATATATGTTTATAAAAAAGAAACCACTAAACTTACAGCTTTAATTTTTTTTTTATTTGATTGAAATTATTATTACAATTTACAAAAAAAATTATTTTTATAGTTTTAATCACTAGTGATGAAATTTTGAACCTTTTTCGGAAACCCTTCCATTAACGTTTTTATAGTGCTTTCTGTCACTTTGCTCGAACATGTAGTCCATCTCCGTTTAAAATCTACCACACTTTTGGACACCTTTTTTGTACTCTTCAATTCTCTTTTAACAAGAGCCCAATATCTCTCCACTGGCCTTAGCTCCGGGCAGTTTGGAGGATTTGCCCCTCTTGGTACAAATACCACATTATTGTTCTTGTACCACTCAAGGGCTTGTTTGCCATAGTGACAGGATGCCAAGTCAGGCCAAAAATAAGTGGACACATTATGAAGTCTTATGAATGGAAGCAGCCTTTTTTGTAAACATTCCTTGATGTAAATTTCGGTATTTATAGAGCCCGTTGTAACAAATGAGTGGCTTCTTTTGCCGCAACTGCATATTGCTTGCCATACCAAGAACTTTCTGGGAAATTTTGTCTGCTTTTGGGTCCTAAACTTTTCTTCAACATTCCCTCGAGCATCAGCAACATAAAATTTTTGACCTGGAAGTTGCGAAAAATCTGCCAGAACATACGTTTCGTCATCCATTATGCAGCAAGAATATTTTTTTATAAAACTTGACTTCAATTTCCGTGCTCTGTTTTTGGCCTCTAAATTTTTAGTAGCGTTCCTGTCAGGAACTTTTTGAGCCTTGTATGTTTTTAAACCTGCATTAGCTTTAACTTTTCGTACCAAATAGTCCGAGCACTGAGCTAACCGGGCTGCTTTCCTACCGGATGTGTTGGGAGCTCTTTTGAAAATGCGTACTATTTTTTTGGCTTTAGAAACATCATGTGGACCATTCCTTCTACCTGAACCAGGTTTTCTATCAACTGACAAGTTCTCCCGGTACTGTTTAATAACATTGGAAACAGTTTGACGGCAGACCTTTGTATGCTTGGCCAACTTTTTGTAAGACCAAGTTGGGTTTTGTTGAAAATATTTAATAATTTCAGTACGCACTTTTTTCTGGTCACTCATTTTAATCAGATTAACAAAAAAATTAATATAATTGACATTACACATAATAACTGACATGTTTTTCAAAGGTAACTTGATCAAAAAAAAAATTCAAATAATACTTGGGTTAAAAAATGTAATGAAAAACGTGTGTTAAGAATTTTTCGATCTCACTCCTTAGAAAGTATGAAATTTAACAATTTATATACTTAATAATTAGTTAATACGTTTGGATCAACATTTTTCCTTTTTAACCTCAAGTGAAGAAACAGAGTATAAAAAAGGGTATACAAATATATTTAGACAAATTTCAAGATATTGGGTTGTGGAAATTATATGAGAGATATGACCTATTAAGAGTCGATTGTCATAAAATATTTTAACGTGATTGTTATGTATTTATATGGGAGCTGTTGCCAAATATGGACCGATATTCACAAAATTCAGTAGTATGATTTTAAAAATTACTGATCTTTGTACTATTTTGGTTCAATATATGGAAGCTATGACGTATTATGGGCCTAAGTATTTGAGTGCTATTTTTGTACAATTTCATATAAACAACGCCATTAACAAGAGTGAACCTTATATGGGAGCTATGACGAATTATGGACCAATATTTAAAAAATCTTGTAGTACGATTCTTGGATACAAATTACTGATCGGTCTAAAATTTTGGTTCAGTACAGATTATTTTGGATATTTATTGTTATTATGTTTTCCGGAAGTGGTTCTTATATGGAGGCTATGACCAATTATGGGCCTATCATCGTAACATTTGGTACATCGATTTTTGTATACATATATTGAACAAATTTGTTTCGAATTTCAACCTGATAACTATATTTGTAAGAAATTTATGAGGAGTTTAGTGATTTTCGGGAGTGGACCTTATATGGGAGCTATGGATAAATATGGACCGATATTCACAAAATCCAGAAGTATGATTACTGGACACAAAATACTGATCTGTGCGTAATTTCATTTTGACATCGATATGTTTTAAATATTTTTTAAGTTTAATATCTTTTTCGGAAATGGGCCTTATAGGGGAGCTATGATCAATTATCGGCCAATCTGCATAAAATTTGGTACGGTGGTTTTTATGTATATGAGTATTATTTTTGTCGAATTTTAGCATGATAAAGCTATTTATAAGATATTTATGAGTACTTAACTGATTTTCAGATGTGGACCTTATATGGGGGCTATGGTCAAATATGGACCGATATTCACAAAATCCTGTAGTATGATTTCTAAATATAGATTAGAGATTTGTATAAAATTTTGTTTTGATATAGATATTTTTCAGATATTTATGTAGGTTAATGTGTTTTTCGGAAGTCGTCCTTATATGGGAGCTATAACCAGTTATTGGCCGATCTTCATAGAATTTGGTACAGCGATTTTGGTATATATGGGGCTTATCTAAGTGAATTTCGGAAGTGATCTTTATATGGGGGCTATGGTCAAATATGGGCCGATCCACAAAAAATTTGGTGTTGTGATTTTTTTAAGCACGAAACTTATTTTTCCTGAATTCTGTGTGGATACTGCAATTTGGTAGGCATTTACAGACCATAGAACCATATTTCGGTAAGAAATTTGTATGGGGGCTAGGAGAAATCATGGACCAATTCCTATAATTTTTATCAGAGTTAGTCCTTTTAACATAAAAATAACGTGTGTAAAATTTGATGGTATTATCTGCTATATATTTGCACAAATAACAAAAACAATTTTAAAATTATCATGTTTTTTTTAGGTTGTCTCACATTTTGGTTCATAACTCTGGTTCCATTTAACCGATATTGCTGATTTTCAATACCAAACTGCTTAGGAGAACAGTAAACATTTTCTTGCATTTTACACAGACAGACAGACGGACATAGCTAAATCGACTTAGAATTTCATAAGGATCAATAATATATATACTTTGTTGGGTCACATATGAATATTTCTCAATGTTACACACGGAATGACAAACTTATATATACCCTCATTCGCCACTTATGGTGGTGGAGGGTATAAAAAGAAATAGCTATCTAAACTATTTAGGACACATTTTGCTAAGAACAATAGGTAAAAAGTTACATGGATGAGAAAAAACACATGTTTGGCCAAAATGTCAAATTTTTACACCCTCTAACTCAGAGAGTTCTAGACCGATCTTGTTGAATTACTATCCAATAGGTACCCTTGGTGCAAATTTCATCCCGATCGGAAAACATCGATTTTAAAAGTTGTTTCACTTGACATAGAATCTCCCATATAACAATTTCACATTTAAAAATTAATAAAAATTTTCAATACAAATTTATACAAAGTGTCACAATAATCTGAAATTCAAAAACGTCTAAAAATACCACCCTAATACATAATTCACATATTCGTAGATACATTTACAAATACGAAAATATATGAAACCATATTGTACAACATTTTTGTTTTACTATAATGGAGTTGAAAGAATTTTTAAAAAAAAATAATACTGCAGAAATAGTTTTTACAAAAATTATTGAACTATTTTTATTTTATGAAGTTTTTAAGCATCGTGTATGACAAACCAGAACCATAACAGTCCAAACTTTAATACTCTACAGTTGTCATTTAATATCCTATTTTTGAAGAATGCCTGAAAGTGTAAATCTCAAATTATTTTTATATACACCCTTCACTCAACAATAATGTTTGCAAATAGAAAATGTTTAGGACAACAAACATGATAATAGAAACTTTATTCTATTTCATATTAGTCTAGCCATTCTATAACTTGTTCCACTGGTCCTAAATCGGTAATTCAATAATAGCATTGCATCAACTCCATTAAAACAAGCTTTTATACGATGACGCTCCCTGAATAATCTATAATATACATAGTTACTGACCATTTTTGTATTCTTAGTATTTTTACATGAACTATTTTTATACCTTGAAAAATATGCCTGGTTTTAAATGGTCAAAAGTTACCACTGACTTCAAGGTATTGATTTGTGTATTACTTACATATTTTGGTATTTTCTATTAATTATGAATATTCAAAAAAATCATTAAAGTTCATGTTTTTTTTAACTTAAAATGCAAAAATGTTCTAAAGTGCACACGTATCAAAAGTTTTATTTTTCTTCTCACATTTACATACATTTTTACAATAATTGTACTGTAAATACTTGTATGTAGTTCAATAAACTTTGAATCATCAATCCACAGAAGGCATCAGAGTTCATGGTAAGTACTTGTATGTGTTATGCATCAATATTTTTTTTATTTTTTTATATTAATTCATAAAACCGTTAAAGTTTAATTAGTTATAAAGTTAAAATACACAGACAAATTCGTAGTCGTACGTGTATGAGTATTTATACACTACACCACCATAGGGGATAGGGTATTATACATTTGTGCTGATATTATTTATCAGCACAAATCCACCTTAAATGATACCGATCGACGCAGAATAGATTAAACGATTCCCGTCGGGCTGGTTGTCCAACATTATGCGCAAAGCACAGATCGCAATTTTAAAGATATTCCAAAAAATTTTGAAACATGCTATTGTTAAAATTGCAATGCAAAACAACTTTTCTGAGAGAAGCCAGTTTTTGATACACCCCAGAGGAGGAAACTATTGCGCACGGCCGAAGGCCGTCAATGCAAAACAACTTTTTTGAGCGAAACCTGTTTTTGATGCACCCCAAAGTAATTTCATTATGAATTAAATCCCCAATTTTAGAAATGAAATAAATCCCCAAAAAATTAAGTAAGTCACTAAATTTCGTTTTTGGTTTTTTCTATATATGTTTCTGAAAATTGGTTGAAAAATGGCTCTGTTACGGTATACCGCGGTAGTTTAAATTCCGGATGCTCTCCAACTAAATCAAAATATTCAGTTTTTTTTCACAAAATCAGTCACAATTTTCTCATTAGCTATAGAAAATTAAATGTTTAAAAAGGTTTAGATTAAGGCAAATCTTCTATACATATAAAATACAAAAAATGCTTCTATCTATATCCGTTATAGACTCTGAAACCGAGATAAAAGGTTTTTTGGACTTAGAGCTTTTTCTATTGCTTAGTTTGTATTTTTTTATGGATTTAGGTCTTTTTCTTAGAACTTGTCCTTCATTTCTTATTTACTAGTTTTTATATCTGGATTACTAAGTCATTAATATAGACAATATGGGTATCTAATAGGTTGCTGAAAAAAGTCGAAAAGTCGAAATCGACGTTTTGGTCGGAAAAAAGTCGAATAGTCGATATAAGTCGAAAATAGTCGATAGAAGTCGAAAATAGTCGAAAAAAGTCGAATTGTCGATAAAAGTCAACATTAAAGATTGTTAAAAAATATTTAATTTCAACATTAAACTAAAACTATTGCAATTTGGTACATTTGCATTTTTTGTAGTGTATGCTAATATAAATAATAAATAAATGTTTATAAAATAAAGCTTTTTTCTACACAGAATTCTTCCAACATTCTTCTAACTATTATCGCCTTGATAAATTTTATTTTTATTGCTAAACATTACAAAAGGCGCTTCAATAAATGTGGAAACTATATATTTTTTACAAGAAATGGTAAAAAGTTGAAAAACTCGAAAATAGTTGGAAAGTCGAAAATAGTCTAAAAAAGTCGAAAAGTCGATTTAATTAAAAAGTCGAAAGTTCGAAAAGTCGACTTTTTAAAAGACGAAAAAAGTCGAAAGTTCGAAAAGTCGACTTTTTGTTTCAGCTATAGAACTAGGGATGCCAAACGGGACTGGGTTTTACAAATCCCGGGATTCGGGATTTTAGAAATGTAAATCCCGGGATCCCGGGATTTTTCGGGACCCCGGGATTTTTCGGGATCCCGGGATTTTTCGGGATTTCGGGATTTTTCGGGACTTCGGGATTTTAGTTAACCTTCGCTTTACCAATACCCACCCGGGTGACCACATCGATTTTATTGGTTTAATATTTTTTTTTAATTTTGTTTCGATTTAAATGAAATTTGCACTCACTGAACAAATTCTAGAGTTCTATAGAATTTAATAGAACCATTTTAAACTTTTTATAAGGTTTTTTCAATTTTTTTTAAAATTTTGTTCGTCGCATATATTTATAGAAGTGTAGTGTCACCCGGGTGGGTATTGGTAAACCATGTACATAAAAAACCTTTGGTAAAGCGAAGGTTAAACGTCAAAAACATCAAATTCAACAATAAAAACTATTGATTTCATTAATATATTTAAGTAAAAATATAACAAATCAAAAACTAATGCATTAAATTAAAATAAATGGTCCATGATTTCCCCTAGCTCCATACAATTGTCCCCCGGAGTACTGTTTGAGCAGTCATAAATATCTTGATTATGCGGCAATCCTTACAAAATTTTGCACAAAATAAGTTGTAAGTACTCTGAAATTATACTGTAAAGTACTGTAAAGTACTTGAACATAAATTTCGTAAAAGTGTAAATTGTGTAAAAGCCTGTCAATGGAAGGGAGACGTGCTGCTTCCTGATTCAAATGAAAAAATCTGTCTGCGTTTGGATTTGAAGCGAGATTATTATAAATGTGCTGAAATTTAGCTTTCTAAGTATTTTGGTGCTTCAAAAATATTCCTAAAATATCAAAAATCTCATAATATTTCGGGATTTGTTAATCCCGAAAAATCCCGGGATTCTTTTTCACAAATCCCGGGATTCGGGAAATCCCGATCCCGAAAAATCCCGGGATTTTCGGGATCGGGATTTCGGGATTGGCATCCCTATATAGAACCCTACATAGGGGCAGCTATATGGTGACTTGTGGCGATAAATGAAAAATGCGTTTTACAAAACAAATGATATGTCATTGGAAAGAGGACACTTTTCTACATTTAGTTTGTTCAGAACATTTTTTTTGAAAGCTTTGGTTTAAGAGTAGCAGCAGGCCAAACGTAATAAAAAAATACTACATTTAATATCTATTAAAAATGGAATATTATGGTGTATATTTCATTATTAAAATATCTTATTCTTTATTGAATAAAATATTTTGTTTGTATTAATAATATTGATATATGTTGTTGGGAACTGATTTTTGATCTTTTTTTAAAGAAATTTTTGCGGTTTTCGATTCTATTTAATTTTTAAAATTTTAGGCCTTTATTCAAAAACGTTTATCAAAAGTCTTAAGTACAAATTTTGTATGAAATTTTTTTTTTAAATCTTTGATAAATGGTTTTAAATAATATATAGCAATACATTTTTTATTAGCAAATAAGATTTTGAAAATTTTGAAACAATTTTTAGCATTAGTTTAACTTTTAAACTAACGCTAAAAACAGTTACCAACTTTAATATCGGCAAAATTTGAAAAACGTAACTTTCTGCACATAAATTCTGATTCTGTAATAACACGACACCGAAAAAGTCCAAAAAAATATACATCAATTTCAGATGAAAGCGATATAGCCGATAGTAGTGATGAAAATTATGCTTTTATATTAGATTAATTGTAGTATTTTATGTATGTATTTTTAATTTTTTATATTACTTTTAATTCTAAAAATCACATATAACACTGTCCATCAAATTTCGGGTCATTAAATCTTTCCCGAATGAGACCAACGGGAAGTGATAGAACATCAGTAGACCAAAACACCCAAAGGGTTTTAAAAAGTTAGCTCGTATTTTAAAGTTATGCGCCTTTAAAATTCAGCTTTTTTAAAATTTAATTTGTATTTTTTTTACATAGTTTATATAAAAATGAACTACATTATATAGTTCGAGGTCTTTTCTGCTCTGGTGGATGCTCTGTAGAACCAGAATTTGAAGTAGACAAATTTTGTAGTTCACTTCCTGTGTTTTCTTCTCCTTCATCATCGTAATGCAAGTTCTTGCTCCACCATCAAATTTCCGCTAATACAGCATCGGGAGACTTTTTTCCTCGATATCTGCAAAATTTGTGTTAAAATGTATTGGGGAAAAAAATATATGTATATTAAAAATTACCTCATTTCAAATGGCATTGCAATTTGGTGGTACTGTTCACCTTGTTCATCTGATTCGGTCGCTAGTTGCTGACCGAAGTAGTCTAGATGATGATGTAGGTAATGAATTTTGAGCGACATATTAACGCCTATTTTAGAAAAAGCATTCATCATTGCGTTAACAGATCTCTGATAGCTGTCAGACCTATTTTTACCCAACAACCCGCCAATAACCTCTTTGATTGATTGCCAAGCAATCAATTCGTTTTTATTTAAAATATTATCAAATTCATGATTTTTGACCAGCTTCCAAATGTCTGGACCATTCACAACACCTAAAGGAAGAAAAGTTATAAAAAAATATATATTTTAATCAAGAAAAATATACTTATTTTAAATGTTTTACCTTCTTTTAATTTACTTTCAGTGAGTTGGGGGAAAAGTTTTGCTAAAGTAGTGCAAACTTCATCCCTCTTAACCACAGTTTTCAGAAAACTTTTTACTATACCGAGTTTTATAGTAATGGTGGTAATAAAACTTTGTTTTGAGGTACCAGGGGATCTTCAATGACGTTGGCATTCGCACGTTTGCTTAATTCCCTACACTTCCATTCATGATTTGCATATTGATCACCCTTATATCTGGAGTCCCAGTCACATAGAAAGCACATGTATTTAATGTATCCAGATTGCAATCCCCGAAGAATTGCTACCACCTTCAAGTCACAGCATATTTTCCATTGATGTTTATTGTAGTCTACTTCTTGAAGAATAGTTTTTAATGAGTCATACGTCTCTTTCGTTTCTACACTATAGGCAATTGGTGCCGATGGTTTTGAGTTTGTTTGATGGAGCAACACTGCTTTTAAACTAGTTTTGGATCTATCAATAAAAAGTCTCCACTCAGCCGCATTGTAACCAATGTCCATTTGGCTCATTAGTTTGTCCACATCCTTGCAGTAAGTAGAGATGCATTTTTTGCACCATAACCGTTAAATTTAAATAAATTAAATTGTAAAAATAAAAAAGTCTAAAAGTATTGAGTAACTACTTTTGAGTATTGAGTACTCAAACAATATAGCAAATACTCGATATACGATAAACACTACTCAATACTTTTACAGCAATATTCAGCAATTCTCCAAAAATTGGTAATTGCGTATCTAAGTACCAAAAACTATAAAAATAAAAAAATAAATCTGCAAAAAGTGTTAAAATTAACGAATTTTAAGTATATTAGGACTAGAACATTCAACTAAAATTACTTTATATAAATATTGGCTTACTTCAATAGATTATTCATAAAATATATATGAACAATTTTTACTCAAAAAAGCTGAACTTTAAAACACGAGCTAACTTTTAAAAACCCTTTAGGGGTTTTGGTATACTAATTATAAACATCCATTTTTATACTCTCCACCACCATAAGTGGTGAATGAGGGTATGTATAAGTTTGTCATTCCGTGTGTAACATTGAGAAATATTCATCTGAGACCCAACAAAGTACATATATTATTGATCCTTATGAAATTTTAAGTCGATTGAGCTATTTCCGTCTGTCTGTCTCTGTAAAACACGCTCACGTCGAAAATAGACAAACAAAATGGTTAAGCTTGCAAGAAAAATGTTTATTGTTCTCCTAAGCAGTTTGGTATTGTAAATCAGCCAAATCGGTTCAGCGAAACCAGAGTTATGAACCTAAATGTGAGACAACCTAAAAAAAACATGATAATTTTAAAATTATTTTTGTTATATGTGCAAATATATTAAGGATAATACCATAAAATTTTACACACGTTATTTTTATGTTAAAAGGACTAACTCTGGTAAAAATTATAGGAATCGGTCCATGATTTCTCCTAGCCCCCATACAAAATCCTTCCCGAAATATAGTTATATGGTCTGTAAATGCCTACCAAATTGCAGAATCCACACAAAATTACGGAAAAATAAGTTTTGTGCTTAAAAAAATCACAACACCAAATTTTTTGTGGATCTGCCAATATTTGACCATAGCCCCCATATAAAGTTCAATTCCGAAAATCACTTAAATAAGCATAAATGTCTTATAAATATCGCTATTAAGTTTAAATTCGTCATAAATAGTCCAAAAATATATACCAAAATCGATATACCTAATTCTATGAAGATCGGCCAATAATTGGTTATAGCTCCCATATAAGGACCACTTCCCAAAAACATATTAACCTACATAAATATCTGAAAAATATCAATATCAAAACAAAATTTTATACAAATCTCTAATTTATATTTAGAAATCATACTACTGGATTTTGTGAATATCGGTCCATATTTGACCATAGCTCCCATATAAGGACCACTTCTGAAAATCAGTTCAGTACTCATAAATCTCTTATAAATAGCTTTATCATGCTAAAATTCGACAAAAATAATAAGCATATATATAGAAATTACTGTACCAAATTTTACACAGATTGGCCGATAATTGGTCATAGCTCCCTATAAAGCCCATTTCCGCAAATGATATTAACCTTAATAAATATTTAAAACAAATTGATATCAAAATAAAATTACGCACAGATCAGTAATTTGTATCCAGCAATCATACCACTAGATTTTGTGAATATCGGTCCATATTTAACCATAGCTCCCATGTAAGGTCCACTCCCGAAAATCATAATACTCCTTATAAATTTCTTACAAACATAGTTATCAGGTTGAAATTCGAAACAAATTTGTTCTATATATGCAAAAATCGATGTACCAAATTTTATGATGATAGGCCCATAATTGGTCATAGGCTCCATATAAGAATCACTTCAGGAAAACACATTAACCTGCACAAATATCCAAAAAAAATCTATACTGAATCAAAATTTTACACCGATTAGTAATTTGTATCCAAGAATCGTACTACAAGATTTTATAAATATTGGTCCATAATTCGTCATAGCTCCCATATAAGGTCCACTCTTGTTAATGGCATTGTTTATATGAAATTGTACAAAAATAGCACTCAAATACTTAGGCCCATAATAGTTCATAGGACTGATTTTTGTAAATCCCGGGGATCGGGGTTTGGGAAAGACCCGGGGTTTCGGGATTTTAGGGAAATCTGAAATCCCGAAAATTATAAGAAAGAAACGTACATAATTATGTATTTTCAATTGAAAGTAAATTTTTTATTTAGCAATTAATTTTTATTAGACACTAAAAAGCATACTATTGCATCTATGGTTTCGTCTGCCATTCTGGAACGAATTTTGTTTCCGACATATGCTGCTGCCGAAAAACATCTTTCACATTGGCAAAACCGTTTGCAAATACATACTTGTAACAATTCTGCAAGTATTTTCTTGTTGCTTCAGAAATAAAGTGATCTATTTCTTTTGCAAGTTGCAAATCTACATTATAACTTGGTTTCGTTATTGTTGTTTGGGTTTTTTATATTTATTAATAATATATTTTAGCCTTTGAACAATCGAAATATTTTCATTTTGTTCGAGCTCCTCATCTGAGATAAAATCAATTTTGTTTGAAAAGGATTTAAATTGAGTTTTGTTAAATAACTTACAAAAAATGGTGAAGAATTGATTTTTCAGAGCCTTACTCTAGGAAAACCAAAAATACCGCTTTCCTTTATTAACTATGTTGTAGCAGGAGTTGAGCTTAACAACTTTGCTGAACATCACTTTGCGATATTCGGGCATGTAAAATGTCAAAATGCATGAAAAAGGCACATAAACATGACAATTTCCCCTATTTATTTATGAAAAACGGGATTTGGAAAATCCCGGGATTTAAATTTAACAGATCCCGGGCATCGGGATTTAAGAAATCCCGAAAACCCCGGGATTTTCGGGAACGGGATTCCCCGTTTGGCATCTCTAATTGTGTATACATTTTGTTTATAGAGCGTATGATAAATAAAAATGTGATATTGGTAATAAATAATATTAATCATACGTCTATGAGAATCAGCATAGCTTTATTTTTGAGCTTAATTGTTGAGATTAAGTTTAAACTTTAAACCAGTGATGTTCAAAAATAAAAATGAAGATGTATTGGTGAGAGAGCTACCCAGCAAACATAATGTCAAACACTTAAAATAATAACAAAATGAAGAAAGTTTAGATTTAGAATTTTTGTCAAATAAAACCAAATTATTAAATGAATGTAATTTAAATTTTAGGGAAATGAAAAAATATACATTGTAAGACCGAAATTCTCATAAATTTTGTATTTATTTTTGACTTTGTTTTATTGTGTTCAATTGTAATTGAAACTCGTGTGTTTGCTATGCTTCAAACAAAAACAACCAACAACAATGCTTAATAAATTTCTTAAAAAAATTGCGATAGTCCGTCACATGTGGTTTCTTCGCATTCTTAGCGATGAATGAACAAAAGTTTTTAAAAGAGTATAACAAATGTGTGTAAATTTTTCAAACAATTGTTGTATGGCGTGAACATCACTGCTTTAAACCAACATAACTTTTGCTCGCAATGAGCGAAATGTTTAACACGAATAATTTCAGCATGCTTAAGTTCGAGCCATTCGTGTCATAATAAACAAATTTGGAGAAATATGCTTAGTCAAATTCTCCATATTTGACAAAATAACGAACATTATAATTCATTTTAGAGGTATGGTTCCTTGGGCAAAGTTTCTTATTTTGATCCCTAAAATACGATTTTCTTTGTCACTTGGGCGATATACATTTATTTGGATAACAAATATATTTTAATAAACATTATTTACACAAAGCAAAAATTACCATTTTTTCAGTAATTTTTTTAATGTCTTGTTCATTTGGATTTGTCCAGCTTTTTAATGTTCAGCTTTTTTTCTAATCTGAATCTGACATCCCTAGTTGTAGGTTATATGACAACAATCCATAGAACACTCTAGGAACTAAAATACACAGAAAATAAAATACAAAGAAAACCATTACGAATTTAATTGTAAATACCGTTATGTATAAATGGCGTTACCGCTAATTTTAAATTATTTAAAATTAAGAAAATACATGTCTGTTAATTCAATAATTCATTTTATTAAAATCGACAGAATTTAAAATGTATTATAATACCATATGTTCTTAATTTCTGAAAACTTTAATAATCAGTTAAGTCAGACCAAAATTCCAGATATAAAAAAATACCGCTATCGTAACAATATATACCAAAATACGGTTACTGATAAAATTCCCTTATTAAAATAATCCAAATTAGCATTACCTTTACCTTTTAACCGTTTCAAATCGGATGTTGAGCTTCAATCGTGAACTCAACCTGTTATGATGAACTATAGGGCTACACATATTACACTTTGTGTCATTGCTTTTAATAAAAATCTAATGGTACACTCAAAATATTATGTAGGTAAATTCAACAGAAATATCATTAATAATAACTATAAATTTGTTCTTAAAACGAACCGCTAACATTTCATTTGAATCAAAAGAATTTTTCATTTATTTTTTAATGTTGTTTTATAACGTAAAAATAAATGATTTTTCTTTAGTAAACGAAAGGTTTATACTGAAAATTTATTTTTTGTTTTTAAAATGAAATGAAAATGAATGACTGCAAATATTAATAGTATAGAAAAACAACTTTTTCTTGTAGTTTGTTTTTTGAACAACGTGCTTAAAAAGTTAAAAAAAAGAATTTCTTTATAAAAATAACTAGATTTTTATTAATTATACCCTACACCACCATAGTGGTGAGGGTATAATACGTTTGTGCAAATGTTTGTAACGCCAAAAATATTAGTCTAACTTTCTGAGTCGATTAAACCATGTCCGTCCGTCCGTCTGGCTGGCTGGTCGGCTGTCCATGTAAACCTTGTGCGCAGAGTACAGGTCACAATTTTAAAGATGTTTCGATAAAATTTGGTACATATTATTTCTTCGGCGCAAGAACGAAGCCTATTGAAACTGGCTGAAATCGGTCCATTATTTCACCTAGCCCCCATACAATTGTCCTTCCGAAATTGGACTTTATCGGTCATAAATGTTTAATTTATATATGTATCTTCACAAATTCCGCTCCAAATAAGTTTTATATATATAAAATTCATTTTACCAAATTTTGTTACGATCGGTCTATAATTAGTCATAGCTCCCATATAGACTCGCTTCCGAAAATCAGTTTAACGTACATAAATTGCTTAAAAATGTTGGTATACACACAGAATTCAATATACATAGTTAACTTTAATATAGACATAAATAAGACTACTCAACTTCAAGGTGATCGGTCCATAATTAGTCATAGCTCCCATATAAACCCGCCTCCGAAAATCACTTTAACGTGCATAAAACGCTTAAAAATTCAACATAGTTAACTTTAATATAGACATAAATTACACGACCTAATTTCATGGTGATCTGTCCATAATTTATCATAGCTCCCATATCCGAAAATCACTCAAAAATATAAATTATGGAAATTTTAAAAGAAAAATGTTTTTGCTCTTTTACTTAGTGTAGGGTATTATATGGTCGGGCTTGACCGACCATACTTTCTTACTTGTTTTTAACTTAACTTTGGAGTGCAGTGCAATCAGTAATTTAATAGTATCTGATAAGAGAAGGGTTCATAATTTCCCAGACTTTTTACTTTCCCGGTAGGAAACTAAAAAATCTTTTCATTCTCGGGAAATTTTTTAATTTAATAAATCTGTTTCTTAGACTTTTCCTAGCGTTTTAAAATAAGTCAAAATAACTTTATTTGGTTTTACAATGTTGGTCCAACCTTTTTAAGGGTTTCTACTTAATTTAATATTTGACTCGTAGTACAAAATCAAAATTTAAAATTTTTTTATTAAGCAACTTACTTATTCTGACTACGTAAAATCAGGAAAACATGCGTAGTAAACTTGAGCTTAATGTGCTGTTTTTCTATAGCGAATGAGCGTTTTGAGTGGACGTTTTACATGTATTTTGTTTTTGTTACAATAACAAAACACATGTTAAATTTCCACTCAAAGTACTCGTTCGCTATAGAAAAACAGCACATAATAGTTCATTTCAATGACCGCTCATTTTAGTTCATAGTTCAAAAATGAACTAGGTAGCTCTTCTAGTTCAATCGCTCTTTTAAACTTTTGAACTACCTATTTATAAAAGAACAAGAAACGAGTGATGTCTTATAATAAAATATTAAAATTGTATCTCTGTTCTGAACTAAAACAATAGATATTAGAGCTAAAATGCTCCTTGTGTTTTTAATGTATAATTCTGAGATTCTAGCCTTTATGGCCCTTATTTTTGCGGCATTATATCAGAATTCGAATAAAAAGAAGCTAGAAAAACAACGAAAATACCCATTAAGTTAAGAGCGTACATATGAACCATTTCAGTTCATAGTTCAATACTGAACTAAGTGACCATACGATTTGAACTAGTTCATTTAGTTCAAATAATGGAATCGTTCAATTGAACTAGTTCGTTCATGAACTGCACAAGTCTAATGCGCAGTTCGTTTTGAAAGCGAAATATTTCAAATCAGATTGTACAAAAAGAAATTTAAATCACTATTGTTGTTATCATTTTCTCTAAATATACATATCCTTAATAGTTGTAATGTTAGGCAACTTAATAATTCTTTTCAGAACATAAAATTTTAATTTGATTCATTCTTAATGGCCGAGTTTTTTAGCTGTGGCTGAAAAAATGAGTTGACTGACCAAATTCCATTATTTCAACCGTAATGTTTTTTTTCTAACTTTTTTCTAATAATGTAATCATTTAATTGAGTAATGTAACTTTAAGAAGAAAACCTTTAAAGAAATTCCCGAAAATTTCTCAAAAAAATATGAGAGACATCACAAATCTCTTCTCACAGACAGATAAAAGAAGTCTACAAAAATAGTCATATAAGTTCATGTATTTTAGATAACCAATTAGAAGTTAAAAGTTAGCAATCTAACAAATTCCAAAATTACTGTTTCCAAATTAAAATCTGTAATTTAATTTCGAGATTTTCATGGACACACATACGGATATGAATCGTTACACTCAATAATCATGAATCAATTGCTTTACTAAAAGGTGGGAATTTGCTCCACATTTACATATGTTTTATTTATTTTTGCAAAATAGGGTTGCTGACTCCTGTTCGCCTAACTAAACTTTACCAAATTTAACTATGCACCTTGGTAAGCAAATAAGTTCTGTATTCATAGGTGCCACATGATTTGAATATAAAAATCGTAAAATTTTGAGAAAAAAATTTTTTTTTTTCAATCGAAAGTTTTCAATATGGATATACGAACAGCGCATAAATTTAATAAAAATGTTGATCAATTTAGTTTTTCAAAATTGTCTCAAAATAAGTTATAATGAAGACATTTTAATTTATATTGATGACATTTCGCTAATGTTCTAGTAAGTGTAAATTTTTCTAATCAACTTTTTTCAAATATTTTTTCAACCGAATTTATATGGTAAATATGGTTAAAAATGTGTTTTATGATCTTAAAATGTGCTGTAAAAACCGCAAAATATTATTAAAAAATCAATAGATTTCAGGTGATGAAAAATAGCATGTAAGCTGACTCCATTTGACAAGCATGTGCTATTTTTAATGCAGACGGATTCAATTGGTTACTTTATACATCCAATGTAATCTAGCAATTATCACTTATGTGTCTTTAAGTAATCTATAGTGTAGTCACTTTAAACGTTAATTGTGTAGTGCATTTGTCTCTAAGAAATGTAAAAGGGTCAATTGCACTTCGGCGTAGGACATGCACGTGTTAAAATAACTAGTCTCGTAGCTAGTTGTGTAACTAGTTGTCCTAGAACTGCTGTGAAAAAAACTGTGAGGAGCGGTAACGTGTATGTGAAGTTACAAAATCTTTCGATAACGAAATCTCTTATAAATACATAAAAAAACTATAAACTTTTTTAAAGCAAAATGTTTAAAAATTATAATTTTAAATTTCTGATAGATAAATGAGGAAGACTTAATGCCAGTTTCTCAAAGTCGAATTAAATTAGTGGATGCTAACTATCTATAACAAATTCTTTTTGTCCAGACAATATGTTGCCCATTGTCGACAAAAAATATTAAAATCTTGGATAACACCATCCGACAAATAGAGAAAAAATTCGTTAGACACGAACCGGATGATATACGTTTGAAACTATAAATTTAATGGAGAAAAACTCAAAAAATATTTAAAAATACTCCTGCTATTCCAACAACGACAAATTGTATGTCAAAAGAACAAGAAGAGTTGTAAAATATTTTTTATTATCTTTATTTTATCCTGTAAGGATCAAAAGATGTTAAAAATGTCCTTTAAAATGTTTATCCTTTAATATCCTTTAAGATTACCATTAAATTCCTTTTAAAAAAATAGTGCGATACAGACCCAAATATTCTATACTAAATGTCAAAATTTCATCCTTTATATATATAAAGGTCAAATTAAAATATAAAAAAACAAGTAAGAATGTATGGCCCGACCATATAATACCCTACACTAAGTAAAAGAGCAAAAACATTTTTCTTTTAAAATTTCAATAATTTATATTCGTGACTGATTTTCGGAAGTGGGCCTTATATGGGGGCTATGACCAATTATGAACCCATCACCATAAAATTAGGTCGTGTGATTTATGTCTATATGAAAGTTATTTATGCTGAATTTTGTGTATATACCAACATTTTTAAGTGATTTAAGCACGTTAAAGTGATTTTCGGAAGCGGGTCTATATGGGAGCTATGACTAATTATGGACCCATCGTAACAAAATTTGGTGACATGAATTTTGTATATATAAAACTTGTTTGGAGCGTAATTTGTGGAGATACATTTATAAATTAAGCATTTATGTCCGACAAAGTCCAATTTCGGAAGGACTTTTGTATGGGGGCTAGGTGAAGTAATGCACCGATTTCAGCCAGTTTCACTATGGTGGTGTAGGGTATACAAATTTAGTAGTATACAAAAAAGTTTTATTAAAAAAAGTGCATGTTTATAAACTACACCACCATAGTGGGGGAGGTATAATGGGTTAGGGCTGTTGTTTTCAACATACAAAAATATTGTCCTAACACCCACCTTAAAGTATACCAATCTGCTCAGGATCACTTTGTGAGTCGACTAAGCGATGTCCGACCGTCCATCCATGTAAACTTTATAATCAAACTACAGGTCGCAGGTTTAAAGATAATTCGACAAAATTTGGCACAAACCTTTACAATGCCTCAATGACAAAGGCTATTGAATTTGGTTAGAATCAACGCATTATTTATCCTAGCCCCCATACAATTGGCCTATTTGAAAATAATTAAGCTCTCATAAATATCTTAATTATAAACATATTCAAACCAAATTCAGCACAATTAAGTTTTATGTAAGTCGAACTCTCACGACCAAATTTCGTGACGATCGGTCAACAATATTCCATAGCTCCCATATAAGCAACATTATCGAAAATGTCATTAATATACATAAATCTCTGAAATATGTCAGTATCCAAACAAAATTCAACACAAATATGTTTCATATATTCGCAATTCATCCCAATTTTGTGAAAATTGGTTCATAATTAGTCATAGCTCCCATATAAGGCCCACTACCGAAAATGTGTGTATTGAAATAAGATTCAACACAAATAAGTTTCATATCAAAAGAAAACTGTTTATAATAATATAACCAGTGTAGGGTATCATTATGTCGGGCTTGCCCGACTATACCATTTTACTTGTTTATTAAAAAGTCTTCTTCGTTGCTTTTCACAACGGATTTTGTTATATTTTTTTTCGAATGTAATATTAAAATAAAATATAATAAATCAAATAATTCAAATTTAAAATATTTTTTAACACTAAGTAGTTAAAATAGAAAGATGAAATTTTGGCATGTGGTATTCAATATTTGGATCTTTAAGTCACTATTTTTTAAAAAAAAATTATTGGAAATCTAAAAGGATAAAATTTGAAATGACATTTTTGACATCTTTTGATCCTTGCAAGATAAAATAAAAATAATACGAAATATTTTACAACTCTTCTTGATCATTTGACACCAAATTTGACATAGTTGGATGATCAGAATGATCTGAAAACTTTAAGTCCTTTAAAAGGAAACAGAAACACGAAATTAAAAACTCAAAACGCAGTTTTTCTCTATTTAATTTATTGTTTCAGACGTATATCATCCGGTTCGTGTCTAATATTGAGTGTCTTACGGTGTAATATGCATATAAATATGCATTTTGGAGTTAAATATAACAACATATTCCAAAATATGCCCTAACATGCGATTCGGATAGATAATTACTTTACATTATATTAGGACGTTCGAGAAAAAACATGAATTTGCATATAAATACGCCCCTTAAATTAAAAGTCTTTATTTTAAATGTTATATACAATAATAAAACTAGCAAACCAATAAAATATTTTCTGATATAGGGATTAAATGGGGCGTCGCGGCGGGCCAATTATAGCCCGATACTCACTCAAACTGGTAGAAATATTTAGTTTTATATGAAGCTTGTTTATATCCAATTTCATCACGATATTAATTATTGTAAGACAATTATGAATGTTCAAGACATTTTCTGAAGTTGGGTGGAACTACGGACAAAATTTTACTAATTTTTACTAATCGTTAAAATTACAATAAATCGTAAAATCTGGCAACCGTGGCTGCATTCAATTTACTACTGAAACATATAATCATGTAGTGTGTGCGTGTTTTTAATCCAAATTATCCTAAAATTGTTGTTATGGCTCTTCATGTTGCTGTGTACTCAATACTGATGCATATTTATGCATGTATTTGTGTTAAAGTGTGTTTATAGACAAAATTTAATTACACTCATATTTTTTGAAGTGGGCGCTTAAATATTTAATTTAATTCCATCAACACAACAACTACATTGTCCGCGAGAATTGTTCTGTACGTATTTGAGTACGAGACTTAATATTCAGCCCTATTTGAGAAAATGCATTTGTATTCTTAAAATCTTTAAAATAATTTTTCCCAAAAAAAATATTAAAATATAAATATGGAAATTTTTATTAATTTTGTGTTATATTTTTATCGGAATTTTGTTGCAAAATGTAAAGTGACAACAGTAATAGCCCTGATTATTATCACACCCAATATACTCAAATATTAAAATTATTACAAGCTTATCAACGCCAAATTAAACATGAAACCAACATGACTCTTGAGAAAAATAATTGTTATAGTTTTAAAATATAATTATATAAATTAAGGTCAAAAAAATATAAAGGTTTGAATTGAATTTTAATACATTTTTATTATAAATTCGAATATTAAATAAATAAGCAATTAGTAGTTCTGAGTTAACGAATAAGTTGGCTACAATAAAACAAATCAATTGGATATCCAAAATGTTACTTGACAGGCTTTTAACCTCTAACTGTCGAGGTGAAATTTTGGGACATAGTTAATGACGTAGTGGTAAATTTTACCCCTCATAATTTTACTAAAAAAAAGTTTAGTAAAAATTATTGTTTTGTAATTATTTGCTTTTGAAAAATAAGCTACAACATTTTTAATTACAAAAACTAAAGAAAACAACAACTATTTTTATTTGTTTAAACAAGTACCTTTACTTTACTTCACAAACATTTTTTTTTTGGTATAAAAAAAACGATATATCAAAAACTTTTAAAAAATATATGAATTTAAAGAAAATCAAAAACTTAAAGAACATTTTTTCACAGCCAAATGTATAAATTTAAAGATATAAAAAAGAGCATACAAAAAATCAATCAGGTGTAGAAACTAACGGTCATAATTTTTGGATATTTTTTACTCATCAAAATCTGTGTTCGCACAGTGTATGCATAAACGTTTGCTGCATCCCATACACATTGGCTTACTACTACATTGCAGACAAAAGTTTGTAGTTTTGTTGCTTTATATAGCATAACTTACGAGCAACAGTGATCGACTCTATGGGAGACGGAGGTACTGAGTCCAGAACCAAACTGTTACCAATTGTCTCATAATAATCAAGGACATTGTGGTGACGTTTTTTGAATGTGGTAAAATCATTTGCCTTCCAAGCTTTTATAAAAGGTCTGAAAAATAATGTAAGAGTTGACACCACAAATATCTTGATGTCGGGCTAACGCTGACATGGTGGTAAAATATTTTCAATGATAAAATTACGTAAATGCTGATGAGTGGTAATTTGTACACCAGCACGTGCGTAGCTACGCTCGTGATATGTCTAGCTTCGCCAAAACACAACTGAGTAACAACGATCACGATATGAGAAGGTACTAAGAGAATTAAATTTATAGAGCGCAATGGAAAAGAGTATTTTAAAAAAATGTAATGAGAGGGTAAAATTAACCACTACCTCAACAGTTAAAGGTTAACTATCACCGTAATTTCAAAGCAACCACAATTCATGTTTATAGAAATCTTATCTGTCTAATTCTATAATACGAGTATATATTTATTGCACTTTAAGCTCTTCTACTCAATAACTTTTCACTCTTCAATCTCGAAATTTCTGTGAATCCCGAAATGAATGCTAAAATAAAAATTAAAAAAATATATACATATATATAAATTTTAGGATATAATCACGTTAGTTACAATGCTGATGAAAGGCTTACTTGGTTTACTTAGAAACATTGAAAGTGTATTCTATTGGAGATTTCCATTCAGTAACTAGATTTAGTCTACTTGCTAAGACTGACCTTGAGCTTTAGGTATACATTGCCATTGCAAATAGAAAACTGCAATTGCTTAAAATCAAATGTCGAGTGCCATTACAAAGTCGTGGTGTATTAAAGTAATTCTTAGCGGTTTAGCCTCCTATGAAGTACAATAATAAATCTTGTCCTAATTATTAATTTTGATGGTAGAATAACCGCACAAAATTAATGGACTCTATCTCCATATGGGAAGTGTCACGCCCTCTGTGGCTACTACTCCCATTTTTTGCCTCAAATATTTATACTAATGGTGGAATTGCTCATTTAAAAAGACATAAAGGAATATACAGTAAACATTTAAAGCAGCCGTTTCGCCTTTGTTTATACAGTTATTCAAAATTCAAAATTTATAGTACAGTACTGTACCGATCCCAACTATTTTTAGCTAAACTCCGTAAAATGATTTAATATTGGTCCATACAAAGTTTTAATACTTTTACAATTATAGTTTTCCAGATATTCCAAATTAACTATTTACTTTGTATGGGAGGTGCCACGCCAACTAATTCAAACCGACCATTTTTAGCCAAAATATGTAAAATTAAAGAGCTATTCGGACAAAATTTGAATAATCTCGTAATTATATTTCTCAAGATAATTAGATATAACTGTTTACTTTGTATAGGAGGTGACTCACCTCTGTTCCGATCCCTACCATTTGTTGGTTAAACTTCATGCAGTGATACGAAATTGATTCATATAAAATTTGAAGACCTTCACAATTATAGTTCTCAAGATATTGGAAAATAACTATTTACTTTTTATGATAGATGCTACGCCAACTAATACAATCCCGCCCATTTTCCGCCAAACTCGGTATAGTGATACAGAATTAATGTGTTCCAAGTTTAAATAATTTTGCAATTATAGTTCTTCAGATAATAGAAATAAACCTTTTACATTGTATGGTAGGTGCCACGACCATTAGCTAAGTACTGTCCAGTTTTAGCCAAAACATGTAAAATGATAAGGTTGCTATTCGGGCAAAGTTTGAAGACTTCCACAATTATAGTCATCCAGATATTCGAAAATAACTATTTACTTTGTATGGGAGGGTCCACAAACCCTGTTCCGATCCATTTCATTTTTGGTTAAATTTCATGCACTCATACTATTTACTTGGTATGGGTCTTGCCATGCCCATTTTCCAATTCCGCCCATTTTCAACCAAGAAGCGCTCAATGGTGCCGAAGAAATTTCCGCGAAGTTTTGCGGCTTTCACAATTGGATTACTATTCAGACACAATTTTTCAGAAGATCGGTGGATAACTCTCTGAGTTAGAGGGGGTAAAAATTTGGCATTTTCGCAAAACTGGTGTTTTTTCTCATCCATGTAACTTATTACCTGTTGTTCTTTGCAAAATGTGTCGTAAATAGTTTAGATAATCAATCATCAATCTTTTGAAAAAAAAAATTTTGACTTTTTTTTAAAATGTAAGCTTTTTTAATTATTTTTTTCAAAAGAAAGCTTAAATACCTAAGCTTTCTTAAAGACCTATTTGGTCGCTTAGTTGGATGCGAGTGGGATATTTATCAAAATAAATATTTTTAACTAAAGACATACAATTTTTGACTTTTTTTTTTTGCAAAATCGAACTTTTTTTCTCCAAAATTGCCCCTTTTTATATCCTACACCACCATATTGGGGAGGGTATTATGCGTTTGTGCAGATGTTTGTAACGCCCAAAAATATTAGTCTAACACCCACCGACTTAGAATCACTCTCTGAGTCGATTAAACGATGTCCGTCCGTACGGCCGGCTGGCTGGCAGGTCGGCTTGCTGGCTGTCCATGTAAACTTTGTGCGAAGAGTACAGGTCGCAATTTTGAAAATATATCGATAAAATTTAGTACATATAAGGCCCAAGGACGGAGCCTACTGAAACTGGCAGAAATCGGTCTATTATTTCACCTAGCCCCCATACAAATGTCCTCCCGAAATTGGACTTTATCAGTCATAAATGTTTAATTTATATAGGTATTTACACAAATTATGCTCCAAAAAAATTTTATATATACGAAATTCATGTCACCAAATTTTAATATGATCGGCCCATAATTAGTCACAGCTCCCATATAAGACCCGCTTCCGAAAATCCCTTTAACGTGCATAAATCTTCTAAAAATGTTTGTATATACATAAAATTCAACATAAATAACTCTAATATCGACATAAATCACACGACCTAATTTCATTGTGATCGGATCATAATTGGTGATAGCTCCCATATAAGACCCACTTCCGAAAATATCTTTAACTATTATAAATCTCTTAAAAATTATGGTATATACATAAAATTCAACACAAATAACTTTCATATAGACATAAATAACACAACTAAATTTCATGGCGATCGGTCCATAATTAGTCATAGCTCCCATATAAGGCCCATTTCCGAAAATCACTTTAACGAGCATAAATCTCTTAAAAATGTTGGTATACACATAAGATTCAACATAAATAACTTTCATATAGACATAAATAACACAACGAAATTTCATGGCGATCGGTATATAATTAGTCATAGCTCCAATATAAGGCCCACTTCCGAAAATATATTTAACGAGCATAAATCTCTTATAAATATTGGTATACATATAAAATTAAACACAAATAACTTTCATATAGACATAAATAACATGATATAATTTCATGGCGATCGGTTCATAATTAGTCATAGCTCCCATCATAGCACTCTTCCGAAAATCATTCACGAAAATAAATTATTGTAATTTTAAAAGAAAAATGATTTTGCTCATTCACTTAGTGTAGGGTATTATATGGTCGGGCTTGACCGACCATACTTTCTTACATGTTTTTATTTTAGTTTTTTTTTTTGCTCAAAAGAAAGCTTGTCTTTTCCTTGAAGACCTTTTTGGTCGCTTAGTGGGGTGCGAGGGGGATATATCAATACTAATAATCGTACACATACTTCTGTGCTAATCAGTTTGATATTTCATGTGTATCGAAACAGCTAATTAGAAATGAAAGATTTATTTTAAAAATATTTTGATTATGACTTAGTTTGTGTTTTGGCACATCCAAATGTACTAATATTTATAAATTATTGATCTAATTGTTAGTTTTATTGACTAACTTAACAAACAGTCCAAATAATTTATAATATAAGATTGCAATATTTTTCGAAAAGAAACTGTCAAACATTGATTACAACCAAACTTATACACATTTACTATAGATATCTGTTGTAGATACATATTAAAATATATGTATGCATATCCTTATATATCCTAACTTCCAATGTACAAGAAATTTCCAGTTACTTTCAAATATGTTACTCACATACAACATAAAGCACATACACTTGCTGAACGAGTTCTATTATGATTAATATTCATAGATAATTGTTGGGAAACAAAACTTTGTACGAAACAAGTGCAACCTAACTTTGTTGCAAAACAACTTTGTTGTTGTGATGTTGTTGGTGTGGCACAAGCAATAAATTTCAGAACAAATTAAAAAAAAAATTTAAAGAAACTAAAATAAGTAGAACTAAAAATACATACATACAAACAACGCAAATTTTTCTTGAACAAATTACAATGTTTTATTTCTTTTATAGCGATTTTAGCGTTTAGTTAAAAAGAGAAATAGAAAATTGTTAAGATTCGTCAGCAGTTCTATACATATTTTAAAACAATTAAAATATAAAAGAACTGATGCAATAATCAAATGCTATAAGCTTATAAAGAAATAAATGAGCGGCAATTGGCCATTGTAATCCAGTGAAGTGTACAAAGTGTTAAATTTAATACTATGTAATGTAAATATACTTAGCCTAGTAAAGCATGTCTTCATGATATCCTACAGTCTAATCACTAATGTCTAAATAGCAATGATTTAAAACAGATTTAAAACTTAAAAATCTTCGAGAGGTAATTGTATTTCATGAAACTTCCCTTTTAGAATGTTTTGAAAATTATTTATTTTACAAATTATAAGCGTTATAATGGTTTTCGGCAGCAACTGTAGGATCAACTATAGTCTGATTTTATACACAATATTTAGTATATTTTTAAGACAATTTAGATTACTACGTATATTTTTGGTGGGTGGTATTTTAAATACCACCCATCTTAATACTAGTATATGTATAAGAATTGCAGAAACTGGTAAAAAATATTGTTTATTATCCGGTTTTACTGCTGATATTAATATTTTATATCTTATTAGAAAGACAAGTTTACGCAAAATATAATTTAATTTTGATTCAGTTACACATTTTCCCCAAAGTTTGGCCTTTTATTGTAGGAATTACGTATGCAATTTAACAATTTATAATAGATGTAATTAATAATTGGTTTCCATTAACCATGCGGCTTAAAATCATTTTCAGAAAGTCACAAAATCAAGTAGTATAGTTGCTGTATATACGAATCTATTTGTGTTGAATTTCATATTGATGTCATGATTTTCGGAAGTGGGCCTCATGGACCGACATTCACAAAATGTTAGTTCCATATCGATATTTACAAGAGATTTGTTTAAGTTAATGTGTTTATATGGGGAATTTAATGTAAAGTGATGGATATCTATCAAAATAAATGTTTTGTAACTCAAAAATAGGGTTTTTAATTTCCCAACCTTTTTTCATTCCCGGGAATCGGGTAATTTTTTGGTACGATCCCGGGTACCCGAGAATTCCCGAAATATATAATTCTAATGTAAATTCGAAATATTAAATCTAAAATTCATATAAAAAATAATGTTATAATCATTACGTATGAATGTTATATATACATCTACATAAAGTCTTCATTTAATGTATTATTATTTACAAAATATAAAGGTTTAAATAGCACATAGATACGTACGGCTTCTGAACCCATTATATAGTGTATTCCAAATGTTCCATATAATTTTTCACAAATAGCTTTTATATGAATGAGAAAAAACACATGCTTGACCAGGTCGGAAGACATCGATTACAAAAGTTGGTTCACATGACGTGAAATGAGGATTATTTGTGTTGAAACATAATAACGATATTTGTATGAGATTTTTGCTATTCTGAAGGCAATTATGTTCCATACAGTAATATTCCGGAAATAAATTTGTATAGGGTCTAGGATATATCATCCACCGATTCTTATCATTTTGAACAGAGTATTTCCTCTTATTTTATGCAATATATTTAAACCAAATACCATAAAATGTTTCAAAAATATCCAATTTTTTGGTCGTAGTCTCACATTTTCGTTGGTTACTATTGTTCTACTGGACTGCTTTGAAGAACCAAAAACGTTTTTTGGAAATCTTGTTGATTTTGGTTATGTAGTTTGGACTTGAGAGTGTTTTTACCGACGAACATAACTCAATCGATTTAGAATTTCATAAGGATCAATAATATTTATACTTTTTTGGGTCTCAGGTAAATATTTCTCAATGTTACACACGAAATGACAAACATATACAATATTTACCCTCATGCACCATTTTTGGTGGTGGATGGTTTAAAATACTTGCAGATAATATAACGAAAATTTGTATTCCTACAAAATTCTTATGCTGTAGTGTATTTGTATTTTTATTGTATTGTTGTTAATATAATCCTTTGTACTCTTGGTGATGGCCCACATTATAAAATGAATGGAAAAATGTAATTCTTCATCATGTTATAGAGTGCAGACTTGTGCCACATTAAGCACACTGAAGACATAATGAGCTTAGATGAACAAAATAATGGTCGTAATAAAAAGTTATTAATATTATTGTAATAAAATGAATTGAGGTAACACCAAAAATAGAAAGTGCGTTTCATTTACTGTCTCTTTGTCAGATCCAAATTTATATAGTTTCTTCCAGTTCCCAGTTATTTTCATGTAAAAACTTGCTAACTCCACAGTTTCTAAAAATCAGAAAAATTAGAAGCCTAAAACGACGTTGTATCGAAAACTAAGAGAGAAGAGCGAAATAGAACAAATTCGGTTCACAAGCCCTTTGGGTCCAAATATTGAACCAAAAAAAGAAACAAAACTTGGCTTATTTTTGATATGTATATAAGAATATACCCTTCACCAAATTATACTTCAAAATACAAATTTTAAATATTTTTAGGTAAACAAAATTTTTTTTTTTTGTAAAGTTGTTTTTTTAACACTGCTGTTAGGTTTGGACCATTTTGGTCAAATTTTTTTTTATTTTTTATATAAATTTGCAATGGCTTATCGTATCAACTTAAAACGTCTGCTCAGGTATTATTTTTCTATTTTAATGATTTTAGTTAGTTTTTAGCTATATAGGATAACATAGAACAGAAAAAAATTAAAATTTACAAATCTTAGGTTATGGACCATTTTGGTCCATGCAATATATTTTATTCTTTATATGAGTAAAAGTAAGAAAAAACAATTATGTCTTATTGTTATTTTCGAAGCAAAATGAAAAAATTGTTTTTCGATTCGATTTGCATACAAATATGTTGGATATAATGCATTTGGCATTACATTTGAACTTACATCAATTGCAAATTCCTCATCTTCTAGTAGCTGAAATTTGTATATCAACTCTTGTAGATGGTACACTATTTGATGGCGAAGCTTTTTGTTGAGTCAATAGCTCTGCTGCAAATGGATTTTTAGGTTTGACTGTCCATTTCAAAACGTATTCTTCTGATAGGCACATAGCTAACTGGCGTAAAAACTCGGATGTATCATCTATATTTGAAAATACATCATTTTACCATTTATTTAATTTTCTTTTAGTGTTGTAGTAACTAATCGTTTGATCAGCAGTATCAACGCCTCCTAAGATAGATAAAGGAAACTTTGTACAGTTATAATAAGAAACGATTGCAGGTATCTTGTTATGATTATTGATGGAGCTCATCAATATAGTTCCTTTAGTTTTATGGCCGATATATATAGCAAACAAGTGCTGCGATTTCACTAAAAGCAAATGCGGATGTATATAAAGGAACTTTTTTGGACATAAACTATTTCGGTGGAAGTTTTGTTTTCCCGAAATGTTCCCATATATGTCCGTCTCCTTTGCATCTTACTCAAAAGATGAAGTTATCACCTGTTATCAGGATGTTATAAAACATTGAAAGAAGAGTTTCCCAATTGTCCCATAACTCAAACTTGTCACTACTTTTTTGTTGTCTTCTGTTGACAACATCATCCAAGCTGAGAGCACTTGTATCAATTAAAAATTATCCTAGCTCTAATAGACCAGAAAATATGCCAAAACTTGCATCAAACTAATCTTCGTTTTTGCCACTGCACTATAGTTCAAAGTATCACTTTTTCAGTGCTAAATTCAAATTTCGAAGTTTTTATTATTCATTATTTTTTGTTGTCAATCTGTTACTAAAACTCCAATGCAATCAAATTCGCAATTGGTTTTTGTAAAATACAAAATACTGCTTGACAGCACGCCTTCAAAATCAAAGTTTCGATACATTTTTAAAAAATTGTGAATAGTATCAATATTGTATTGTAACATTTAACCGTTAATTGTGGAAAGTGTGTGAATAATTTAAATAATGTTTAAAATGGAAAACAACGAGACGTCTAAGTACTTAATTTTTCTTTCCTAAATATTTGGAAACTATTTCCCTTTATATTAAAAACTACAATTTTTAAACATAACCTTAAATTAATTTCTTTTGAATACAAAACTTTAACTTTATAAAAGCTTTTAAAAAAATGTTAACGTTTGTTAAACTTGAAATAAAAGGAAATAAATATATTGAAATGTTGTGAATTCATTTCACTTTATTTCATATTGCGCATTTTTGCACTTACTGAGTAATTTAATTTTTTCTAGGTTACTGTGCTATAAAAAAATTAACTTTTTTGAAATTTGGCTAAAAAACGCCCAAAAGACACAACGTATGATGCTATTATTAAATGTATTGTGAAGAAAATTAGTGCTCCTGTTATTCCTAAGGGATGTAAGAAATTATTGGATGAAAAAGTCAGCCATTTTGTCTACAATTACTTAAAAATAAAATGTCAAAAATGCAGAAGAAAGGAAGATAATTTTCGAAATGAAAACACTATATGGCTTATCACCATTAAGTCATATGCTTTAAGATTTGTATCTTTGGTTACCAATGATAGCCACAGTACACAAGGTATTAATACATTCGAAGCAGATGATATAAGACACAGACGAAGAAATAGGATCGTTATAAAAATTGAACATACCCGAGGTGTCCTAATATTTGGACCCCAGGCCGCACCCCTGGTGGCCTCATGCGGTCAAAATTTAAACTCGTCAACACTTCTTCTTTGCGCATGTCAAATTTTATTCAAATCTAACTAAGGACTAAGGATTTAGAAATTACAGATTTATTTCCCTCTTTTTTTCTATACCACTGTGCGAAGTTTCATCTGATACTTCAATTAATATACATATATTGAATCAAATGTGTTTACAAAATGATTACTGATTCAACTAATTTGAATGAAAACTAATATGAAATAAATTTTTTCTAATCAAAAACAATGAATTTACTTTATTTTTCTCCTGATGGGTTAATATTCGACAAAGGGTTAATTTTTTCTTAAATTTTTTTTAAATATAAGTATTTTTACCTATGGTCCAATTTTGGTATCAAACAGTAGAATACTTTAATAGTTATTAATTTCGCACCGAAAAAGTGATACTTTGAACTATAGTGCACTGCAATATAAAATTATTATGATAACCTAATTACGTATATACAAGACCAAAATCCCAGCAAGAATTAGAACACCAATAAATCTTTCCATTTGCTTTCAAATTTAAGTCTACCACATTTATTCGTATTATCCATGATTATTTTCACACCACAAAGCGTTAAACCTGGTGGTAATGATGTAATATTCTCCGCTGAAGCTCCAATGTGACGTGGTAAAGGAATCCATTGCATTTTGGTTTTCGCAATGTATAATGCATCTACAGCATAATCTGCTTCATTTTCTTCACCATTGTTCATTTCACATTCACCAATGTGACTTTCTTTCAATATTTTCATGTAATATGGACGAAAATGAAATATCTGAATCAATTTCATTTAGAATTTCGGCAATATCACTGATAATATTTCGTCAATTTTCCATTTTTTTTAATTTTTTTTATAAAAATTTATATATTCACTTTTATAAATATTTAAAATGTCTGGTCAAAGAGTTTTATGTAAAATTTTTTATGAAAAATACAAAGAGGACCAAAATGGTCCCTTACCTAAGATTCGTAAGTTTTTTTTAACCTAACAGCAGGGTAAATTTTTTGGAAAAAGAAATTTCGAATTGTTATTTTAAAATTTTTTAAATTTAAAATTTTTTTTTTAATTTTAAAAAATATTTTTTCCGTTTTTGACCCAACTTACTATAGCCTTATATACGTCGTTGCAAAGTTCTTTTAAATATCTAACATTAGGTATCCATATTGTCTATATTAATGAATTAATAATCCATATATAGGTCAAAAATCGAGTTTGTCATGGTTTTTTCCTAATATCTCAGCCGAAGATATCTGGGATCTTCGTAAAATTGATTTCAACAGATTCTAACAGTTATCTCTTCCAAAGTTGTAACTTGTAAATAGGGCCGTATTTTTTACGTTTTTCCCAAAAAACCCCATATATTTTTTCTTTTGTAGAAAAAAAATTTCTTCGAGACTATATATAATTTTTATATTATCCGGAAAGATAACTTAATGCAAAAGCGCGTAAAGAAAAATTTGGCTCACTTAAGCGGACATACCACCCCCAGTCCTTTTTTTCATGTAAAAAATATATTTTTTTGCTTCAATTTGTTATTATAACTCCGAAACTACTGAGTCGATTGAAACGGAATATTTATGTGAAAATATGTACATACAATGGGGAAAATGTTTTCAAAATTCAATCATTCAAAAGAAGAACATTAACTACTCAATTTTATGTATATCAAACAAACAAGTAAAATTCGAAGAGAATCAATCGATTTCTCATTTTGTTGCTATTATATGCGTCTTTGCGACAATTTAGTAAACCTTAACAATTTCTGCCGTTTTCGATTTTTCATGAGTTTTTTTTAAATACAAAAATTTGCTATTTTCACTTAACTCTTTCAGCCACGCTTTTTTGTGTTTAAGTTTAAAATCAAAACAATTGCATTTGTACTTTAATCAAGGTTAGTTTATTATAAAAAGTAAGAAAAAATTTATCAAAACATGAAAAAACCACTCCATTCCAAAGTTTTTTGTGGAGTGAAGTGGTCAGTTTACTAACCACAGCACAGTGGTCGGTGCTGTATGGAGTCGGCGGCCAAAAATACTTCCAGTGTAGGTATCAACTTGTAATTTCGGTCACGGCTTTATAAATATGTCAGAACTATTTAATGATAAAATGGGAGTGGTTGATTACTCATACCCTCCCCCTACCATACCTTAGCATCCAAATTCACACCAACGCGCAGTGCGAGGTTATGACATTCTAGTTAATCAAAATTCCATATCTCGGTAAAAAATAATAGTACATTTATAATTTTTGGTACAATATATAATAAGGATATTACACACATTTCTTTCAAAAATGGGCGTAATTGGACAACTGCCACACCCACTCCCCATATAAGTGAAACTATAAACTTTTTGAAATTGATAAAAAAATTAAAAATCAATAAGAATTCTTACTAAAAAAATTGCAAATTAAATCTGGGCGTGGTCCGCTCGCTCCTGTGAGTTTAATAAAATCGACTCCTTTTAGGCAAGCCAATCAGAATATGTATTTTAAACTTTTGTTTTTATACGATTGCATTTTTTCCAAAATTTTGAAATTTTTTTGCAATTATAATTTAAGCGTGTTTCTAAATGACTTTCTTTAAATGTGTAGCCCTCATTTTTAATATAGTTTTTCATCCTTCACTTTTCGAGCTTTTTCAGCATTCTAAGCACCAAATATCAAAAATATGTGAGCGCGAAAGTTTGCAATTATAAGATGTGACTACTGCAAAAACAATTTATAATAAGGACCAAATTCATAAAGTAAAAATATTAAAAGTCCGTGGAAAAGAAAAAAAAACAAACACAATTCTTTACATGCATAACAATAAAAAACCAACGCGAACATAAACTAACAAAGCGCCTCACAAAAATTCAAAGTTGGACATCAAAAACAACGAGGCCGCTTTGGAGTATGGGAGATAAATCAAAGAGATGCAAAAGGATGCAGCTGAAATTTCCAATTTTAGAATCTTGGAATATTAACTAATAAACCAGAAAAAATCCCATTGGAGACTTCAGGGGAAACACAACTAAAACTCTAGTTGAAATTGAAATATATGGACGAACGAACACTAAAAATGACACTGGGCAAATATTAATTTTATAAAAAATACACAAGAAGCTAACCACATTGTAATTATATTAAAATTAAGTTAATACCTTCCAATTCAATATTCATTTTGATTTTTTTCAAAAAAACATTTTCTTATATGGTTTTAATTAATTTAAAGTTGCGCTTAATTTTCCACTTTTTCACTCTGCAAAAACCAACTGTCAACATGCTCTCACTTTTGAAGCTATTCTTGAAGAGTATAGTTGGAATAAAACAAAAACAACTATAAATATTAAAACCTTGTTTTTATAAGAAATAGTGATGACACATTTGGTGACAAACTTTTCACTTTGTTTTTTTTATTTTTGGCCTATGGGCACAGTGGCGGTTGGCATTCAAAATAACTATGATAAAAATTTTTGTTTCGTATAATTTTTTGGGAAATCGAATATTTTTGACTAAATTTTCTGACCAAATAACCAGAATATACACTCTAACACAAAGTAACACTGAATTCGATGAATAATAAACACTCCGTGCTTTTTTTATTGAATGAGTGAAATCTCTTAAAAAAAAAACTGATTTTTACAATATTTTCAAATTAATATATTTATCTAACCAGAGCACCCTGACGGCAAAGTTTTGCAAAAAATCATAAAAGATTTTGCAAAGATCAAAAAATATAATTGTTTAGCAAAATGGCAATAGACGACAACAAACTATGTTTTAAAAACTATAGAAAATGTGGTTAGTAAACTAACCACCAAACCGCAAAGAGATAAAAAATATATTTTTTTTCCTTAAATTTGTTATTATATCTCCGAAACTTCTGAGCCAATTAAAACGCAATATATAGGATATGTAAATTTAAATTTTTCTATGTTTACTTCAATCATATCGGAATAATCCTTTTTGAGTTATCATAAATTATGTGGAGAAACATCTACAAAAATTCACAATTTAAAAAAAAAAAAAAATTTAAAAAAAAAGTCGATCGACCATGATGCATCAAATCTATATAGTGGTTAATGAAGCCTTTTTTTGCTGTTGACCTGTGTATTTAACGAAGGATCCTCAAAATATAAATGTATTCTGGTTTATTAATCTCCACAAAGGTCACTTTCATTTGAGTAGGAGATCTGACTTGTATTTCAAGGATGTTCAAAATTATGTTTATTAGGTTAGTCCTTAAAACATTGAAAAACCCAACAACTTCACATTTTATATAATTTTCTCTTCAAATAAAAATAACAGATCTTTAAAAAATTTATTTTACAGCGTCAATGTTATTGTGCAAAGATATAATCACTACAAGCAGCACAAAAACTGTCTGGATTATACAACTTGGATTCTGAAATTTTGATGCTAATAATGACATTACGAAATAATGAACAACTAAAGTCGTTTTTGTAGATATAAAAATACACTATAATTTATTTCCGTGAATGATTTTCAGTAGAGGGCATTATATGAGAGCTATGACTAATTATGGACCTATTGCCAAGAAATTAGTTCGTGAGATTTATGTCTATATGAATGTTATTTCTGTTGAATTTTATGTTTATATCTGTAGTTTTATGAGATTTATGCTCGTTAAATTGATTTTTGAAAGCGGGCATTATATGGGAGCTATGACTAATTATGGACCTATAATCATAAAATTGTGACATTAATTTAGTTTATACAAAACTTATTTGGAGCAAAATTTGTGTAGACACCTATATAAATTAACCATTTACGACCGATAAAGTATAATTTCGGGAGAACATTTGTATGGGTGCTAGGTGAAATAATGGGCCGATTTCAGTCAGTTTCAATAGACTTCGTTTTCGGGCCGAAAAAATGTATGTACCAAATTTTATCGCAATATCTTCAAAATTGCGAGTTGTACTTTGCGCCAGTCATATTATTTTTTTTTTCATCATTTATTTATTGTATCTTCATTATTTAATGAACTAACTTATGAACCACTTATTCAAATCTTATATCTAATAATTATTATTTAATTAGTCCAGCCAGTGCCGGACGAAAAAATGTTGTATTCATGGTTGTTTTGGTTAAATTGTCATTCTTCCTTCTAGATTAGGTCTGCTGTGTACCTCCTTCTTAATCGAGTGTGGCCACGGTTATCTAATATGTTGCGGACCAGCGGGTTTGGGTGAACTTCAAGTTTTTTTTAAATATTTTTGTACATTTTTCGAGATTATTATATAAGGATAGTGAACCTCATAGACTAAACAATGAAAATCGTTTTTCTATTCTGGAATGTGAAACTAATGAACCAGTAAATAAAATCCATTCTACAAAACCACCCCCCATTTACTTGAGAGAAAATAATTCGAATCCACTGGTTCAGAGCCTGATCTCATTAATAGGAGAGAACTCTTTTTACGTAATCCCAATCAAGAAAGGCACGATTCATGAAACTAAAATACAGGTCAATAGTGAAAACGATTATAGAAAGGTTGTAACATATTTTGAAACTCAAAAGAAAAGTTTTTACACTTATCAGCTGAAAGGAAGCAAGGGTCTACAAGTTGTAATAAAGGGTATTGACTGTAATGTTGAACCACTCGAAATAAAGCAAAGCTTAGAAGATAAAGGCTATAAGACAAAAAATGTGATAAATATTAGAAATCGCGAAAAAATACCCCAACCACTCTTCCGTGTTGAACTTGAACCCGGTGACATAAACCTGAAAAAAAATGAAACACATCCCATATATAACTTGAAGTACTTATTGCATCGTAAAATTACGGTAGAAGAACCACACAAACGATTTGGCCCCGTTCAATGTATGAATTGCCAAGAATATGGACACACCAAGGCATATTGCAAATTGCCACCAGTATGTGTCATTTGCGGGGAGTTGCATAACACATCCCAATGTAACAAATCTAAAGATGATCCTAAAATAAAAAAATGCAGCAATTGCGGAGGTAACCACACAGCAAACTACAGGGGTTGTCCTGTCTACTCAATTGTTAAAAAATCACAAAGCCAGAAACCAAAGATTTTCCCCGCTCAGCCATTAAATAACACCAATTTGAACTACCCCCCGTTGCAACAGACATATGACAACAAAGTAACATATGCAAATGTACTTAGAAACAACCAAACTCAGCCGCAAGTCCGTCAACCCCAAAACGAAAATATGAACCCAGAGGTAAGAGAGCAAACGCCAATTTTCAATTTTACCCGACTAGAATCTACAATAGAAACTCTTGTGCAATCGGTAAATAACTTTACAAACTCAATGAGTAACATGATGCAAGAAATGCTTAAGATGCAATCAATGTTATTGCAGGCTGTGCTTAACAGACCATGAACTGCCTAAGAATATGTTTTTGGAATGCAAACGGCATACGCCAACACAAAAACGAACTCGAATATTTTTTAAGAAACCAACAAATTGATGTAATGCTGGTTTTCTGAAACTCATTTAACGTCCAGAAGTTCCTTTCGAATAAATGGATATGTAATATATGACACCAAAGATCCCAGAGGTAGAGCATGCGGAGGCTCGGCAATTTTAATAAAAGCTCGAATAAAACACTACTTAATGTGTGATTTTTGCGAAGATTATCTTCAAGCTACTACAATCTGTCTTGAAGATTTTCATCGAAACTTAGTGATTTCATCGATATACTCACCCCCAAGATTCTCAATTACAGAAAGTCAATATAATAGATTTTTTAAATCACTAGGCCCCCGTTTCCTGGCTGCTGGCGATTATAATGCTAAGCACACATTCTGGGGATCACGACTGATTACCCCTAAAGGTCGTGTTTTGTTCGACTCAATCTCTAAAATGGGTTTGCATGTGCTTTCGAGCGGCCAACCTACTTACTGGCCTACTGACCCACGAAAAATACCGGATGTTATTGATTTTAGCGTGATGAAAAATATCCCTAGAGAAATGATTCAAATTGAATCCTCGCTGGAACTATCTTCAGATCACTCACCCACTATTATTACTTTATTGAGCCCCCTAGAAATTGTATCCCCGACTGGTAATTTAGCGATGGCAGGCACAAGAATAAATTGGCTCAAATATAAAAAATACCTCAGTACACATTGCTCGGAAAACATACCGCTAAGAACACCAGAAAATATCGATCACTCTCTTATCAATTTCGATCAAAATCTCAGAATGGCTGCTCAACATGCTACCCAAACACCCCGAAAATTCAGATATAATAGAATTAATTCTGCAGATGTCGAACGGCTCTTAAATGAAAAAAGAAGATTTCGAAGAGAGTGGCAATTGCACAGATCCCCCCAATTAAAATCGAAGCTTAAAGATTGTATAAAAAGACTTAAAAAGCTCTTGGAATTTCGAAAAATGGAATCATTGAAAAAATATTTAGAAAGCCTGGACGCAACCCCACAATCGGATTACTCATTATGGCGAGCAACAAAAAATCTTAAAAGACCCGTTATATGTAAGTCCCCCTTGCGAAATTCAAGTGGTGGTTGGGCAAGAAATGATACTGAAAAAGGGAATCTGTTTGTTAATCATTTAAAAAAAGTATTTACACCGAACACATCAAACGAAGCAATTGAGTTGCCACCTGTTGCACCCTATTTTGCAGCAGCCGTACCCCTACGTTTTGAGATTCGAGAGATCGAAAATGCTATTGCTGATTTAAATCCCAAGAAAGCGCCTGGTATGGATAAGATCAGCAACAAGATGCTTATGGAGCTACCCCGGATAGCAATAAAAATAATTCTTTTTATTTTTAATGCTATATTACGACTTGAATATTATCCTCCAGAATGGAAGGTTTCACTGGTTACCATGATACCCAAGCCGGGAAAAGATCACACAAAAGTAGAATCATACAGACCCATCAGCCTATTGTCTAATATATCAAAGCTATTTGAGAAGATACTTATGAACAAGTTGTACCCGATGTTAACTGAAAACAATTGTATTCCGAATCATCAATTTGGATTTAGAAGAAAACACAGTACTATCGAACAAACCCATAGACTTGTAAATATGGTGAGAAAAGCGTTTGAAGAAAAGAAATACTGTTCTGCACTCTTCATCGACATCTCTCAAGCGTTTGATAAGGTATGGCATGCTGGATTAATATACAAATTGAGTCAAAATTTACCGGCAAACACACATAAGCTGTTGGAAAGCTATTTAACTGGTCGAACATTTAAGGTTAAAGAGGGAAACTTTTTAAGTACTGCACAACCCATTGAAGCTGGAGTCCCCCAAGGCAGTATCCTGGGACCTTTTTTATATTTGATGTATTCGTCTGATATGCCAACTAACAATCGCACTCATACATCAACATTTGCTGATGATACCGCTATTCTAAGCATTCATGAAAACCCTCAAGAAGCGTCTCGTCACTTACAAAACCACATATTTGAATTAGAAAAATGGTTAAAACAATGGAAAATTAAAGTCAACGAGCAAAAATGTACACACATTACATTTACATTGCGTAGAGAATCATGCCCCCCTATTCATACCAATAACCAAACAATAATTCAACAATCGGAAGTGAAATACCTCGGAATACATCTCGATCGTCGCCTTACATGGAAAAGTCATATAGATGCAAAGTTGACTCAAATGAAATTGAAATCAATTCAAATTAATTGGCTTATTGGCAGAAATTCCACGCTTAGTTTAGATTGTAAACTTCTACTTTATAACATGATCATAAAACCGATATGGTGTTATGGCATACAGTTATGGGGCACGGCCTCAGCGTCAAATGTAGAAAAGATCCAAAGACGCCAAAACAAGTTTCTAAGAATGATCACAGTTGCCCCCTGGTATATCAAAAACGCGAATATACACAAAGATCTAAACGTGCCCATTGTAAAAACTGAAATCTCGAAAAACGTACAAAAATATTTAAAAAAACTTGAAGTTCACCCAAACCCGCTGGCCCGCAACATATTAGATAACCGTGGCCACACTCGATTAAGAAGGAGGGACACAGCAGACCTAATCTAGAAGGAAGAATGCCAATTTAACCAAAACAACCATGAACACAAAATTTTTTCGTCCGGCACTGGCTGGACTAATTAAATAATAATATTAGATATAAGATTTGAACCACTTATTGTTAGTTCATTAAATAATGAAGATACAATAAATAAATGATGAAAAAAAAAAAAAAAAAAAAAATTTTTCGAGATTTCAGTTTTTACAATGGGCACGTTTAGATCTTTGTGTATATTCGCGTTTTTGATATACCAGGGGGCAACTGTGATCATTCTTAGAAACTTGTTTTGGCGTCTTTGGATCTTTTCTACATTTGACGCTGAGGCCGTGCCCCATAACTGTATGCCATAACACCATATCGGTTTTATGATCATGTTATAAAGTAGAAGTTTACAATCTAAACTAAGCGTGGAGTTTCTGCCAATAAGCCAATTAATTTGAATTGATTTCAATTTCATTTGAGTCAACTTTGCATCTATATGACTTTTCCATGTAAGGCGACGATCGAGATGTATTCCGAGGTATTTCACTTCCGATTGTTGAATTATTGTTTGGTTATTGATATGAATATTGGGGCATGATTCATGTACATTTTTGCTCGTTGACTTTAATTTTCCATCGTTTTAACCATTTTTCAAATTCAAATATGTGATTTTGTAAGTAACGAGACGCTTGTTGAGGGTTTTCATGAATGCTTAGAATAGCAGTATCATCAGCAAATGTTGATGTATGAGTACGATTGTTAGTTGGCATATCAGACGAATACATCAAATATAAAAAAGGTCCCAAGATACTGCCTTGGGGGACTACAGCTTCAATGGGTTGTGCAGTACTCAAAAAGTTTCCCTCTTTAACCTCAAATGTTCGACCAGTTAAATAGCTTTCCAATAGCTTATGTGTGTTTACCGGTAAATTTTTACTCAATTTGTATATTAATCCAGCATGCCATACCTTATCAAACGCTTGAGAGATGTCGATGAAGAGTGCAGAACAGTATTTCTTTTCTTCAAACGCTTTTCGCACCATATTTACAAGTCTATGGGTTTGTTCGATAGTACTGTGTTTTCTTCTAAATCCAAATTCATGATTCGGAATACAATTGTTTTCAGTTAACATCGGGTACAAATTGTTCATAAGTATCTTCTCAAATAGCTTTGATTTATTAGACAATAGGCTGATGGGTCTGTATGTTTCTACTTTTGTGTGATCTTTACCCGGCTTGGGTATTATGGTAACCAGTGAAACCTTCCATTCTGGAGGATAATATTCAAGTCGTAATATAGCATTAAAAATAAAAATAATTATTTTTATTGCTATCCGGGGTAGCTCCATAAGCATCTTGTTGCTGATCTTGTCCATACCAGGCGCTTTCTTGGGATTTAAATCAACAATAGCATTTTCGATCTCTCGAATCTCAAAACGTAGGGGTACGGCTGCTCCAAAATGGGGTGCAACAGGTGGCAACTCAATTGCTTCGTTTGATGTGTTCGGTGTAAATACTTTTTTTAAATGATTAACAAACAGATTCCCTTTTTCAGTATCATTTCTTGCCCAACCGCCACTTGAATTTCGCAAGGGGGACTTACATATAACGGGTCTTTTAAGACTTTTTGTTGCTCGCCATAATGAGTAATCCGATTGCGGGGTTGCTTCCAGGCTTTCTAAATAGTTATTCAATGATTCTATTTTTCGAAATTCCAAGAGCTTTTTAAGTCTTTTTATACAATCTTTAAGCTTCGACTTTAGTTGGGGGGATCTGCGCCAGTCATATGAACATGTAAAATAAAAATAGAAAAAAAATTTGGGAATAATTTCATACAAATGAAAAAAAGTCAAAAGAGGTCAACAGGCATATATGGGCTAAAAGAGGACACTATGGCCTTTCTGGTAGTAAAATTTGTTTAACCACTTTTGACCCTAAGCTCTTTTATTCCACTGAAATTCAAATTTGACTAAATTATAGTACCTGAGAAAAAAAAAATTAATAACACATCAGGTATAAACGGTGCAGTGAGAAGTCATACCCGTTCTTAAAGAGTATTATCATACCAACATAACAAAAAAAACATTTTGTGAGTAATGATAATTTACTTCTGATCAAATTTACAAAAATCACATTTTTTATAAAATGACATAAAATATTTGATTTTAACAGCATGACACGCACACAATTGACAATATTTTTATCTAATTTTTTGGCTACCTTAGTTTCAATGTGTGTATTAAAATTTTTCAAATCGCAGTTAACAAAAAGTTGGACTTTTGGCGAGATATGAGCCACCGTGTGGCGTAGCTCCACATCATGCAAAGCACTAGACTTGATAGTTGCTCCATCAAAAGTCAGTTTTTCATTATTTTCTGTAAAAAGTACACAAAATCATTAAAACAATTTGTTAATAAACATTTTTTCCAAAATTTCTTTAAATGTCTTAAGTAAAAATTTTGCAAACTAAACAAAAAATTAACTTCACCAAATTTATTTCATCAATATATATTCAGGATATTAGTTTATTTCAGTAACATACTGATTGCATTTCTAAAATTAGTAAATAATTAACATAAATTAATATCAGTTGGGTGCATGTTTGAAAGACTTCTACTGAATATGAGAACTTTAGTTAGATGTAATAAAATTAATTCGAAATTATAAAAAAAAACTTCCTTGCTAAATTTAAAGATTACACATTACTGGCAAAAGTATTCAAATATCAAAAACAAAAAGAATCTTCTAACAAATGCATGTAAAATACAACATCAGTGCTGAGCTTGTGCTCCTTCTTAAATTACTCATTGTTGCAACAAAACAAAACAACACAACAACTGGTGCTACATTGACTGCTGCACCGGAGAAGTAGAAGCAAGGAATAAACATAAAGTTGCTCTGCATTATTTATTATTTGCCCAGTTATCATTTGAATCATTGAGAGCAACAAAAAAGTAAAGAAATAAACTAGAAACTAACTGATGATTATGATGATGAGCTTAAAAATTGCAACTACAAAAATTTGTATTATTTTTCTAGCAAAAAAAAAAACAAAAAGAAAACACGAAACTCATACAAAAATAAACAACTTCTCAAAACAATTTCGTTAGTGCAGTTGCTGCAGTAGCTTTTGAGTTGAGCACAAGTGTCGAAAGTTTTATAATATCATCCTTTTTTCGCACAATAAGTTGCTACACCACCCAGAAGATTAAACCAGGGCTGTGAACTAGATGCCATGGAGTGGGGAATTTTTAACAAAATCCATGGCCATGAATGGATAAGTTGCTTAGTATCTGTGTAAATAATTAACTTAGTTTGGGCAAACAAAAATTCAAATGAAATTCAAATTCAAATTCAAATACGCACATACACAGCCACCCTTGCTGAGTGCAACAAACAGCAACCTAAAGAAATCACAAGAATATATGTATGTATATTTGCCCAAGTGTCGGTCGGTGGAAGTAGTAGCTGGGAGTTGTCATCATTGTGTATGCAAGGGCAAATAATTCACAGAGTAGTAAATACTGGTATCACTATCAGTGCAATCATTTATTCAACATTTTCTCCATTCACTCCGCCTTCTTCCACTTCTCTTTTGGCATTTAACGCGTAAATGCATTTTTAACGCTCGACTGCTATTGTTGCAAGTTTTTGGATCTTTTGTTATTGTAAATAATTCGTCGTAATTTGCTGCAACTGCTGCTTGCATTGCATTCTACATAAAACTGTTAAAGATGCTGGTTTCCTTAGAAGCACACCCCCCTCCCCAACTTTTGTAAAAACAAGTTTAAGTCCAGCAAAATGTTGACTGAGTATATATGCGGGAAATGTATCTTCTTTAACCACCTACAGTTTAATTTTTGGAGAACAGAAATTCAGGCTCATTTTCTACTTGTGTATTTTCTGAAAAATGAATATAGATATCGTCACCTAAAATGCAAAAACATTTCTACATTTTAGAACGTGATGAACAATAAACTATTACAAAATTAAAAGAATCTCTACTATATACTTAATTTCTCGTACTTAACCTTTAAACATAATAACAGACACATCTGAAATGGAGGTACTCTACGATATGATTACATCATAAGCACAATTAGCACGATTATAAACGATCTAACACTGTTATAAGAAATTTACTTAAAAAGACACACCTTCTATTTGTTTGCTTAATTATTTAAATTTTAATAAATGGTAAACGAATTGTTATACTAAAAGTTTTTTATACATAATCACCCTAACCATAGAGAAACATAGAGCGGAAACTAGAAAAAAACTCAAACAAAAAAATTACTCAAAATAATCACACATACGAATGTTGTTTTTGTTTTCACATAGTTTTTTCTACTAATACATTCTCACCACTTAGGTTTCTGACAACTGAGTTAGGTCTTTGACATCAGAGTTTCCGCTCTATGTCTATTCTCTATGACCCTAACTATAAAAGAAATTATAAAGTTAATTTTTGTTAAAGTCGACTTTATTTTAAAACAGAACTTTTGTTTTTATAAAAGCTTTAAAACTTTTTCCAACATATACATTCAATTAATTGAAAATATTTTTCAATGAATGTAAATAATAAAAAGAAATTTCAAAAAATTAAAAAAACAAAATGTACATAAAAGTTCAAAACAAAAAGCTTTTTTTGAAATAATAAAACAACATTTTAAATTATATTTGAAATTTGTTTTATGGTACGACATTTAAAATAATAGTCAACTTTATGGACTTAAAGTCGACTTTAAAGGTTTTGTAGTTAGACTGAATTTTTCATCCTTATAAGGCCAACTTTCATAATATGTAAATTTTAAATTTGAAAAAGTAATAAGAATAAAGGAAATAATATATGTATAATGGCATAAATCGATCCAAATTTGATCATAGCCCCAATATTAGAGCCACTTCCAAAAATCACTTAAATATCTATAAATGTCTTATAATGTGAGGTTGGGTCAATAAGTCCGCTACTTTTTGAATTTCCTGGCTCTTAACTGAAACGGCAACACTGCTCCTGTCAAAAGGCTGTTTTTGACTCCTGTCTAAATTTAACCCTGCATGCCCACTGTTAGTCGTTTCGACTAACATCATTGATTTTTCCTGTCCTAATTTTTTTTTCTCTTTCTGTATCGTTCTCATTTTTTACGTTGAGAGATCTGATTTAGTTGTGAGACTGCTGTCGATCAATACCAGTGTTGCCAATTCATGGTGAACAAAAAGGGCTAAATACTTAGAAAAAAAAGGCTAAAAAGGGCTAAAAAGTGGCTAAAAAAGAGCTAACATTTTTAATTAAAAAAATACATACATTTGACACAAAAAACAACTTAGAATGTTACGTTTGGCTATGCCGAATAGACAAACAAAAATGTATGAATATAACACACTTTCAAATAAGAATATTTATTACTGTATGTTGATCCTTAACTTTCAAATAACGTAATATGGGGCCACACGTATATCATATGCCGATGTTTATATCACCTCGTATTTATCACCTGGCCTGCAAAATGCTCCTAGGAAAATTTTTTTATATGAAAGACAAATTATGTATAAATTAATCCTTTGTGATAACTTCGACGGAGAGTATTTTGATAAGTGAATATATGGCAAATATGCCTCTCATGTAATGTAGAAAAAAATATATTCTAAAAATTATACAATTGAATTAAGAATTGATTTTCATTGGCAAAAACATAAATTTTGCCATTAGTTAGTAAACATATCAAATGTAAACATAAATATTTAATTTAAATTTGGAAAAAAGTTAATTTTTTATATTTGATCAGATATGTATAAATGATCATAGCTAAGTTATTATCGATAATGAACTGAATTTTTCTTTCTAAATTGGTTGGATTGTAGTCTTTGAAAACGGTATACTACATGGCATGTGTTATAAAATTTTTGTTAAAGTACTATATTTACATAAAATTTTAATTTTAGAGGAACCTAACCTTGAAAAGGATCAAAAAATACATCGATAAAGTTAAAAGTATTCTCTTTAACCCTATATATGATTTTATAAACGCCCGGACCCGCGCGTAAAACATTAACATATTTATTAACAATTTTTATTCAAATAACGTCCATTTTCTCTATATTAGTTATGCATTTTTTTAATGTATGGAAGGTTCAAACAATTAAATTGTTTACTGGTTCAACATTTTTAGTTAATTTTTGTCATAATATCCCTGCCAATTTTTTTGAACTGATTTTACTAATTTTCAGCAAAAATTTCAGATCATTAGAGTAAATATATAATTTTCATTAGAGTAAATATTAGGGTATTCAATCGATTAACCGTTAATCGGTTAACCGATTAATTTTGGACGGTTAACTGTTCGAATAATTTGAAATTGCCGATTTTCAAATAACAAATAAACCGATTAGTTTGTGTCGATTAACCGATTAAGTCCCGGTCCACACTGTGAAACATTTGCTGCAAAACATTTTTAAATTCTCTTTTGAAACTGCATTCGTGTCCACACAGTGAAGTTTTTGCTTTTCAGTTTTTGACATACTCAACAAAAACTTCATGTACATGAAACAAAGTTACCTTTTTCATTCCTCTTTCCCCTTTCATCAACAAACTCAAATGTTTTGCAGCAAATGTTTCACAGTGTGGACCGGGACTAACCGAAATTCCTTTTTTTTGCACTTTAAATTTTTTTTGTATTTATTTTTCCATTTTAATTCAAATACAAATTTCAAATTAAAATTAGATATTTTTTGAACATCCAATAAACATGTTTAGTGAGTATGTATAACAACTGACATATTTAATTTAGATGTATTTGAAACTTTGTTTGTATTTACATGTATAGACGAAACTTTTTTTTGAAATGAGTCTTTTATCATAACTGAACGAAACTATTTAATTAATCAATATCTAAAACAATCCAAAAAGAAATATTCTTGATTTCTCCAAAATATACAATCAGAGTTTTTTCCAAAGTTTTATTAAATCTAAAGAAAAAAATCGTTTAAATTATATTCTTTTTATAAAAGATTATTTCAGAAGATCTCACTAAAACTATAAAAAACTCACACATCGCTCATTTGCTGCAACAACGTCATGACGCGTCATAATTCAAAAAAAGTCGTATCGAGAAAAACATCTATGAATATTTTATGACATTTTACTATTTCTTAAATAAATTTTCAACAAGTCATGCGATTTCAGAAATTTAAATAGGAGATTTTAACATCTTTCTAACCTGTATTTAACCCAAATTTTTACTTATCAAATATACGAGAAAACATGAATTTTTACAATGTTTACAACAAAAAAACACCCTCACACAAAAAATAATTAATTTTTTTGAAAACTGATAAAACTATATGACAGATTATAAAACAGCGCATATTTTGTATTACTCAGTTCAATAAACACGGATTTTGAGTAATGATGTTGTTGCAGCAAATAGGCGATATGTTTACAAAAATGATCTCAAATACCTTATTTGCCATTTTTATGTTTTTGTATACAAAATTCGTTGTTGTATTTTCAATTTTAAATGAAAATATAAATTATTCGGTTAATCGAATAATTTTAAATTAACCGATTATTAACCGATTAAATCTAAACCTCGATTAATTATTTGCTCGATTAACCGATTAATCCAGAAACCCGATTAATTGAATACCCTAGTAAATATATATGGCTAATTGAAAATAAAAAAGGCTAAAAAAAGGCTAAAGGCTAAATTAATATTTTTGAGGCTAAACAAGTTTGAAAAGGGCTAAATTTAGCCCAAAAAGGTCTAAATTGGCAACACTGGTCAATATTAACTTGTTGTGTTTAAGTGGTATGAATATGTTTATAAAAACAGCGTAGTCGTAAGGACTAACATTGGTATTATTGCAATTTTTGTTTTCTTTACAAAATGACTGCAACTGGAATATCTGATGATGAATTTTAAAGAATATTGGCTATATCCGATGATGATGAAGAAGATTTTAGTACCTCCGAGAGCGAATACGCGCCACGTTTATCTGAAGAAAGTTCTTCGGAAGATATAGTTGACAGTGAGAATTATGAAAGCAGTGGTCATGCTTTAGAAGACATCGATGAATAACCAAGTGACGAAATACAGCGAAATACAGAAACACAGCATGACAAAGACTGCATGCTCAAAATGCGAAAAAATATATGTGGCGAACACAAAGTTGAGCTTTGCGCCTTTTGTGCAAAACATTGAAGTACAACTTTATTTCAGCTTTAATTACTTAAAGTATTACCTCAATTTATAATGCCAGCAAGCATTGTAAGTTTTTAAATTTATTTCATTTATTTTTATTTTTTTTTAAAACTCCAAGTGATATTGCTAAGACTGAAGAAAGACGCCAATTGATTAAATTACAAATAAATCAAAAACCATAGCAAATATAAATGTTTTTAATTTTTATATATAAAGAGGTATAGTATTTTACGTTTTCAGTACTTTTTGAGAAGTAGCGCATCGCCGGTTCCACAGAATCGATTTTTCGTGCATGTTAGTCGAATCAACTAACATTGGTCATAACGCATAGAAAATATGATAGGGCATGCGGGTTAAACAAGCCATTGACACAAGATTTGATCATCTCATTGAGATTTATTGAGAATACAATAGGAAATAAAAATGTGAACAAATTTTTAAAATATCTCCTATAGGTTTTCCGTACCTGCGATTTAAATTTTGAAGTTTTCGAGAAGATTTAATTATTTTGCCATTTTTTGGCGAATGAGCTCTATTTCCTTACTGTTATGATTTTTAAGTAAAAGCTATTCAGAATATTATAGTCCAGGTAATTCAATATATAGTCTGGAAGTTTTACTAAAATTGGAAAACGTTAATCCTTAAATCTTGAAGGTCAAAAATCAAATTTTTCAATATTTTGAATTTCTCTTGAAAAGATAGGGAAATGTTGTATATTCTTGGGCCGATTTTGATGAAACTTAACAAAAATATAACACAAAGCCTAGTATTTACAAAAATAGCAGACTAATTAAAATTAACTCTATATAGCACTTGGGGTTCAAATGACCCCAAACTTCTAAAACCATAAATAAATTATGATTTTAAATGTTTGGGGACATTTCAACCCCAAGTGCCATTAAGGGTTAATATCCATCCGTGTGCTGTTATTATAAACCCGAGAGTTTATGCTATATTTTTCTTAAGTTTCATCAAAATCGGCCCAAAAATAAATAAGATTTCTATATCGTTAAATTAGAAATTCCAAATATTGAAAAATTTGACATTTGACCTTCACGATTTAAGGTTTAACGTTTTCCAATTTTAGTAAAACTTTCAGAGTATATTTAGCATTATCTGGGCTATAACATTCTGAATAGGTTTTACTTATAATTCATAACAGTCAGCAAACAAAGCTCATTCGAAAAAATGGCCAAATAATTGGTTTTTCTCGAAAATTTCAAAATTTAAATTCACAGAAAAAAGAAATTCATAATTGAAATGAATTTTGTAATAAATATTATTAATCGAACTTGACTTTTTTTTCCCAAACTTTTTTAATTCAGAATAAGAACATGTTCATAAATATTATTAATATGTACATGACGCAATTTTTTGCTTTTTTACATAAATTTCGTAATATTTTATAATAAATTGCATTATAATTGTATTGTGTAATGAATTAGTTCAAAAATGTTTTCATAATAGCCATATATTGGCCAATATTTTAAGGTGAATCAGAAATATCTGAAATTTTAAAATTATAATTAAACATGATAAAACATTTATAAATATTGAAGAATAGCATCTTGGTAAAGAAATGTGTCAATTTCGCGCATATTTTCTCATTTTGAAGCTGAAAAACATAAAAAAATAAAAAAAATTACAAGAAAATTTTCAAAAATTTTTGAACAACATAAAAATAAAATTGAAATTGAAATTATATTTTCCAAGCCTTCTAAATTTTGTTTGAAAACATAAAATATGAAAAAAATCATACTATTTAAGAAAGTATTAATAAATGTTATGAATTGAAATCTATGAAATCAAATCATAATATTTATGTTGAAACTTTTTTCTGTGTTGCAGGTACGGAAAAACACATTTTTATTTTCTTTTATATTCTTAATAAATCCCAATGAGATGATCAAAAAATTCTGAAATTTGTTTAACAAAATTTTTAAAAATTTGAAAATAAAGTTTTGAAACTACCGTTAAAAAAATTTAATTTTTTTGTTCATACCTAAGAATAGGCTAACGGTACCCTACGAAGACAAAAACTCATATACACGTAAATATGGACATATTTTAAGTAAAAATTAGCTTTTATTTTAATATTTATCAAAATATGTTAATTTTGTTCCTACTTTTCTTGTTCTAGTTGCCTGAGACACGTTAATGGCCTGGCGATTTTTTAATAACTTTAACATTTTTTGACCAATTTCTGTTTTTTATGTCTCATTAGAACGACAATTGCGTACACATTTCTATTCTTTTAAATTAAATTGGAAAAGTAATTTTTTAATGGCAAAATTTTTACAAAAACTGAAAAAATGCCTTTTTTCCCCTTGTAAATGCATCTCAAAACTTCAGAGGGCTTGCGGCACGTCTTAACCCCAACCGATTTACCTAAATTTTTTTCAGGATGATTTTTTTACTAATGTTCACCAAACTGGGGGGTGACAATGGCCAAAATCCAACTTTTGTTTATTAAGGGCCACCCTAATGTATACATATAAATTGGAAAAACTTATAAAAAACAAGGCTAAGTAAAAATTATTTAATTTCATTAAATTAGATTTGTATCAAATCGAATTATTTTTTGGATAACCAATAATGTGTATTAGAGTGTCCCTTATAATTAAATTTTTTGAAGTGTTGAAACGGTACCCCCTGAAAACATTCGGAATGACCTAAAATACCACCAAGCAAACTTTTAGCTTGTTCCACGAAGGGCAACCCTTGCCGACTTTCGATTTAGTTTTGAGGTGTATTTACAAGGGGAAAAAATGCATTTTTTTTGAGTTTTTTTAAAAATGTTTGCTATTAAGTAATTACTTTTGCAATTTTATTTAAAATAATCGAAATGTGTACGTAATTGTGAGATATAAAAGACTAAAATTGGTGCTCTTAAGGGTTAATTTCCATTTTTGTGCTGTTATTGTAAATACTAGACTTCATTTTATTTTTTCTTAAGTTTAATCAAAATCGGCCCAAAGATATATAATATTTCGCTATCTCTCCATGAAAAATTCCAAATATTGAAAAATTTGACCCTTGACCCTCAAGATTTAAGGCTTAGCGTTTTCCGCTTTTAGTAAAACATTCAGGCTATATTTAAATTTACCTGGACTATAATATTCTGAATTGGTTTTACTTAAAAATCATAACAGTAAGGAAATTCTGCTCATTCGCCAAAATATGGCCAAAAATTTTGTTTTTCTCGAAAATCGCAAAATCTAAAAGCTATAGGCATAAATAAATTGACATAATTTTTTCACATTTTTATTCCCTATTATGTTGTCAATAAATCCCCTTGTGATGATCAAAAAATTCTGAAATTAGTTTAACAAAATTTTTAAAAATTTGAAATTGGAGTTTTGAAAATGCGGTTAAAAAAAATATTTTTTTTTGGTTATACCTGTGAATAGGTTAACTGTATCCTATGAAGGTAAAAACTCATATACAAGGTAATATGGATATATTTACCCTTCTAATAACAAGTGAGTAAATGAAAATAGACTAAACCAAAAAATAAAATACTCTGTATCTCTTTCATTAACTCTCTTTAAAAATTTATAACAATAAATTGCTTACCGATCATCATGAGTAGACATTCTTACAGCCCTCTAAGAGCAGTGAATATGCTAGCTAGGCCTTGACTTACAATAAAACGCCGCGGCATGCCGTGTAAAATTGAAATCATTTTGCAATGCACCTAGAAGTCCTTGTGTCTGCATATTTTTCCCGATGGGAATTCCTGTATTATATTAGTGGTGGTTATATAACAGCACTGCCGAATATAAACTCTTACTTGTTTGTATTATTTTTTAAATTATTCATCATGTCCATCATATTTTTGTTGTTACGATATTTTGCATTTTAGGCGACGATTTATAGGCACATACGTTATTGCATCGAAGCAACTGCTATGCACTGCAATTACTAGATATTAGATTCAGTTGCCACATCCGAAACTTATATATATTCCCAATGAAGATATAAAGTTATGCGACTAATTTTGCTGGTCTTTCGAGCTTATCTATAAATTCATTGTGCTCCTCTTTTTTGGTTTCTAGTTAATAAATCCTTTTTGAACAAAAAACATTTTTTATACACTTGTATTCAGTGATTTTTGTGTGTTTTCAAATTCTTATTTTGGCAAATGCGCGCCTTCTCACTTTCTAATCATTGAAAATATGCCAAGAAATTGAGAACACAAACAAGAACCGACTCGTATCAAAAATTATTACTTGTTTGAAATGTGTTGGGGAAATCCACCCGCTCCATCGAAATGTAAGTTTGTACGAAGCATGCAACGTCATTTTAGATTTTTTCCATTTTTCTATATTTTATTTGTGCAGTTGTGCATTTTTTGCTTGAGCTGATAACGATTGACGGTGTTATAAATTTCTGATTTTGTCACTTTGAAAATTGGCAAAATTTTTTTGGAAAACAAACATTTCAACTGCTTCTATATTTTTATATGCAATGAAATAATATTGGAAAATATTATACTGACATAATGCATACAATAAGTATAGGGTGTTTTTTTAAAAAAATGCAGTATAGATACACTCTAAAAATTTGTTAGAATGAGCCACAAACAAAACAAAATAATTTTTCATATATGTTCTGTACAGTATATAAATATTTTATTTATTCTGCATTTCTTTTGAAAATCTAATAAATCTCAACAAAAAAATACCCTTTGCAAAACACATAACTTTGGTTGTTCTAAATGTGATAATCACTTCGTTTAATTTTATTTTCTTATATTATTGTGGATATTTAGTATTTCGTTATGGTATTTTTTGATAAATGCTGAATTGTTGAAATATATGTATTATTACGAAATTGTACTTGAATTCAAATATAACGATTTTAAGGGCTGATTTAAAAGTAGCATAATGCTTTCAAATAACAGCGCTGTAATAGCAAACTGTAACATATCTGTGGGCATTATTAAATAAAAGCTTTGAGTTGATTTGATCGTAAGTTGGCAACGGTGTTTGCTGCGACCGTATATTCGAATTCGAATATTCAGTTAAAGAACATTGTAGAAAGTACACCACAGATGGCGTATGTATTAGTAAGATCTAGAATATTCGAATTTTGACAGTTAAAGAACAATCTAGAGTGCAGATGGCAGTGTTATAAATAGTGGCAGAGGTTGCAGTCGTGAGTCAGTTTATCAGCGACGCTTTTCGAATAAACATCAACTGAGTGCCTTAAAGTGTGTTGTGTTTTTCAAGTAAATACGTGTACATTATAAATTGTGTCTGTATTTCTGCGAATTTACAAACGTGTATAAAAAAGATTGAGTGACTATTTAATTCTGTTGTTGTACATTTTTAAATAAATAAAGAGTTGTTACAATTTTTAAACTACTAAACGGCTTTTATTTGCAATCAAAAGTATCCGGTTTATTTAAAGGAAATAAACCAGCGTTTTGAAAAGGTTAAAACGTAACAGTATATTAAAGACTCATTTTGTATGCAGAAGAAACCGTGTTTTTTTGTTATATTGGAATCCAAATAAAATTTAATAAAAATTAGTTTAAATAACTCGACATAATTTCATGGCAATTTTTCCTAGAAATTATTCTATAGAAAGAAATCACGCTACCTAATTTCAAGACAATAGGTCCATAATTGCTCATAGCTCCTATAAAGGCCTACTTCCGAAAACCACTTTATCTCTTAATAATATTGGAAGCCAAATAATATTTAACAAAATAAGTTTCATATACTTAGAAAGAAATCAGGATGATCGATCGATAACACAGGTCAACAGCAAAAAAAAGGATTCACTAACCAAAGTACAAAATACCTAAGTACAAAAATGGTAAAAATTTTTAATTAGATATCAAACAAAAAAGTTTTATTATGTGAAAATAAGCGAATTCACTTAATTTTGAATAAATTCGAAAATAATCCATCGATTTTTACGAGGGATATCTCATTTTGTTCCTATTACATGTGGCTTTGCAATAAGATTTTTCATGATTTTTTTTAAAAGAAAAAAATTGGATATTTTTACATAAAAAATATATTTTTTGCTTCAATTTGTTATTATAACTCCGAAACTACTGACCCGATTAAAACGCAATATATATGTGAAAATTTGTATATACAATGGGGAAAATGTTTTCAGCATTCAATCAATCAGTCGAAAAAAGAATATTAACTACTCAATTTTATATATATCAAACAAAAAAGTTTAATTTTGCGAAGATGATCGAATTCACTATATTGTGAATAAATTCGAAAAGAATCAATCGATTTTTATCTTCGAATATCGGACTAACCCTCTTCGAGTTATCATAAATTATGTGGAGAAACATCACAATTTAATAATAAAACAAGTAAGAAAGTATGGTCGGTCAAGCCCGACCATATAATACCCTACACTAAGTAAAAGAGCAAAAAAAAAATTTCTTTTAAAATTTCAATAATTTATATTTTTGAGTGATTTTTGGAAGTGGGGTTATATGGGGGCTATGACCAGTTATGGACCGATCACCATGAAATTAGGTCGTGTGATTTATGTCTATATTAAAGTTAACTAAGTTGAATTTTGTGTGTTTACCAACATTTTTAAGCGATTTATGCTAGTTAAAGTGATTTTCGGAAGCGGGTCTATATGGGAGCTATGACTAATTATGGACCGATGGTGACATGAATTTTGTGTATATAAAACTAATTTGGAGCGGAACTTGTGGAGATACATATATAAATTAAACATTTATGACCGATAAAGTCCAATTTCGGGAGGACATTTGTATGGGGGCTAGGTGAAATAGTGGACCGATTTCAGCCAGTTTCAATAGGCTTGGTCCTTGAGCCTAAAAAATAATATGTACCAAATTTGATCGAAATATCTTCAAAATTGCGACCTGTACTCTGCGCACAAGGTTTACATGGACAGCCAGCCGACCAGACGGACGGACGGACATCGCTTAATCGACTCAGAAAGTTATTCTAAGTCGATCGGTATACTTTAAGGTGGATGTTAGACAAATATTTTTGGGCGTTACAAACATCTGCACCAACGCATAATACCCTCCCCACTATAGTGGTGTAGGGTATAAAAAATTAAAAAAAAACTTCTCCAGACACAGAAAAAATTATATTTCAATTCAAACATTTATCACATATTGAACTGGTTTTAATTATTTCATAATTGAATCAAGTATTCATGTGCTCAAAAACAAAATTTTCTGATATTTTCTATTGAATTTTGAGTTTTGAATTTGATAATTTTGACAATTGAATATACAATTTTCGTTATTGGTTGAAATTTAAATAAAAAAATTATTGAATAGACAATTTTCGTAATTGAAAACACATTTTTGTTATTTTTTGTGTTTTCAATTACGAAAATTATCTATTCAATAATTTTTTTATTTAAATTTATCAAAATTTTTGAGTACATGAATACTTGATTCAATTATGTAATAATTGAAACCAGTTCAATATGTGATATATATTTGAATTGAAACGGTTTAAGAAATAATTTTTTCTGTGTAGAATTTTCAATTTGTCCATATTTGTTCTACTGGAACCACAATACATCAAAATTGTGTAGTGGCTTAAAAAGCCTCTAAAATTTTTTCGATTTTGTTGCCTCACGAAAATTATTGATATTGTAAGAGAATAATGATTTGTTCATATATTCAGTGTAGGGTATTATATGGTCGGGCTTGGTGGACTATACTTTCTTAATTGTTTTCATTAAAAAATATGTATTTTAATTTTGCCACAACATTAATTTTGCTTAAATTATTTAATTAAAAATGATGTGCTAACTATTTATTTCCGTCCGTCTACCAATTGAAGGCGCTATACGCTCTAGAGTCTAGATGAATGAATATACCGGATCAAGTTTTTAAATATTATCTGTTAATCAGAAATAATTTGTATTGAAAATGCGAATACAGGTCGCAATTTGGAATATCTGAAATCGGTCTTTAATCATATTGTCATAATTAATATGGTCTCCGTTCTTTTTGCTACTATATTCCTTATTTTTCTAAGCGACCTTCTATGTCAAACTTCCAATCCTATCTATTATTTTGCAGATGACAGCAACATATGCCATTCATAGTCATTCAATTACAGACCAAGCCTATCGGTGATTGGGGCAATGTGGCAAAACATGAATGATTACTTTAATCGGGACCTTCTGGCAATCTCTGTATGGGGTCGTGCGAATATGGTCGCTTTCAACGCTCACAAGAATCAGTATTTTATAAATAAATATTTGATTAAAGAATAATTAGTTTAATTTGATTCTTAATATTATCACTTGTTCTAAGCAACGATGTTTTGCTTAAAAATGTACATTATATAGTCAAAGAACTGGTTAGTTTTACGTATGAATTTTAATTGAATAAACCTCAAACAGACTAGGGCGAAGGAATAGTTGTTTAATTCCTTTACGTACATTAAGTATTATGAGCAATTTAAATATTACAAGAAGCTTTACTACTACTTTAAAATAAAACAGAAACACATTCTTAATGTCTCATTCAAATATAAAAATCCTGTTATAGGATATTGTTAATCCTTTTAGAAGAGTATTCTTAGAAAAAAAGACATTATTCTAATGCCATAATGATTTTTTCCCCTGTTTATGACAACGATTTCAACTTAATTATATACTTACAGAGAAACAAAAAAAAACATACAAGACAAAGAAGTAGTTTAACCGGTCCATGTATATTAGGGTAGCATTCATTGTTCTCCAAAAACTAACTGCTGAAAATTTGAGTGAAATTGACTCACATTAAAATAAAATTACCATCAACATTTAAAATCACGAAAAACACAGTCAAATTTGACCCCAAGTGCTCTTAAGAGTTAATTTCCATTTATATATTAATTTTGTAACTACATTTCTTGTTCTAGTGGCCTGACACACGTTAATGGCCTGAGGAATTTTTAATAATTTTAACATTGTTTAAGCAATTGTTGTCATTTAATCTCATTACAAAGAAAATTACACATTTCGATTATTTTGCATTCAATTGCAAAAGAATTTAGAAGCAAAATATTTAAAAAAACTGAAATTTTTTTTCCGAATTTTAGAGATAATACAGTTTGTGGGTCTTTTTGACCCAAAGGTGATATAGGGTTAATCTCCAAAAGATTTTTTTTACTGTAATTTTTATTATTTCTGTAACATAATGCAGAAAGTTAAGAAGTTTCACAAATTTATTTCATATCAATAGTTAAGTTTTGCATATATCGGACCTTTGACATCGATGCGCGTCCAGAAATCGTTGTCCGATTTGGCTTAATATTTCAGCACTTGAATATTCTAAATAAAAAAATCGGCTGTCATGACTAATGATCATAGTATAATAGAATACATAAATTGATATTAACAAACAAATTTCATTTGCTACGTTTTAAATAAATTTGCTTTATTGGACATATTTGACCACAGATATGAAATCGTAAATTAACAACCCAAAGTAATGATCTGTAATTAAATTTTGGAAAACAAGCTGCGAAATATTTTTTAATAAATAACACTGTGCAACAGTGAAAAAAACACACGATCAAGACTGTATAGGTTCGACTCTACTACCAAAGGTTAGTAAAATTTCACTATCAATATTTAGCAAAGTTGTAGCTACGGTAAAGCTAAAAGCCATTTCTGTTCCGAATGAGCTGAAACTTAAAATATAGATAGTCCTTGAGAAGGTCTACAAAATCTATGCTTTTATCTGTAGGTTATCTCTTGTAGTTCAAGAGATATTTAGATTTAATTTTTTTTTTAAATTTTGCTCGATCTTTTTTTCGTATTTTATATATGATGGGCCTACGAAAGGTCGAAATTTGTTTTTTATATATGACGTATATTTGCGATAAAATTCTAATGAAAATAAAACAAACCTGATAACAATTATTTCGTCCCTATAAAAAGTTACACGCATCCAAAGTTGAAGCATCTTTTTATATATTTCAACTTTGTATGCGTGTGTTTTTTAAGTTTTTTCCAAAAAAAGTCCCCATATTTTTTCTTTTATAAAAAACTAATTTTCTTCGGGACTATATCCATTTTTTTATGATCTGGAAAGAGAACTTAATGCAAAAATGTACAAAGTAAAATTTGACTAACTTAAGCGGACATTGTACCCCCAAGCCCTATTCAAACTTGGCCAATTTTGAAACAGACTTTTAGGTTTGAGTAAAAAATTCTAAAAACGCAAAGCACCGATCCACAAAAACTCATCACATTTGTATAGCCCTATATGTTGTTTATATACATACAGAACGTTTTTACTATTATACTATAAATAATGTCAAAGTGGGCTATTTTCTAAAAAAACTCAGTTTTTGGAACACATTTTCCCCGTTTTAGGAATTTCGGGGATCTATATTAATTCCAAATATTATTGCGATGTCTGTAACTGTTCAAATTTTTCATTAATTCAAAGTTTTTATTTTTCTTGATGGAAAATCACCATTTTATAATATTGTTAGTTTTTAAGGTAAAATATGTCCGAAAAAACACAAAATTAATTCATTTCACTCAAATGTCAATCTCCAAGTCATAAGGTTTCCACCGATATCAAAAACTTATATTTACTCTTCAGAAGCTCCACAAACCTTGCCCACTTTCAAAAATTTTTTTTTCATATCTTGCATCAATCCGGTCATGCGTGATTAAGATTGGATAAAGTGATGCGCCCGGATCATACAGATAATAATTTGCCCATTCTTCGTAATTCCAGCACAATAGAGAAGTATACACCCGAACATACATTTTTAACAAAAAGTTTTTGTTTTAGAGACATAAAATAGTAAAAACCTAAAATTTTTTCTTCCTATATTTTTTCAACAAAAGTGCACGAAAAAGCTATTTTTTTATTTGGGGGACTTTTAGCTATATTATTGCCATATAAAGATAAGCCGTATCACAAAGTCTGAATTAGTTATTAACCAAAAACTGATGACACATTTTTTAGAGGCCCCACTGATTTTCAGAAACTTTGGGGGTCCATAAAAAAAAATCGGTCACCAAAATGGACTAACTGTGTATAGGGTTTTACTACCCTTTGGTAGTAGAGTCGAACCTATACAACCATGATCTTGTGTTTTTCCAAAAGTTTTCATTTGTCGCATAGTTTAATTGGAATAAACTTCTAACCAAAAATTTTGCATTCTTAAACCTCATTATCATTTTTAAAAATCGAGAAACATTTTCTTAATTTTGTCAAATGTCCCACGTTGGGTTTAAATGGTATAAAAGTGGCGATTAATTGAAATTTAGAAATAAAGTTTTTATAATAAATTTTAGTATAGGGTAAAAGTACATAAAATTCTACATCATTAGCTGTAAAAATAAATCAACTAAGTTGTTTACTTTCTATTCAGTGAGCAGTCAAATTTAGCAAATTATTGCTGTGTTTAAAAAAGTGAAAAATTTAAAATTTTTAAAATTCAAGCGATTATTGTTAGTGTTAAATCTATTAAAAGTAAATCTTTTATAATGGAACCTTCAACATCAGGTATTAAGGTATAGTAAATTTTTTTATAAAAATTATGTGTATATATTTTTAATCATTGTTTTAAAAAAGGTCCAAAATTGGGATAATTTCCGCATTTAATGGGCCATAAGTATTAAGTTAGTAAAATTAATATTTGTTTTATAGATTTTAGAATAGTATAGGATATCAGCTTATATTTAAGAAAAAAAGTCCAGACAATGCCCGGCACTTTTATTATTTTAATTTTTGTGTAAAAACTCTGGTTGTCATTTATTTAGCAAGACCAGTAACTGGTAACAACGATGAAGATAGTGATGATGAAGAAAATTATAATAATGATGATAAAGATAATGACTGGGATATTTGTGGTGAATTTGAGAATGCAGAATAATACAAATATTTTAATATATTTTTTATTGAGAAGGTAAAACGAAACCAAAGATTCCCCAAAACTTTTAATTTTTTTATTTTTTCAGATTATTGTTTACATTTACTGAATTTAGTGCAAGAAAAACTGGATACAAATTTATACTAATAGCAATACATATTACATATTAACTTATTCTTTAAATTTATATTGTTGTCAAAGTTATTCCCCCATTTACACTGTAAGATTTTTAGCGCATAAGATTTCATTATTTTTCTTTAAACCTGCATTCGCGTTTACACACAAAGATTTTTATTGCAGACAGTTTGTACATTAATGTGCATGTTTATGTGTATGTAGCAGAGCTGTAAACGAATCACTCATTTTTGAATTAATTCGCGAATCATTCACACAAAAAAATTAATTGAATGAAATTTGAGTCAATTCGAATGAATTTGGTAAAAATGAATTGCAATTCGTTTCCAATTCAAATGAATTGAATTGATTTTGAATTAATTCAAATGAATTTGGTAAAAATGAATTGCAATTCGTTTCCAATTCAAATGAATTGAATTGATTTTGAATTAATTCAATTCATTTACAATTCATTTGAATTGAACAAGATTTTGAATTAATTCAAACGAATTAGAAAAAACATTAGCAATTCATTTCCAACTCCGACGCGAAATTCGCAGCATATTTAGCAGATTCTTCAATGTCATTAAGTATGCAGTATAATTAATCGACGGTTAAAGAGTCTTCCTTTAAATATAATGCGCCGTTACCATCGTCAGCTGGTATTGAAAGATTATTTTCGTACGCCTCTATTCTAAACATCCCTAAACGTGGATCTCTTTCAGATGATAATTTTGAAAAGCTATTGTTGTTTAAGGTGAATGAAGCATTCTAATTAAATCTAATTAGCCTTATTTATGAAACTCAATTGTGTTTTGAACTACATACATTGTTATTTTTCCTGATTTTTGATTATTTTTGGAAGATAGTTTTATTTTTTTGAAATAAATATAATATAAATATTAGCAAAAAGTTTGTTGTTGGGTGGTCGTGGGTCACAAAATTTCAAAAATTATTAATTGCTTCTTGAATATTAAATATGTTATGTCGTTCAGCGTATTTCAAAATAAAAATCAGTTCTTCTTGAAGAAATAAACTGCAAACACCATGTTTTCATTGATCAGGCGCGTATACAGGACAAGGCTTTTAAATTTTTGTACTGGAAATTTTCATTTTGGTAGGAGAAATCTTTCATTCCCCCTAGAGATCTGCTCTTGAATTTGATTGATTGCAACTCATTTTTGAATCATTCATTTGAATTGCTAATTCTTTTTTCTAATTCATTTGAATTAATTCAAAATCAATTCAATTCAAATGAATTGTAAATGAATTGCAACTCATTTTTACAAATTCATTTGAATTGGAAATGAATTGAAATTCATTTCTGCCTAATTCGTTTGAATTGATTCAAATTTCATTCAATTCATTTTTTCAATTCAATGAATTAATTCAAAATTTAGCTAATTCATAATGAATTAAAATCAAAAAAGAATGATTCATTTACAGCTCTGGTATGTAGGTATTACGAACGAAAACACAAAACGAATTGCAAGTACATCAGACTGTGTACCTCTTTCTATGCCTCTTGCCTATAAAGTAAACTTTCATGCGAGGAAAATCTGCACGTGTAAACGGCGAATTACAGCCAAAATTATATTTTTCTCAAAAACAAAAAACGGTTAAAAAACAGGTTAAATTTTTTTTCCATTTTTTTAAATCTATGTTTTTATGTATTTATGATTATTCATTACAAAAATTTATAATATTCTCTTTTGTGACTTTTTTGAATTGTAATATAAATGTATATAATAAATTTATTATTTGATTTTAAATTAAATTTATACTAATATATATTTATTTTTTGAATTTATTATTTGAATTTTTTAATAGCACATAAGTATGGTTTAATTTCCAATTTGACTCATTAATTTATCGCTTTCGATTCCAAAGTTACAGCATATATTGTGAACTAAGTTCTTTTTTTAAAAAAAAAACAACAAAAGGGTAAAATTTTTTTTTTTTTGATTTTTTTTAAAATGCTGTGTTTTTATGTATTCATAATTATTCATTATTCTCTTCTGTGACTTTTTTTAAAAAAATTTTAAATTTATACAATTTTGTGTAAAACAAAAATTGGATTTTAAATTAAATTTATACTTATATAAATTCATACAATTGGTCAATTCACGAGGTCTCTTATCAGTCATATTGTCATAATGTCCTAATATATCACGATTTGTGGGCTCGGCTTAACCGACTCTTAGGCATTCGGCGCAGGTCTCTGCTGGTTGGTTACGATAACACAATAAACATAGCATACAGAGTAGTATAATTTTAGGACATTTTTGGCTTGATAGGCAATAAAAACTATTGTGAAATATTAGGACATTATGGTAATATGACATGATAAAAGACCTTGTGAATTGACCAAATAAGTTTGTAATTAAGCATGCTTTAATTTCCAATTTTATTTAATAATTTATCGCTTTTCATTCCAAAGTTACAGAATAAAAACAATAATGCGCTTAAAGGGTTAAATATTATATTTTAAAACTACGGCTTCTATGAATTAATCGCCACTTTGGGTACCATCGAACCCATTGTGCGTACTTTATAAAAATGAAAAATTTTTTACTTAAGATTTGCATGAAATTTTATTATAATTCTTTGGTATCAAGTTATCCGATATTGCTAAATTATTCAGACCTAGAGCATTGATAATCAAATTAGTGCAAAATAAGAACTACCCTAATATAGATACATACATACATATGTATGTATGAATGTATATGAGTTTAATTTCTTTTAAACAAGCAGTGTGTTACAAAAACTTTGCTGTTTTCAACTGAAGAAAATCCCTATTTAATATTCATTTACATCCTTATAGAGTTTATCTTAATTGTATGGTGTATGTATGTGTTGTTTGTGGTGCAGTAAAGTTGTCATTTTGTAAAGCTGCATTTGTAGACTCAAACACACACACACACACACACAACATGTACTTTGTATATAAATAGATACAGATTCATATGTATGTATATGTATATAATGAAACAATTAAGTGGTGAAATTAGGTCAGTACCATTATAAGTCTCCAGCAGTTCTAGGAGACTGTCCCGAACTAGTACAAAATTAACTATGTTCGTGTGGATTATAATCGCTATGGAAGACAAAGTAAAAATAATAATATCACAAAATATTTGTAATGGATCTATTCTATACAAGCCCGAAATATTTCATAGTACTCTTTTATAATGGTTTTAATGGTGCTAATTGACCTCAAACAGAGACATCTCATAGACAGTCCAATAACCGATTGCTTGTAAGCAAACCTTCCTCCGACAACTCTTCTCTTAAATAGATACAGATTCATATGTATGTATATGTATATAATGAAACAATTAAGTGGTGAAATTAGGTCAGTACCATTATAAGTCTCCAGCAGTTCTAGAAGACTGTCCCGAACTAGTACAAAATTAACTATGTTCGTGTGGATTATAATCGCTATGGAAGACAAAGTAAAAATAATAATATCACAAAATATTTGTAATGGATCTATTCTATACAAGCCCGAAATATTTCATAGTACTCTTTTATAATGGTTTTAATGGTGCTAATTGACCTCAAACAGAGACATCTCATAGACAGTCCAATAACAGATTGCTTGTAAACAAACCTTCCTCCGACAACTCTTTCATATATTATTTCTGGTGGGTCAAAAAACTACTTTTTAAAGTGCAGTACAAAATAAATGTTTAAAAGGACTACACTCTTGTTTACTTAGATACACTAAAGTGACAAATGACTTCACGCTAGATTACATGAGATGTATAAAGTAACCAATTGACTTCACTTTGTACTATAAAGAACACATACCTGTCAAATGACCCAAAATATATAAATTGGACACAGGCAAGTGATCAGAAAAGTACTGTCCATAATGGATAAATTGACTACTTGTAAAACTAATGGGATATTACAGGACATGGACATTTAAAATATTTTTATGAGTTGTATGTGTTTCTGGGTGCCTTGCGTTTATCAAATAAATTACTTTCTTTAATAATCAGAGACGTTTATTTAAATACTCTGAAGTATTTAGCGAATACTAAGAAAGAAAATTCCCACTACAAGTTATTCAAAAGAAATATTTTAATTATTGATATTATTTTAATTTAAACGAATATTTAAATATCTTATAACGAGTGTTGAAATATTTGTATTTAGTAAATAAAAAACGAATTAAATATTTACCTGTGGATTTTATTATAAATCATTAAACAAAAATTGCTGTGAAACGCTTCTGATAATTGTTAATATTTATACAGTACATAACAAAGTCATTAACACATTTTCATCAGCATAGATGCTTAGATTATTGCATATTTGTGCGGCTGATGAAAAAATTATAAAATTATTCGTTCAAAAAGCACAAATACAGTATAATTTCAACAGTCGAATATACGAGAATGTTATGCGAATGCAAAATATTATCGCCCTGTGATGAATGTAGTGTACAAACTACAAATTCAATTTTTGTATCTACAAATTAAAATTTAATCTAATTACCTTTATTATTTGTTTTATGAACTAACACATCAGCAGAAAACAACGAATATACTCTTTTCGATCAAGCAATAGGTTATACATTAAGCCAGTACGTTAGACTTTGGTGAAAGACATTTTGGAAATTGCCCCAGTTGGTAATATATACGAATAGAATAGATCCCTTAAGAGGAGAATTATAAAACTATTTAGTGAATCCGATGAAAACCAGCTTAAGAGATTACTCAGTGGAAAAATTTTTGGCGATAAACAACAATCTCATTTTCTAAGAACTATGCAAAACTTAGGACATGGTCAAGTCGGAGTTAATGTTATCAGATCATTATTTTTGAAACAACTTCCGAAGAATGTAAGATCAATTCTGGCTATTAGTGAACAACAAGATATAACTAGACTTGCCCAACAAGCTGATAAAATTATTGATATCGCCCGTCCCGTAAACGTTTCATCAATAACAACACCACAAAATGATACATTCCCAGAATTATCCCAACAAATCGAATGACTTCAAAAGCAATTTCAAGAATTTGGTCGAGGTAGGATTCATCAAAGGATTCGTATGCCATTTGTTTATAGGCACTGTACGATGAAGAGCTTTTTCTTCACCGGCAACGATATAGAGCAATTCTGTATATTTCGAATTGTTGTCTATATGTTGCTGAAAAGGTTTGTTGGGCAGTGATATAAACCGAAACTAAAAGAAATTGCGACCGTGGTACCGACAAAATAAAAGAGGAGATGATTCTTGCTTGAATTCAACTATGACAATGTTTTCTTTATTTAAAATTAAAGTTCTTAAGCCTAACAATTGATCATGTAAATAAGGGCTACACTGTTGTTGTTGTATGTATTATTATTTGTCTCTCACTTCCAATGTACCAATTCAACTTATTACTAATAAGTATGTACCTATATGTATATGAATGTATGCAAAAACAAAATACTAAATATATTGCATTTTTAAGAACAACAACAACATACTTGTTACAAGAATTGAAGTGAGAAACATATAATAAAAACTAACGGGTCATTACCAAAATAAGTTACAGTGGTTAGTATGAACAAAAATGCTAACAAATTACAGTGACAACAGTGAGACAAAAATATGAACAAATTTAATACAATAAAAAATGGAAAATAAAACAAATGAATCAAATGAATAATAACTATAAATAATAACAATACAGATTATTAGTAAATATGATACGGTGACCTAACATTCCGGCCCCATTGAAAGGACACTTTCAAGAAAATAGTAAAGCCAGTCTGTGGATAGGGCGACGTATAATTCCCTTTGTTGTTTTGATGTCGACAACTCTAACTCGATCATCTCTACCACGAACAATATTGATGATTTTACCCATGAGCCAACGCTGCGGTGGTAAATTATCTTCTTTAATGATTACTAGGGAGCCAGTACAAATATTTGAGTTGGTGCTAGTCCATTTATTGCGGGTCTGGAGCTCGTTTATGTAGTCGTGGGACCACTTCTTCCAAAATTGTTGTTTTATGGCGCTTATTCGGGCCCAATACTCAAGTTTATTGATTTCAATTGGAGGGACATCACGTTCTGGCAAACTGCGTAAGGGAGCGCCTATCAGGAAATGGCCTGGTGTAAGGGCTTCAAAGTCACTGGGATCGGATGATAGGGGCGAAATGGGCCTCGAATTTAGAATTGCTTCTATATCAATCATTGCAGTTGCAAGTTCCTCATATGTGAGCCTTGTGTTATCGAGGGTCCTGGTTAGGTGTCCCTTGGCCGATTTGACGGCCGCCTCCCACAATCCGCCAAAATGTGGTGCCCTAGGGGGAATAAAGCGAAAATTAATAAATTGATTTGAGCAATAATTTATTATAAAATTGGAATTTTTAGTATCAAAAAGGAACGATTTTAGTTGAGCCAACTTAGAGTTTGCACCAACAAAATTGGTGGCATTGTCACAGAATATATCTGTGGGTAGACCTCTTCGTCCAATCATCCTTTTAAGAGCAGCAATAAAGGCATCTGTTGATAAGTCTGATACAACTTCTAGATGGACTGCTTTAGTTGCGAGACAAACAAAAACAGCAATATATGTCTTGTATGGTACCTTCCCTCTAATTCTTAGGTAAGTGTTTACTGGACCACAAAAATCAACAGCACATCTGGCGAAGGGCCTTGAAGGGTTAAGTCGTTCTACGGGCAAATTGCCCATCATTTGTTGAAGCAACCTTGGGCGATAACGAATGCATTGTGGGCACGAATTAACGATACGACGACATAGGTTTCTTGAATTGATGATCCAAAATCTCTGGCGGATTAACGACATTAAAGCCTTGGGTCCTGCGTGGTAGTTGCTGATGTGTAGATGACGCACGTAACAGTCGACGAAATGATTTTTGCTGGGCAAGATTATAGGGTGCTTTTGACCTTCAGAAATTGCTGCGAATTCCAAGCGACCACCGACTTTGAGCAAGTTGAATCCATTTGATGAATCGATGAAGGGATTGAGACACTTTAGTGCACCTTGAGGATCGTTTTTCTTCAGAGCTCGTTGTATATCATCTTGAAAATGATGTTGCTGTAGATTAAAAACTATTCTGAGCAAGGCGTTTTCTAATTCTTGGGGCTGTAAAGAATCAGAATGGAAAATATTAGTTTTTGTTTTTTGAGAAAAACGGAGCATCCACGCAACAATACGAATAATTTTTAAATATGAGCTATAATTTTCAACCGAATCCAGAATGTAATTAGATGTTGCTTCCATGGAGAGTACAGTTTTGCGTTTTTCTCTGTCGATATCTTGTTGATTTTCTATGGATAGTTGATCTATTTTATTAGGAGGCCATTTTCTAGCATCGAGTGTGAGAAATGCTGGTCCATTGAACCAGATAGATGAAGCGAGTTCTTCTACAGTTGAACCACGAGACACGATATCAGCAGGATTAAAATGCGTTGGAACATGTCGCCAAATACAGCCAGTAGTTAGATCCTGAATTTCCGATACTCTGTTGCCAACAAAAACGGATAACGTAGAAGAATGTTGCTTTAACCAGTGAAGAACTATTTGAGAATCTGTCCATAGAAATACTTCAAGATTTGGTATTGCGAAAAGATTTTTGACTTTAGAGTATAATTTAGCCAAAAGTTGTGCGCCACAAAGTTCAAGTTTTGGCAATGATTTTCTTTTCGTCGGGGCAACTCTAGACTTGGCAGTAAAAAGACGAACAGAGACATTTCCTGAATAAGTTTTAACACGAAAGTAGAAACAGCATCCATAAGCGCGAATTGATGAGTCACAAAAGCCATGAAGTTGAACTGATTGAGATTCAGCAGCGAGACAAAAACGAGGGATTTCAAGGGAATTTAACGTTTTGAGATCAGAAACAAAATATTCCCAAGCCAAATGTAGTTCTTGAGGGATAGATTCATCCCAGCCAATTTTGAGAATCCACAATTCTTGCATGATGATTTTGGATTTTATAATAAGCGGAGCTAAGAGTCCTAAGGGATCGAAAAGTGATGAAGAGAGCGACAAAATTGTTCTTTTGGTGATTTTTCCATCAATTTGAACTTTAGGTGTAAACGAAAATAGAAATACATCTTTTTGTTGATCCCAAGTAATACCAAGAGCATTGGTCACAGCTAATTCATCAATATTTAGATCTTTTATAGTTTTGTCGTCTTGAAAACTTCTATGATTTGAGTGCCATTTGTCCAATTGAAACGAACCACGAATTAGAATTTCATTCACCTCTGTCTTAATTTTAGTCAATTCTTCTATTGAATCTGCACCACCGATAAAATCATCAACATAAAATGATGACTTTATAGTTTTTGCACCAAGTTCGAATTGGTCCATGTACTGGTCTGCGAGATAGTGAAGACTTTTAATGGCTAGGTAGGTTCACGATGGACAGTATTATTGAAAAACGATTCACAATCAGCTTGTTCCGGAGTCAAAGTATTTGAGCCAGATGGAATTTCTTCGATTTCCCACAATCGTTGTAATTTTAAATCAACTTCCTCTTCTATCGAGAGCATACAAGAAGAACCAGTATCGTTCGATTGGTTTGATAAATAACGACCAGCTACAATCCATCCAAATAGAGTTTTATGTAATTTTGGCAAATTCGGACCAAGTTTAATTTGACCAACTGACAAAATATCAAAGAAAGTTTCTGTACCAATAAGCAAGTCAATTCGTTTTGATTTGAAAAAGTTTTCATCTGCAAGCTGAGTATTTGGGGGCAAATTCCAGGTTGAGACGTCTAATTCAGCATCAGGTTGATAAGAAATATGAGGTGTGACACAAAATGAAAGGGACACTTTAAAATCAGTAACTCGAGATTTCACATTTGTTGACGACCTATATTTCGTTTTACTATGAGTATTACCAATGCTAGCGACTTCTGTAGTTTGTTTTCTACGAGGCAAGTGCAATTTTTGAGAAAATTCATCCGTAATGAAATTCAATTGAGAGCAAGAATCCAACAAAGCACGTCCGAATTGACCTGTAGCGTCACGAACTAGAACCATGGCAGTAGCAAGAAGCACCTGTTCCGGTGAGGATTTTTCCATATGAGTATGGACCGAGGCATGAGAGTCATTCAAGGCAGCACGAGAAGTAGATGGTTCAGTAGTCGGGGACGAGGGCCTAGAAGCTGACTGAGACCGATGAAGCAAACTGTGATGCAAGCGAGAACAAGATTTGCACTTGAATGTAGAGGAACAGCTGTTAACTTGATGACCTTTTGACAAACAATTAAGACAAAGCCCAAGTCGTTTGACATTTTCAAAACGTTGACCGACATCCATATCTTTGAAGCGAGGACAACGAGTAATTGTGTGGTCAGTTTTTGTGCAAAGAACACAAACACGTTTCGAAACCGAAAAAGAATAGCCAGTTTTTGAGCTTTTATATTTGGACTTACCAGATTGATGATTGTCAGGCTTACGGTGGGCCACATTTGTATGGCTGGTGTCAACCGATTCCAAAAATTGGCAATGCCTTTCAAGAACCTTGGAGCAATCATCCCATGATGGCAGTTCAGTGAAATCCAAAGAGTCTTTCCATTTTCTTTTTGTCTCATCATCAACCTTTTCCAAAACTATGTAGATCAGCATCGAATTAGCAATGTCACTATCTGAGCCTAGAGACAAAAGAGAGCTATAAAGAGCAGAAACATTATCAACGAGACTTCGTAATTGTGCGCAATTGTATTTGGACATGGCTGGAAGTTCAAATAGAGTGGTAATATTTTCCATAAAAATCAGTGAGCTATTGTCGTAACGCGTTTTCAGCCTTTCCAGAGCCTTGGGGTAATTTTCATTCGTAATCTGGAAAGCCTTGACCGTTTCCAATGCTTGGCCTTGGAGGCAGTTCAGCAAATGGTTAAATTTTTCGATATTCGATAGGCCAAACTCACGATCGATAACTTGGTTGAACGACGTTATAAAATTTTTGTACTCACTGTACTTACCACTAAATGTGGGCAATTTGAGCTGAGGCAATTTATTGTTGTTAACAGGAAAACAAATTGTAGAGTCGGACATGGTTGTATTGTGGACATCCTCACCAAGTTGCGCTTGAATATTCATCTTCACTGCGATGTACAAGTCTTCAATTTCGGGCCTACCATTGTCATCAGGATCATATTTCTCAATTTGGGTTTGATACGTCAGTATCTGCTTGAAATATGACTCCAAAATCCCCAAACGGCACTTCAACTCGGCTGACGAAAGTGTCTTACCTTCACCCCTTCCATTGGCTTCAACTTGGTTTTTGATGCGGGTTATACTTTTCTTAGTATTAGCCCGTTGCTGCTTAACTTCTTCCAAAGTCATCTCGAAAGTTTCAAAAAGTTGGGTTAGGAGAGCCAAAAAATTTCCAAAAAGAATTCACAAAATGGAGACACAATTTGTGATTAGCACTGTAATCGACGCCAATAATTTACGCCAAAAAAATGATTATATACAAGCCTTATATATTTATTTTATATATGTACCGCAATATTGCGAGCGACAAAAATTTTGATGTACAGAAAATATTACACTATATACTGGAACCAAATAAATCACGCACTGTTTATGTATTTTTGTATATAACGATAAGCGGCAAAAATTAAAGTCACTGTTATTTATTTATTTTTCCACAAAAACTGTTTTTATGTACCGAGCCAACAAATTTTATATTTGGTTAGATTAAATCTCAATTAATGCAACTGTAATATGTTTATGCTTTAACAAACATTTATTTTTAAAGAGCTCACAAAAATATTTTTAATTTATATGTTTGTTCAATTTATGCCACAACAATTTGTTCCAAAATGTTTTTAAATACACTGTCTCTTTATTTTTCACAAAAGTTTTTATTTTAATAAAATTGTTTTTTATTTTTAGTTTGTACCACAAAGTTTCTTTTTTAACAAAATTGTTTTTCTTTTTTGTTTGTTTAACAACGAACAATCCACTCACGCACGACCTGTACACTTGTAGATTTAAGATGTACTTCAACGAACAAATGGAATGTACCACGGACCGGCAGGACGACAAATTTAGCAAAAGTTTGGATAAATATCTTGCCCCACGTTGGGCGCCAAAATGTACGATGAAGAGCTTTTTCTTCACCGGCAACGATATAGAGCAATTCTGTATATTTCGAATTGTTGTCTATATGTTGCTGAAAAGGTTTGTTGGGCAGTGATATAAACCGAAACTAAAAGAAATTGCGACCGTGGTACCGACAAAATAAAAGAGGAGATGATTCTTGCTTGAATTCAACTATGACAATGTTTTCTTTATTTAAAATTAAAGTTCTTAAGCCTAACAATTGATCATGTAAATAAGGGCTACACTGTTGTTGTTGTATGTATTATTATTTGTCTCTCACTTCCAATGTACCAATTCAACTTATTACTAATAAGTATGTACCTATATGTATATGAATGTATGCAAAAACAAAATACTAAATATATTGCATTTTTAAGAACAACAACAACATACTTGTTACAAGAATTGAAGTGAGAAACATATAATAAAAACTAACGGGTCATTACCAAAATAAGTTACAGTGGTTAGTATGAACAAAAATGCTAACAAATTACAGTGACAACAGTGAGACAAAAATATGAACAAATTTAATACAATAAAAAATGGAAAATAAAACAAATGAATCAAATGAATAATAACTATAAATAATAACAATACAGATTATTAGTAAATATGATACGGTGACCTAACAGGCACTAATAGGCAGCTAATTTTCATATATCTTTTAGATAATAAATTAAACTTTAATTCTATGTTAAAACCAGATCGGCGACAAACGGCGCCAGTAAAAAAAAACATTATATATGTTAAATGAATAAATTTCAAATGTGCTAACAATATATACAAAACTCATTATAAAGATAGAATTTGGACAAGATACCCTTTCCAACAAAAAAATATAATTATAAATATTAAAACTAGAAAGAAAGTATGGTCGGTCAAGCCTGACCATATAATACCCTACACTAAGTAAAATAGCAAAAACATTTTTCTTTTAAAATTTCAATAATTTATATTTTTAAGTGATTTTCGGAAGTTGGGTTATATGGGAGCTATGACCAATTATGGACCGATCACAATGAAATTAGGTCGTGTGATTTGTGTATATATAAAAGTTAACTATGTTGAATTTTTAAGCGATTTATGCACGTTAAAGTGATTTTCGGAAGTGGGTCTCTATGGGAGCTATGACTAAGTATGAACCGATCGTAAAAAAATTTACTGACATGAATTTTGTATATATAAAACTTATTTGGAGCGAAATTTATGAGATACATATATAAATGAAACATTTATGACAGATAAAGTCCAATTTCGAGAGGACATTTGTATGGGGGCTAGGTGAAATAATGGACCGCCTTTAGCCAGTTTCAATAGGCATGGTCCTTTGGCCGAAAAAATTATATGTACCAAATTTTATCGAAATATCTTCAAAATTGCGACCTGTACTTTGCGCACAAGTTTTACGTGGAGAGCCAGCCAACCACACGGACGGACATCGTTTAATCGACTCAGAAAGTGATTCTGGGTATAAATACGCCCTTGAATATTGTATATTTTTAACTCCCCAAATCTTTAAAGTCGAAAGTAGTGTGTTCTGTCGCCATTTTTGAATCTATTGACATAATCTTATAAATAAATAGGCCACACGTTTTTTTGTGGTACACTTTTAAGTATGTTATTGTCCACCAATATTGCTGAAACCTATATGGTTTAAAAGATTATTTTCTCTAAATGTGCACAATATAAATTTTTTTTTAAAAATTCTTTCCATAAAAGTGTTAAAAAGCGTTTTAAATTTGCTTGAAAAACAACAACAACATGTTTATGCACATCTAAATACACGTGTATTTGTACACAAACGTGAAAAATATTCTTGCGTATACCCAAAGTAACTGTATAATTTTGACCACCAGGCGATCCTAGTAACTATAATTTCTGCAAATAATTGTTGCTTGAAATCTTAACTTTACGATAGATCTTGTTTTATGGTTAGTTTCAATCATTTGCAAAAATCAATAATGAGATGCATTCACCTTATATAATCCACTATGCAAGGGTGAGATGAGGGCAAAACTACTAACACGATTTCAAAATTATATGCGAACAAAGGAGGATATAAAAATTCAGTGTAATTTAAAAATTAGTCTTTTAACTCGACTACAAATTTTTCAGTTATAATTAAGTTTTACTTTGCCCTTAAATGTATACATTTTTTTTAAGGGCCTATTTATCCAACCTTTATAATTCCGAATGCTTAAATTCGAAAATTTTAATTTAATAAGATTCTAATAATCTTAGTACATACTGTATTGTTAAGATTATGTGCTAAATGTAACGCAAAAATGTAGTGGCACATAATAATAAAAAAAGAAATTAAACTGCAAATAAAAACACAATACACAGAAATGTGTTAAAACAAAGAAATTTATATTGTTGCATGCACTCGTTCCATGAACAATGAGGGGGAAAATACACGTTGTTATTGTTGTATAAGAAAACCATGAACAAAATACAAAGTACAATTGTTACAATTCAAATGTATGTAACTATTTTTGTTACGTACTAAACGACTTCAAAATACACTAAATTTAGTAAATAAGCAAAAAAGTTCATTCATATTCTCTCCAAACTAATTGTTAGGATAACAAATTGGCTTTTAAGCAAATTATATAGCATCGTTTTTATAAATTATGCAATTATTAATTTTTAAGAAAGCGACAAATTTCTAGATTAGTTATTTGTATGTTTTGTACTCAAATGCCTAACACAATTGTGTAGGGCATACAAAATGTATGTAGAATGTCAAGAATTGCACCACAAATGCAACATGTACTCGTATGGTTGCAAATAAAACAATAATTAACTTCTTTTGTTTTAAAATAATACAAAGAGGAGTGTAAAAATGAAAGTAGCCACTTGGCCAATTACACAGTACATCTAATTAAGTCATTTGAGCAATTTTATTTTTGCATTCATTGTTCAATATAGTTATGGTAGTCTTTGTTTTAAAATCCAGATCACTGTTGTGGGTACATTTAGGGGTTTTTATAACCTCCCTAATGTTATTATGTTTGTAGCACAATGGATATATGGATATATTTATGTCAGGCCGTGTGTTCAAGGCACGATCACATCTAGAGGATAGTACTTTGGGTGATAGTAACCATACAAAATTAAATTTTGAATACTACAGACGGTAGTACTCAAAATATTTTTGGTTTAATTACCGATGATTTTCTCCAAACTTAATTTATTTTTTATATTTTCTGCACATTTATTGTTTGCTTTATTACGGAATACATATGAAAATAAAAAATTATGAATACTCACTCCATAGATGACAACTAGATAGGTAACTGAGAGTCAAAAACATAAGTCAGTTGTCAAAAACCCAATTCATGAGAATTCAATTCATGTTCTTGTATCACCCGTATGTGTGAAAAGAGAGTAATTTTTCCACTAATATTTCTCTCTCCTTCCGTTCTATGAGTCTATTCTATGACCGACCCTATCAAAAAATTATTTTGTATTATTTAAAAATCTAATACATTTTTTGTTTATACAATGAAATTGTTTATGATACCAAAGATTTCAACAAATACTAATACTATGTATTGTCCTCTGGAAATAAATTATTATTATAACCTACACCACCATAGTGGGGAGTTTTTGCAGGTGTTTGTAACGCCCAAAAATATTGGTCTAACACCTACCTTAAAGTATACCGATCGACTTGTAATCATTTTCTGAGTCGACTAAACGATGTCCATTCAGGGTGATTTTTTTACTAATGTTCACCAAACTGGGGGGTGAGAATGGCCAAAATCCAACTTTCGTTTATTAAGGGCCACCCTACTGTCCACTTAAACCTTGTGCGCAAAGTACAGATCGCAATTTTAAAGATATTTCGATAAAATTTGGTACATATTATTTTTTCGGCCCAAGGACCAAGCCTATTAAAACTGACTGAAATCAGGCCATTATTTCACCTATCCCCCACACAAATGCCTCCCGAAGTTTTATATAAACAAAATTCATGTCACCAAATTTTATTACGATCGGTCCATAATTAATCATAGCTCCCATATAGACCCGCTTCCAACGTGCATAAATCTATTAAAAATCGGGCTTGACCGACCATACTTTTTTACTTGTGAAAATTAAAAGTGTTTTCATGTTTTCAAATATTGAGGTCAGGTGTGTACTTTAACAAAATTTGATGAATAACTAACCAATTTAAGTATTTTTAATTAATTATTTTTTTAATTTTTCCCAGGAACAAAATTTAAATTTCCCTGGAATTCCCGGACCACAAACCCTAGTTAGGCCCCATTACCTTCAAAAGTAGTCTGTAGATAACTTTATAATATATTTTCCAATTCACTCAGTATAAGCTTTAAGGTTTATTTTGCTATAACTTTTTTTAACTGTGTTATTTGTCATTGTAAATCAATGACAATGAATCTCCTGTAATATTTCAGAAAAGGAACTTTACACGTTTGTACACTAAACTAATGGACTGATTAATAAAATAACATTTTAAGATCAAAACACAATAATGAAGTCAAATTTATTGAAAGAAGGTATGCATCAAATTCAATTTAACGTTTGGTAAAATCATCACTAAGTTTTTAATGCATCATTAGTAGGATTTAGCCTAAACTTCCAGAATTATGCGGAATTTAATAGTTTCGTAATATAAACCGGATAAACCGGTTAACAGAAAGACAATATTTTAAATTAACCGGTTCGCCAAAAATCGAAATTTCGAAGAAATATCGGTTAACCGATTTATAAACACTATCTATAACCTTCTATCAAACATAGAGTGCAGCTGGTCTGAATTTTTATGTCTGAGAGAATTCTTATTGTCAGAGTTATATTGTGGAGTATTATGGGGATAATTTTTGTGAAAGATCTTAACCCTCTAGCTCCTCTCTTTATGGGTCAATTTGACCCTTTTTTCGAGAAAATCAAAAAAATTACACTTTCAAAAAGGACATTTGAGGATTAAAATATTCTACGAAAATTTTTTAAGAAAAATTTCAGTGAGGGTCAACTTGGGTCTTACATTTTTTTTTTAAAAAAATCGCTAAAACTTAATTATCCATTTATGAATGAGCTGACATTTCAAATGTAAATAGTCCTTCAGAATATCTACAAAAAACATATATACATATCTAGCTTGTCTCTTTTAGGTCAAGAGTTATTTAGGTTTATATATTTATTTTTTATATTTTTGAAATATATGTATAAAAAAAACGTTAAAGTTTTTCAAAAGGGAGGAAGTTCTGTGGAGCTACTAATGCATAAATATAAGCTTTATGTACACGTAGTTGGTATTGGTGAAATCCTTAGGACTTGAAGATTAACAGTTTAGTGAAATGAAATAATTTTATGAATTTTTAGGATGTCAATTACCATGAACCAAAATAGAAAATATTATTTAATGTAAAATTTTAACTGTTAAAGATATTACAACAAAATTTGTAAATAATGTGGATTCAAATGTCTTTAAATCAATGGCATTATAATTCAGGATAAGAAAAAATAAATAAATACACCTAAATGTCATATGATTTATCTTCTGATCATTCCCCAATTATAGTATCTTATTACGGGAGGACTAACATTTCAAAATTTCATACTGAAACATATTACTTTAAAACAAATTGGCTTAAATATAAAAAATATATAAGCAGTCATATCCACACAGATCTTTGTATTCAGTGTGAGGAAGATGTAGATAAAAGTGTCAATGACTTTACGTCATTAATTGTATCGGCTCTAAATCATTCAAACAGTCAAATATTTCCTAAAACTGATATGCACATTTCCAACTCAGATATTGAACGACTTCTTTTAGAAAAGAGAAAACTCAGAAGATAATGGCAACAAAGTAGATCACCTGCTGCAAAGCAGAGGCTGTCTGCTGCTAGTAAAAATCTGAAAAAAGCCCTTCAATTAGAGAAGGATCGCAGAAATAGAAATTACATTCAAAGTTTAACAAATACCAAACACACAAATATTTCCCTTTGGAAGGCAACGAAAAATATCAAGCCACCGGTAGAGGGGCAAAGCCCTTTAAAGAAAGCTGACGGTACTTGGGCTCGCAGCACGGAGGAAAAGGCTAAAATATTTGCCGATCACTTAAGTACAGTCTTTCAACCAAGCTCGCCAACTACTGTTTTTGAACTTGAAGAGCCACCTGTGTCAACATTATCTAATGATGACATATTAGATATAAGCCCAGAAGACATTAACGAAGTAATCAAGGATAATATAATATTAAAAAAATCACCTGGAAATGATTCTGTTACACCTACTATGATTAGAAACCTACCGAGTGTGGCAATAATTGTGCTGTCTACAATATTTAGTGCGATCTTTAAACATAGAGTTTTTCCGACAAATTGGAAAACTTCTCAGATAATAATGATACCAAAGCCAGGTAAGGACTCGACCGTATCATCCTATAGACCAATAAGCTTGCTTCCTTGCTTATCGAAACTGTTAGAAAAAGTGTTCCAAAAGAAAATCATACCATTTTTAAATGAGAAAAATATAATCCCAGTTCATCAATTTGGTTTCCGGGAACGCCATGGAACAATCGAACAAGTTAATCGTATAACCGGGGAGATAAGAAAATCCTTTGAATTAAAGAAATATTGTTCAGATATATTTTTGGATGTCGCTCAAGCCTTCGACAAAGTATGGCACAAAGGCCTGGTATATAAAATAAAATGTTTGCTGCCACCATCTACTCATAAACTATTGGAATCTTATCTATCGGACCGTATATTTACAGTTAAGTACAATGATTACGTGACAAGAGAATATAGGATTGTAGCAGGAGTACCACAAGGAAGTGTTCTTGGACCTACCCTCTATTTGATTTACACCTCTGATTTGCCTACGAGCGATGAATTGACTATTTCTACATTTTCTGATGACACCGCAATTATTAGCTCGCACGAAAACCCATATATAGCATCTAGTATACTAGATGGCTACTTAATGGTTAAACAAATGGAGAATACGTGTAAATGAGTTAAAAAGCTAACATGTTACGTTCACACTGAGGAGGGGATGCTGTCCACCTGTCACACTTAACAATGTTAATATACCTCAGTCCGATTATGTTACATACCTTGGTATTCACTTAGATAGAAGACTTACATGGCGCCGTCATATAGAAACCAAGAGACTTCACATGAAGTTAAAAGCATCTAGCCTTCACTGGTTAATAAGTGACCAATCAAAGTTAAGCCTGGACTATAAAGTCACCCTGTATAAAATCATTTTAAAACCAATTTGGACATATGGAATCCAATTGTGGGGAACGGCCAGTAATTCCAGTATTGAGCTTATACAGAGGGCCCAGTCGAAAATTCTTAGGACCATGACGGGTGCACCATGGTACATAAGAAATGAAAACATCCACAGGGACTTGGAAGTGCCACTAGTGAAGGATGAGTTTAAGAAAGTCCGCGATAAACATATACTGAAACTGCAATCACACCCAAATCCGCTTGCTCGGCTTCTCGCACAGAGCCAAACCAGATCAAGGCTTTGTAGAGGAGATCTACCACCCCGCTAAGATAAGGTCCATGCATCAAACAATTCTCTCTTTAGAGAGCAATTAGTTTTAATTTTAGTTATAAGATTTAATCACTTATTGTTAGGCCTAATGATATAGGCAGATTCAATAAATAAAAAGTTAAAAAAAAAAAATACACCTAAACAACTGAGGAGCTGTAGAACGAAGTGTACTTTTTCGCATCTTTTCAAAAATTGTTTTTTTTTTTTGTATTTTTATAATATTTGGGTAGAAATCTTCTAGAAACAATCAAGTCAGCAACATTTTTTAAAATTTTACTAAGTAAATGGGTTCTAAAAAATTTGTGCTTAACAAAATGTACAACACTAGTATAAAACGAAAAAAAATATTATTTAATTTCAATGTGTAATTTGTTTATATATTAGATCAGGATTAAAAACATTCATTTAAAAAAAACGCATACAAAACATAATTTTTAATTTTGTTTTTAACAAAACGTACGTTTGTTTTTCTTTATTTTTTAACAAACGGTTCTTTTTCCGATATTAAAATGGTTTTATATCAAACATTCTTAACATTTAATGTGGTGACTTATGGCAGTTAGATGTATCTATTGATACATCATTGATACATTGATATTAAACTCAATTTCCCAAAAATTTTAAATGTGCGAAAAAGTACCTTTTGTTCTGCGGCTCCTCAACTTTTGAACTAAAAGAGATTACTTACATATGTGTTCATATATTATGTAGATCTTCTTAAGGACTATTTATATTGTAAATTTCAACTCAGTCGGATCATAATTACATTTTTGGCGATTTTTTTAAAAAAATGTGAGTGGCGTGTAATTTTGCTAATTGAGCATAAAGAGCTTTATTTACAACTTTGGTATCATTGGTGACCCCCACTGAAATTTTTCGGCAACAATTTTCGTAGAATATTTTAATCCTTAAATGTCCCATTTGAAAATATTTTTTTTGATTTCTCGAAAAAAAGGCTCAAATTGAACCCTAAAGAGAGGAGCTAGAGGGTTAAGATTTTCCACTAAAATGATACCCATAGAATTCCACGATATAACTGTAACAAGAAGAATTCACTCAGACATTAACATACAACATTTTTTTTAGACATTATGATGCACCCTTCGATCAAAAAATAAAAACTTTGAACCACTGTAAAAAAAAAATCTGACCAGTTGGACTATAAGTTTATTCTTCAGAAATGATCTACTCAACATGACCTTTATATTTGATAAATATGTATGTAGATTAATGTATGGCAGTGGTACTTGATGGGAGCTATGATCAACTATAAACCGATCTTCGTAAAATACAGAAATTTTTGGGGATCGAATTTAAACCAGATAATATTATTTATACGATATTTAGGTGCATTCAAGTGAATTTCGGAAGTGAAATTAATATGTGGACTATGGTCAAATGTGGACCGATCCACAAACAAATTAGTTTTGTGATATTTTTTGCTCGAACTCCCCTTTTAATAGTGGAGGATATAAAAATAAATTATTATTTTTTCACAAGTTCTTCAATTTTATTTTCATATTAAATCTACATACTTGTATTTATTTATGACTAGCTGACCCGGTGCGCTTCGCCACCCCAATTAGAAGAAAGAAATATTACTATCAAGTCTCACTTTGTGAATCTAATTGTAAATGTCTAATTTCATATTTCTGGGTCCATTATTATAGAAAATGCAAAATGTGTTCCTAATTTTAAATTTTTATGTTTATTATTATAAAATATTCAAAAAGTACCATTGCAATAAGGAAATAGTACCATTGATTATCACTTTTAAATTCGCATTCACTAAACCATAACCCGTCAAGCTTGAATTTTAGATTTGTATAGCCTTTCCTATATTATCAACTAATTTTGTTTCTATAATACTTAAGATTTAATAAATTATCACAAAACCGAAACCGATCGGTTTTAAATTTTTTAAAACCGAAACCGCGGTTTTGAAATTCTTCGATTTTTTGGAAAGTCTAGGTCCATTATTATAGGAAATTCAAAAAAGTACCATTAGAATATATAAAAAGTACCAAAAATCCCCCACTTGTGGTTTCCCACTCACTCGGGTCCATATAAGCTTAATTTCATGGCTTTAGGTTCATTGGTGTAGAAATTACAAAAAGTACCATTCGAATAAAGAAAAAGTACCAAAAAGTCTCCCCTAGAATTCTAACTCACATAGGACCATGTATGCTTAATTTCATGTTTTTAAGTCCATTGCTATAGAAAATTAAAAAAAAGTACCATTAGAATAAACAAAAGGTACCATGAGGTATCCGCTTGAATTTTCAATCACTTAGGACCATATACCCTTAATTTCATATTTCTAGGTCCATTATGTTATAGAAAATTCAAAAAGTACCATTAGAATATAGAAAATGTACCAAAAAGCACCCACTTGTAGTTGCTCACCCACTCGGGTCCGTATAACCTTTATTTAATGTTTCTAGGTTCATTGGTGAAGAAATTACAAAAAGTACCATTCCAATAAAGAAAAAGTACCAAAAAGTCTCCCGGGAGGAGGAATTTCAACTCAGTCGGATCATAATTACATTTTTGGCGATTTTTTTAAAAAAATGTGAGTGGCGTGTAATTTTGCTAATTGAGCATAAAGAGCTTTATTTACAACTTTGGTATCATTGGTGACCCCCACTGAAATTTTTCGGCAACAATTTTCGTAGAATATTTTAATCCTTAAATGTCCCATTTGAAAATATTTTTTTTGATTTCTCGAAAAAAAGGCTCAAATTGAACCCTAAAGAGAGGAGCTAGAGGGTTAAGATTTTCCACTAAAATGATACCCATAGAATTCCACGATATAACTGTAACAAGAAGAATTCACTCAGACATTAACATACAACATTTTTTTTAGACATTATGATGCACCCTTCGATCAAAAAATAAAAACTTTGAACCACTGTAAAAAAAAAATCTGACCAGTTGGACTATAAGTTTATTCTTCAGAAATGATCTACTCAACATGACCTTTATATTTGATAAATATGTATGTAGATTAATGTATGGCAGTGGTACTTGATGGGAGCTATGATCAACTATAAACCGATCTTCGTAAAATACAGAAATTTTTGGGGATCGAATTTAAACCAGATAATATTATTTATACGATATTTAGGTGCATTCAAGTGAATTTCGGAAGTGAAATTAATATGTGGACTATGGTCAAATGTGGACCGATCCACAAACAAATTAGTTTTGTGATATTTTTTGCTCGAACTCCCCTTTTAATAGTGGAGGATATAAAAATAAATTATTATTTTTTCACAAGTTCTTCAATTTTATTTTCATATTAAATCTACATACTTGTATTTATTTATGACTAGCTGACCCGGTGCGCTTCGCCACCCCAATTAGAAGAAAGAAATATTACTATCAAGTCTCACTTTGTGAATCTAATTGTAAATGTCTAATTTCATATTTCTGGGTCCATTATTATAGAAAATGCAAAATGTGTTCCTAATTTTAAATTTTTATGTTTATTATTATAAAATATTCAAAAAGTACCATTGCAATAAGGAAATAGTACCATTGATTATCACTTTTAAATTCGCATTCACTAAACCATAACCCGTCAAGCTTGAATTTTAGATTTGTATAGCCTTTCCTATATTATCAACTAATTTTGTTTCTATAATACTTAAGATTTAATAAATTATCACAAAACCGAAACCGATCGGTTTTAAATTTTTTAAAACCGAAACCGCGGTTTTGAAATTCTTCGATTTTTTGGAAAGTCTAGGTCCATTATTATAGGAAATTCAAAAAAGTACCATTAGAATATATAAAAAGTACCAAAAATCCCCCACTTGTGGTTTCCCACTCACTCGGGTCCATATAAGCTTAATTTCATGGCTTTAGGTTCATTGGTGTAGAAATTACAAAAAGTACCATTCGAATAAAGAAAAAGTACCAAAAAGTCTCCCCTAGAATTCTAACTCACATAGGACCATGTATGCTTAATTTCATGTTTTTAAGTCCATTGCTATAGAAAATTAAAAAAAAGTACCATTAGAATAAACAAAAGGTACCATGAGGTATCCGCTTGAATTTTCAATCACTTAGGACCATATACCCTTAATTTCATATTTCTAGGTCCATTATGTTATAGAAAATTCAAAAAGTACCATTAGAATATAGAAAATGTACCAAAAAGCACCCACTTGTAGTTGCTCACCCACTCGGGTCCGTATAACCTTTATTTAATGTTTCTAGGTTCATTGGTGAAGAAATTACAAAAAGTACCATTCCAATAAAGAAAAAGTACCAAAAAGTCTCCCGCTAGAATTCTCACTCACTTAGGACCATATATGTTTAATTTCATGTTTCTAAGTCCATTATTATAGAAATTTCAAAAAAGTACCATTAGATGAACAAAAAAGTACCTATAGTACAGTTCACACATTTTGGTACCTAAATATTATCCCCTATTCCTAACACTAACTTCACTCAAATACATATCAGCTAACTTTAATGTCGATAACTGAAATAATTTTAAATTTTAAAAAAGTACCATTAGGAGAAAAGTACCAATTTCCCTTTTCTTACTTGAACACCCCTCAAGTTTGAAATTTAAAAATATTCCATTTTGCCAAAATTGTTTACGCTATACCTATAGCATAAACAATTTATTAAAATCTGTGTTGATGTGCCCAAGAATAAATATGTTTTAAAAAAAGTACCAAACTGTTTACCCGGTACTCCTTGGTACTCTAGTTCCAAATAACACGCTGTTAGTTAATTTTTGTATGAATCCAGGAACCAACGTTAAAAAAAATTATCAAAATTGGCTTAATAATTTCAAATATAATGTATTTTCCCTATTTTATCCCCTTTTTGGTACCTTTTTTATCCCCATTGAGGTGGTACAATTTCATTCAAATAAATTTCTGTAACGTGGTGGGAGCTCATAATAAAATATTCGTATGTCTATGTCAAATTATAGAAAAACATATTTTATGAAAAAGTACCAAAAATTAACACAATTTTTATCCCTTAAAGGTTCGAATTTCCAAAAAGTACCAAACTTATATTTTTTATTTTTTGTTAATTAAAGAATACGATTTAAAATTTGTTTCTATGTTTATTGGTTTAAAAGATACATAGGGTGCAAAAAAAGTACCAAAATACAGTTTTTACCCGTTTTCTCCCCTAAAAGTTTCGAATTTCCAAAAAGTACGAAACACCTGTCAGCTTATTTTTTAAATGGAGTAACATGCTATTTTAAGTTTTTTTGTATTAGTTTTGAAGATATAAGGTTACCGAATTTACCCGTTTTTACCCTTTTTTACCCCCTAAACGTTCGAATTTCCAAAAATCCCTTCTTATCGGATCGTTTTGGGGAGGGAGGAACCCACAGTTAAAATTTCGTGATTCTAGCTTCAGCCGTTTGGGCTGTGCGATGATGAATCAGTCAGTCAGTCAGTCAGTAACGTTACTCTTTTATATATATAGATAATACTATAAACAGCTATGAAATAAATTAGCTGGCAATAATATTAAAATTGGATTATAAAAATCGTATATGTTTCTATATATTCCATTTATAATATACCAATTTAATATTAAAATAACAAATGATTTAATCAAAAATATATAAATAGAGAGATAATTTCATAAAATCTTTTTCTCTCATTCTTCTATTAATTAGTTGTTATTTTTATCAAATAAATGCTATAAAAATATTTCGAATTTACTTTTTAATAAGAGTTTATGTGTTGATACATGTGTATGTATGAACGTTTGATTATATAAATACTGTTTTATATAATATTTATGTAGGACTGTATGACAAGGGAAACTCGAATCTTCACTGTGTGTGACAAAACATTCAACTATTATTTCGTAGCATTTGCTAAATTTTTTAAAAAATTATTTAGAGTTAGTAAAGCAGCATAGGTTGGGGTATATAAGATTCGGCACCACAGAATTTAGTTATAATTTCTTATTGTAATTAACACAAATCATCATTGAAAAACATGCTAAAGAAATACATTTGTATATTAGAAGTATAAGAAAATAGTTGTCATTTATTAGCACTCACTGTATATCGATATGAAATATAAAATATATTATTTATTTCCTCTATTTGCTCATAACATAATGAAAGCCAATCAAAAATTTCAATATCAGCAAAAAAACAATAGATTTTTTCTATACTAATATCGAAAACAAAATGAAACTAAAAAAAATATGACAATTTTGTGTCTTAAGAAGAAATATTTTATTGTTGTATTGAATAGACCGTCATATGTATAAATATTTAGGATATATTAGGGAGGTTAAAGAACTTGTCATAATTTGACATACTGAAATTTTTAATGATCCAGTATATAAACCTAATTTTGTAGAGAAATAGAAATGTTTAACACACTATTCCCTCGATCCGATTTTTACAAAATTTTATACAAACAGTTTTTAAGCTATTTATATTTATATTGATATTTTATTTTTATCTCTTATACCTGAACCTATGCATCAGGGTATTTTTCCACCCAAAAAAATTTTCTAAAATAAATTTTTTTTCAATATAACAACTTGAAAAGATATCAATGAACCCATTTATTGTATTTTGATGAGCATGCAATATTTAAACTAGTTTTTTATTCCTATCCATACCAGGAATTTTCTCTTCTTAGCATCTCAAAATTAAAAAAAATCAGACTCCATTAGGATCTGAAGTGCAAATGATATTATAGAATTCAGCATATAAATTTCAAATGTCTTTTTTGAAATGTTTTTTTTTTTGTTTTTCGAAAAAAGGATCAAATTTTCACATAATGAGAGGAGCTAGAGGGTTAAGATCTTCCACAAAACTGATCCCCATATAATTCCATAATATAAAACTGACAATAAGAATTCTCTCAGCAAAATTTTTTTCATTTAGTATAATGTTTCCTTCGATCAAAAAGCTCCTGGCTCAGACCAGCTGGACTATAAGTTTATTCTACAAAAATGATTTACTCAACATGGCATAATAAAATATTTTCCCTACACAAAAACTCCTTAAATTTAAAAAAATAATTAAAGATTTCTTCAACTTTTTTTCGAAATGTGGAGTATTGATTATAAGGTTTACATGAAATAGCAATTGAAAGACGTACATTTTTCAGATAGCGATTCCGATCCTGGACTTATTAAATCAGCATAAACTTGTAATAGCCTTCTCAGCTATGGTGGTGTAGGTTATAGAAAACCTTATGAAATTCTTTAAGGTTTTGGTTTGAATACCATGATTTTGTAGTCGTTATTAATTTAGCACAGAAAAAGTAGGCATTTACCTATAGTGCAGTGTCTTAAATTAGTACAACAATTTTAAAGAGATATTATAAAACAATCTAAACTTTTGCTTTAGTTGGAAATGACGATAACATTTTATTTAGCTACCCTTATATAAAAGTTATCTGCGTGTACTGGTAAATGTCCAGAGGGAATAAACGTGAATAAAGAGGCCTTCCAGGATTTATTTTATAGAAAAATTTTTCGAAATCCATTTTAAAATCACCCTCATTTGTTTTCCGTATACAGCTCTAAGAAATATAAATACCTCACAATGTATGTATAATCAGGGTCCGAAATTCTGATTCCAACTATTTATTTCCGTCTGTTTATATATCTGTGTAAAACATTCTGATTTCCAAAATACACAACAGTAAGTACTGAGATTCAAAAAAGGTTTTTGTCATTGTCCTAAGCATTTTTGTACGGAAAATAAGCTAAATCGGTTTAGAAAAAGTTATGGACCAACAGCTAAGACAATTTTAAAAAATGTCCATAACATTTTAATGTAAGCTGTAGAATGTATATATTTTGGATCATATTTTTTGTATGATGAAGAGAAAACACTCCATTATAAAGGCCTTTATATTAAAAGCCTGGGACTCTAAAAGTAGTTTTACCAACAAAGTATTATTCGTACTATATAAATATACATCTGTATGTAGGAGTATTTTTAATAACAATATCATATTTTTGGTAAAAACTAATAAAAAAATTTTGTATTGAAAATATGCTTGACCAAATCCAATAATTATAGCATTTTAAACCAAATTCGATTGTTATTTGATTTGTTAATTTCTAAATAGATATATTTATACACATGTACATTTGTACGTATACCATCTTCTAATTAGGTTTAAATTTATTAAAAAGTCAACCAAGAATAAAATGCATAGATTTCATTGTTATTATTACATCAAATTATTTCCAATATAATGGAGTGATTTAAAGTTTGTTTTTTCTTTTTAAATTGACAATTTACATAGATGTCGCAATATGTTCTAATTAGAGATGCTAAACGGGGAATCCCGTTCCCGAAAATCCCGGGGTTTTCGGGATTTTCTAAATCCCGATGCCCGGGATTTTTTAATATTAAATCCCGGGGTTTTGGGGATTTTCCAAATCCCGTTTTTCATAAATAAATAGGGGAAATTGTCATTTTTGTGTGACTTTTTCTTTCATTTTGACATTCTACATGCCCGAATATCGCAAAATGATGTTCAGCAAAGTTGTTAAGCTCAACTCCTACTACAATATAGTTAATAAAGGAAAACGGTATTTTTGGTTTTCCTTGAGTGGGGCTCTAGAAAATCAATTCTTCAACTTTTTTTGTAAGTTACATATCTAACAAAACTCAATTTAAATCCTCTTCAAATGAAATTGATTTTATCTCAGATGAGGAGCTCGAACAAAATGAAAATATTTCGATTGCTAAAAGGCTAAAAGATATTATTAATAAATGTAAAAACCCCAAATAACAATAACGAAACCAAATTATAATGTAGATTTTCAACTTGCAAAATAAATAGATCATTCTATTTCTGAAAGAACAAGAGGAAAATACTTGCAGATTTGTTATAAGTATTTCCAAACGGATTTGCCAATGTGAAAGATGGAATGTGAAAAATGTTTTTCGGCAACAGCATATGTCGAAAACAAAATTCGTTCCAGAATGGCAGATTAAACCATAGATGCAATAGTATTCTTAAGAAGCTATTTAAAATAAACACTATTTTTATACTAAAGTACGGTTTTTCACGAAAAATCGTATAGCAGAATCGCATTCTACGGAAAATTCTAAGAAGAAACCATAGGTCTAAAATCAAATCCTATAGCATTTCGTCGAATGATATTTTAGTATATATATTTTTTAAATAGTTTTTTTATTGGATAAAAGACGAAATGCGCAAGATAGGATTTGATTTTAGACCTATGGTTTCTTGGGGATAATTTCTTAGAATTTTGCGTAGATTGCGTTTCTGCTATACGATTTTTTACGTTTTGATCGTCCATGCAAATCGACCCGGCCTAATGCACATACTGTATTATTATTTCTTCTTATATAATGTACTCATGCAAGTATTATATGCTTCTTAGTGTCTAATAAATATTAATTGCTAAATAAATAATTTACTTTCAATTGTAAAGACATAATTATGTACGTTTCTTTCTTATAATTTTCGGGATTTTAGATTTCCCGAAAATCCCGACCCGGGGTTTCTTTACCAAATCCCGAACCCCGGGATTTTTAAAAATCAGTCCCGATTAGCATCTCTAGTTCTAATATACATATCAGGGATTTCAAGTCAAGTGCACCATCTTTTGAAATCAATGTCTTCGAATCGGGATGCACCAAGGTTAGTTGTATTGGATAGTACTTCAGACACAATTTCTCAACAAGATCGGTCAAGAATGTACCAATGTATCGTGATAATTTATTTTAAAAGTGTGAAATTTTTTTTCCTAGACCCCGTACTCCTTAAACCCGCAATCCTTAAAAAGCTAAACAAAAGTTGTCGAATAATTTTGTTTAGGGTAATTATGACCCAATAAACTCAGAACAGCCATCAGCAGTGTTGCCAGTTTAGCCTTTTTGAGGCTAAATTTAGCCTCTTTATTTACTCTTTAGCCTCGAAATTTTGGTTTTAGCTTCGTGGCTTTTTTCTAGCCTTTTCTTAATTTCAAAATAGCCTTTTTTGAAATTAAAAAAGGCTAAAAATTTCGAGACTAAAGAGTAAATAAAAAGGCTAAATTTATATTTGTGAACCATTTTCATTTTAATTCATTACTGATTTTCATTTAGCTTTTCAACATACTCAAGAATTGTGCAGTATTAAAAGAACAAATAACAATTGCCAATATCAAGTGGTTCAAAATGAAATAGAGTATTTTATATCTGAAAGCTTAAATGTCTAGCAAATTCTCTTTCAAGACAAAATTGTTATTACACATTATATTCATCATTATATAATGGACAAGAGCCCCACAAACTCTTGAAGGCTTGTGATACTCGATGGCGATCAATAGCCGTTAAACGTCTTGTGGATCTATGCTTCGAGTTAAAACCCATTTTGTTTTAATTTCGTCAAACCAGCAATTCTAAAAAGCCAAACTTTTAAGTAATTAATACACTGATTATAATTTGGCGTACCATCTTTTTTTAAAACCAGTATTGCACAAAGTACAAAAAGTTAATAAATCATTTGCTGTTTTCTGATTTAAAATTCAAGGAATTTGATCCATTATCGTCGCCAATTGAAAATTGTTTAATGTTTTTGACACATTTTTCATACTAGTTTGATGAATGAGAGATAAAATAAAGAACGTTTTAATTAGTGAAGATTATGACAAAAATAATACGACAAATTAAACTAATTGAGCAATTGCGACAAAGATTACCATATGAAAACTCTACGCAAAATCAATATTTTTCCCGTTGATAATAAAGTAGTAAAACCAAAAAAAATATATTATGTCATATTAATAGTGACAAATTAAAGTGCTAATAAAATTACGAAGCTTAAGGCTCAGGGGCAGAATATATTAAACTACAAATGGACAAATATAGAACCAACAATGTCCATTTTCTGACATGGTTAATCTAGTATTTAACTTTTTAGTACTTCCTCTAAGTAAAGCAGATGAATTTTATGAACATATTTTCTAATTTTTTATTTAAAAATAAATATAAACCAAAATTCTTAATTTATAATCTGGCCTTTTTTTGAAGCCAATATAGCTTCTTTTTTCGCCAGCTCCTGGCAACACTGGTCATCAGAAACTAATTTGCAAATTAAGTTTAGGAACCAGTTGCAAAAAAAGGTGGAGAGTGCCTTAGGTCATTGTTGCTGGTTTAGGTGTAATAAAATAATAACTATGATACGATTTTATTGAAAAACTAATGAAAAAGAACTAATAAATAATATTTCGAATAGATCGGGCGACTAAAAGTTAGTAAAACTTTGATTTAAAAACAAAAAATGATACACAAAATTTCATGTACTAAAACATCACTCACAAAGCAGTTGACAGAACAAAAACTAAAAGTTAGAATGTATTTCAACCTTCGAGGGAAATGTTAACAAATCTGTAACTAAAGTCACAGTTAAATTTAAAAAAAATTATAATTACACTAAGAGAAATATGACGATCTAAATTTAAGAAAAAAATTCTTGAATGTAGATTGCAAAATTGTTCACGTTTTAATCTTAAATTATGGTCAGTAAGATTTACGTTCTCAAATTTAAGAATAATTTCTTGATTTGTAGAACGCATTTTAAAAATCAAGAACGTAATCTTAATTTTAAGATTGTATTTTTGAATTTAAAAAATTTTGACAATAATGAAAGCTTGTTGTGTTATAAATTGCAAAACGCTGATCGAAGTAGACGTGTTTAAAAAAAGTGAACAAAATATTTAATTAGTAATAGAAAATCAGAGCTCAGACGAACTATTTCTTATAAGTTATCTGCGAGTGACGATTTCTTGACGCTGGCTGATGGACAATGTCATCTGAGCAGAACGCCGGAAGAAAGGATACACTTAAACTACATGACCGATATGTGCGAAGTTTTTCCCACTGAGAATGAACTTAAGGTAATTTTGTTATAGATTTTATTACAAAATTATTATTAAAGCTGCATCATTCAACAACAATATCCTAGATACAAACTCATCTCGTTTGGATGAAGAAGAAATTCCTGAAATGTGGTCAACAAATCAAATACAAAGTTCTGAATTGATGAATCTGTTGCAACTGCTTATAAACTATATTTGAGCAGAGATAGTGCTGATTGGGAGGAAGTTTGTCATAAATGGAAACACACATATAGTGTGCTCTAGAAAGATTTGGAAAAAATAGGAAGTCTTGAGTTACTACGAAGGTGGCCAAAAATAAGTCATTCAAGAGTGCCGGAATTGGTAAGAAAGTTGTTTTCGATTGCTAATTTAAGATTAAGTTATTTTCCTTTACAAATTTCAGATTAAAATTGACTTTCAAACTACGTACCCAGGAAGAGATCAACTTTGTTATCTCAAAACGAAGAAGTTTATGTTATTTGCAATGCAATCCAATTAAAAGAGTTCGATAAACACTTCCTTCCAACCGTATGAAGTTGGTTATTTACTTAGTAAAATTTATATTATTAAAATTTCAGATTTTATCCTTAGTTTACATTTATATCCAATGAATAATGGAAGAGCATATGTAAAACCAAAGTTGATACAATTTTAAGTATGTATTATAATATAATTGCGTTTTTTTAAATACATAAATATGCAAATATAATACATTAAAAATAATACATAATACATTTCGATATTCTAATTCAATATGGTTAATATTAATTATTAAGATTACATTCTTGACAATTTAAGAATACAATCTTAAATTAAGATTTTTAAACAAGACTATGTTCTTAAAACCGATCTCAAATCAAGAACTTCGTTAAGATTACATTCTTAAATTTTGCAAAATGCATTCTTAATTTAAGATTGTAAATAAGAGCACAATCTTAAATACGATCTTAAAATAAGCAATCGTAAAAAAATAAGATTTTATTCTCGAATTAAGAATTTTCGCATTTAACAGACTATTAAGATTGAAATGCTTTGATTTTGGACGTAAAATCTTGATTTTAGCACGTTTTTTCCCTTAGTGTACTTTTTGAGATAATTGGTGTTTTGTAATGCATGCCTTGAGGCACTCTTGCGGGATAGAGGGTTAAATAAATTATCTCCTGCTAGTATTACATAACATTGTCATAATCGGAGCTGAGATATGCATAAAATTTAATGATTTATTTTTTTTTCAAATTATTATAAGTTCATTAAATTTTTATATTTTGAAACTCTGTTTAATTTTGAAATCACACTCCGGTTCCTTATTTACCATAGCTTTTGCATTATAATTACAGTATGGGGGCCATGGGAAGGTATTTGATAGTGAGCTAGTCTAAAAATCTCGAGGTTGCGGTATTCGATATATAAATTGCTAAATTAAGTAAAAATTGTTAATAATTTGTAATTGTAAATAAAAAAAAGCTAAAAAGGTATGTTGGGTTGTACCGAAGCTTATATACTAGGGTATTCATTCGAATAATGATCGTTCGGTTAATCGAATAATTATTCGAACATTTTAAAAATGGCTATTTTCGAATAACGAAGAATTTTATGAAGAATAATCGAATAAAACGAATAAATGTTCATATATATTTAAATTTTTTAAATTGCTTAAAATTTTTCATAATTTCAAATTTAAATAAGTAATAATGATTATCACAAATTGTATTGTTTCTGAAATTCGACAAATAACTAAAGACAAAGGGACTTTCGATCACTGTAGATGAGTGTTCCGATAGCTCCTTCTATAAATATATAAATATTACTGCAAGATAACATTTTTAACTTAGGACCAATGAAAATAAAAGGAATAAAATATTTGTTATTTAGCTGGCGAAATATTAGAAGAATCGCAATTAATAATCAAAATAGTAACTTAGATTAAAGTGGAGTTGAATGTGATGGAGAATGTGATTTTGAAACGGTCTTCAAAAGTGATATTGAAGATGATATTTATAATGATTACATTGAAATAGATGAAGGCCATGATCTTAAAATATATGTATGTGTTGCAATATATTTAATAAATCGAATGATAAACACAAATATTGCAATCTAACGTTTTTTTGCGTGAAAAGCATGGATTTCGTCTTATACATGATTTTGAACAACGCTGAACATCTTTGTCTAACATGGTAATACAATTTTTGCGTATTTGTAAATGCGCCAATCATGCACTGCCTGACTTCTTATTATACAAGTTTACTGACAATGATATCAAACTTTGGACAGATTCCCTTTATTGTGTAATTCCCCAAGACCACTTTATTAAGCAAAGATTTGGCAACGTTGATAGAGCTTGATGTATAATACAATTTGTTATAAAAATTTAGAAATAATGAATAATTAATTTACTAAAGTATTAGTTACTCAATTTAAAACCAGAATTAATGAACGACATAAAACATTTCTTAATACGTTAGTATTGTATTAGAATTCAGGATCATGTCTATCATTTGATATTCAATTGTTTTGTAGATTGTTAGGGAGTTAATCTGATTAGAATATTTCTGTTGAAAATTTATTGATGGACTTTGTTGTCGAATGTTTTTCAACATTATCTATACTTGAATTGTTAACTTTAACGTTATTTTTAGTTTTTCTTTAAGAATAAAATATTAAAAAACCGACATAAAAATTTCATTCTTTACTTTTTTAAAAAAATTAAAATTATTCGAATAATTCGATTAATTTTAAACGTGTGATTGAATTATTCGAACAAGTTAAAATTTCTTATTCGAATTATTCGTTTTATTCGAACAAGAGAAAAATCGAATAATTCGAATACCCTATTATACAGTGGTTGACAAAACAATGGAAACTTTTCCAAATATTTCATTAGTGGCCTAAAATCTGAAATAATTTTTTAAAAAATTTTAACATTTTTGTAGTATTTTATTTGTATAGTTTTATTAACTTAATTTAACAAAAAACAATGGACATAATTAATTAAATTCTAAAAATGAGAAAACAAAATTAAAAAATTTCGTTATTACGGCATTGACAAAACAATGGAAACTTAGGTATTATTTTAACAAATGTGGTCTAAACTTTGCAATAGCTCAATATTTTGTTGGGTATCCTTTATTTTTTATAACTGCTACACATCGACGATTAATTGAACCAATTAAAGAGTCAATGGTCTCCTTTGAAATATTTTGCCATTCCCTTATAACCGCCTCCGATAAATCTTCCTTCCTGGTGTAATTTTGGGTCCTTATTTTACGATCTACAATTTCCCACAGATTTTCTTTTCACACCCTAGAGGTGTGTTTCGGGTCGTTGTCGTGTTGGAATCTCCAAACTAGGGGCGTATTTTCCTTAGCGTATGGATACATAACATCGTTTAATATGGTTCTGTATCCTATACCTGTCATGGTATCTTTTATAATACGAATTGAGCCCATACCTTGCCCTGAAAAACATCCCCATACCATAATATTGCCACCGCCAAACTTTACAGTCTTATTTGTGTACCTTGGATCTAATCTTTTTGCCTTTGTTCGTCTTACAAATGTTCTCCCATCACTGCCTCTTAAATTGTATTTGGATTCGTCGGAAAAGAGGACAGTATTCCATTTCTGTATCGATCAGTTTAAATGATCCCTGGCAAATTGTAGACGAGCAGAACGGTTCTTTTTAGAAATGAGTTGTTTTTTCACAGGACGATAGCAACCAAGACCGGTTCGGGTACTTATTTCTAATTTTAGGCTATTAACAACCTCTCGAGGAGTTATTTTTGGGAATTTCTTGAACTCTCTCGCTATTAAATTATCTTGTCTAGGAGTAGTCTTACGAGGTCTTCCACCTAAATGTTGAGTTTTTACAGAACCGGCCTCACGAAATTTCTTTATATTTTTTGAAACTGCTGATTTATTTATTGAATATTTGTCACAGATACTTTTTTGTTTTAAACCAGCTTTAAAATCGTTAATTATTTTATTTTTTAAGACTTCAAAAATCTTAACTTTAGCCATTTTCTTTAACTTTGAAAAAAAACAATTGAAAATAGCAATTATTAAAAAAACCACTGTATACCCTATACTTTAAAAGAAACTTTTGTGAGACAAATGGAAATCTAGTTGGAAGTACATTTGAAATTCCTAGTAGCCGAGATATTTACAAAATCTAAGCTATTTATTGTCTGATTTTTCTTATTTTCAATACAAAATTCTGGAACGTATATCTGATATACCTATATTGATATAAGGTATGTACGTATACAAATCAATAAAACAAAATATAGCTTATACTCTTAACACATGTAGGGCTTAGTCGAATATAATCCCATACTTGTTTTTTATATACTTTATATTATAGTTTTTATAAAAACATCCACAATAATATAGTTAGTTTTATGTTTTTTTTTATTTGTTATTTCTTTCTGTTAGTTTTTGTATTGTATTTAAAAGTACATCATGCATGTGTTATTTTATTAATAAAACTAATACTTATATTAACTATGGCATTGTTATTTTATTGTTAATACAAAATATGTATTTATTGTATTTAATTGTGTTTTTTGTACAAAATTAAAAATCAATGATTTTTAACGGTTTTATTTTTTCCCTTTACGCATAAAAACATTTTGTTTTGTAAAAATTGTTGAATGCGTGTGATATATGAAAATAATTGCAAAGTTTCATATTATTTAGACATTGTTACAGGATTTCTATTGTAATTAATTTTATTAATAGTTTTATTATATTTTCCATTTAAATTCTTTATAATTATCCATTATATGTGGAAAATCATTGTTTAAATTTTGTATTATGTTTCCATGCAATTGTCTATTTATATTAGTTTTAAAATGTTTTGAACATGTTAAACATTTTTTTAATAATTCACACTTGTTGGAAGTTAGCCAAAACAAAAAACAGGGAAATAATTATGTATTAATAAATTTCATAAAATAAAACTTTTATATTAATGAAAAAAGCAAAAGGAAATGGAGGGATATTATTTAATACAATTTTAATTATAGTCTTATAATCAGTACACAATTTTATATTTTCTAATATTAAATTCCTTTCAAACAATCCAATGAAAAACAAGTAACAGTGCTGGATTAGGCTGTGTTGAATTTAATATGCCCTTAACCGAAGTATACTTAAAGATCGAGTTGAAAAAAAAAATGTCAAAACAAAATTATTTAGTGAACAAAAATATTTTTCCCGATTTTAACACATTTTCGACCCATATTGGTAATGGAAATGGCATGTATATGACTTAATAATCGGGAATATGGGTCAAAAATAGGTTACAAAATCAGGATATTCATGGTTTTATGCTTATGTTTCAGGCATATTTGAGTCGATTTTAAATACCAACCGAACTATGATGTTATTAAGGTATTATCCATAACGATCGAAAACTAAAAATGTGACAAATGATAAATTTATACATACCATTACCACTCATAAATAAGGCATAAAAAATGTATATTGTCTCATTAAAATAATAAAACCCTAAAATCTTTGTATATTTGTACCCTACACTAACATCATGGGGAGGGTATATTGGGTTGGTATTGATGTTTATATAGTACAAATATATGGTCCAAAAACCACCTTAAAGTATATGAATCTGCTCAGGATCCAAATGCAATTTAACACAAGTGCTATGTTTGTTCTATTATTATGAATACTAGACTTCATGTTATATTTCTCATAACTTTCATCAAAATCGACCCAAAAATAAATAACATTCCGCTATCTTTAAACTAAAAATTCCAAATATTGAAAAATTTTACCTTTGACCTTCACGATTTAAGGGTTAACGTTTTCCGATTCTAGTAAAACTTTCAGACTATATTTAGAATTACCTGAAATATAATTCTGAATAGCTTTGGCTTAAAAATCATAACAGTAAAGAAATTCGGCTCATTCGCCAAAAAAATAGTTTTTCTCGAAAATCTCAAAATTTAAATCGCAGGTACGGAAAAACTGTAGGACGTATTTTCATACTTTTTTCATATTTCTATTCCCTATTATATTGTCAATAAATCCCAATGAGATGATCAAAAAATTCTGAAATTTGTTTAACAAAATTTTTAAAAAATTGAAAATGGAGGCCATATCTGCGAATAGGTTAACGGTATCCTACGAAGATAAAAACTCACAAGTAAATATGTACATATTTTAAGTAAAAATGAGCTTTTATTATAATATTTATCAAAATATGTTAATTTAGTTCCTACATTTCTGGTTCTAGTTGCCTGACGTTAATGGCCTGGTGAATTTTGAATAACTTTAACACTTTTTGACCAATTTAGGTTTTTAATGTCTTATTTGAACGACAATTACGTGCACATTTCTATTCTTTTAAATTAAATTGCAAAAGTAATTTTTTAATGGCAAAGTTTTTACAAAAACTGAAAAAAATGTATTTTTTCCCCTTGTAGATGCATCTCAAAACTTCAGAGGTCTTGTGGCACGTCTTAACCCCAACCGATTTACCTAAAATTTGTTCAGGATGATTTTTTTTACCAATGTTTACCAAACTATGGGGTGAGAATGGCCAAAATCCAACTTTCGTTTATTAAGGGCCACCCTAATATACATATATATCACTGTATCAAATTTTATGCAGACTGGCCGATAATTGGTCGTAGCTACCCTATAAGGCCCATTTCCGAAAAAGATATTCACTTTAAAAAATATTTAAAAAATATCGATATCAAAATGAAATTACGCACAGATTAGTAATTTGTATCCAGTAATCATACTTCTGGATTTTGTGAATATCGGTCCATATTTAACCATAGCTCCCATATAAGGTCCACTCCCGAAAATCACTAAAATCCTCATAAATTTCTTACAAATTCGAAACAAATTTATTCAATATCTACAAAAATCGATGTACTAAATAGATTATGATCATAGGCCCCTAATTAGTCATAGCCTCCATATAAGAACCGCTTCAGGAAAACACATTAACCTGCACAAATATCCAAAAAAATCTATACTGAACCAAAATTTTACACCGATCAGTAATTTTTATTCAAGAATCATACTACAAGTTTTTTTAAATATTGGTCCATAATTCGGCATGCTCCCATATAAGGTCCACTCTTGTTAATAGCGTTGTTTATATGAAATTCTACTGAAATAGCCCTCAAATACTTAGGACCATAATAGGTCATATCATCCATATATTAAACCAAAATAGTACACAGATCAGTAATTTGTATTCAAAAATCATAACTCTGAATTTTGTGAATATTAGTCCATAATTGGCCACAGCTCTCATATAAATACATAAAAAAACACGTTGAAATATTTTATGACAATTGAATCATAATGGGTCGTAGCTCCCACAATCAACTATTTTGAAATTTTTCTAAATATATTTGTATACCCTTTTTTATACTCTGTTTCTTCACTTGAGGTTAAAAGGGAAAAATGTTGATCCAAACGTATTAACTGATTATTAAGTAAATAAATTGTTAAATTTCATACGTTCTAATAGGAATTTCAGTTATAAATTGCTGAATTAGATAAAATTGTTTGTACATTTGAAATAAAATATATTCTGCGTTTCAGTTGTTATACCATCATATTTAGGTGGAGGGTATTTAAGATTCGGCACGGCCGAATATAGTACTCTTATTTGTTTTATTTTTTTTTTTTTTGAAGAAATAGCTATCTAAACTATTTGGGACAAATTTTGCTGAGAACAATAGGTAATGTGTTACATGGATGAGAAAAAACACCTTTTTGGCCAAAATGTCAAATTTTTATCCCCCTCTAACTCGGAGAGTTCTCCACCGATCTTGTTGAAAAATTGTGTCTGAGTTACTATCTAATAGGTCAACCTTGGTGCAAATTTGATCCCGATCGGAAGACATTGATTTTAAAAGTTGGTTCACTTGACATAAAATTCCTTATGCCTCACACTTGCAAAAAAAATGAAATTATTTATATAATTTTTCAGAGAAAATTTGGTTTATTTTAGAAATTTGTATTGGTGCGTAATTCAGATGACCGAAATATATACTGACGTAGTTCTTTCATCCTGACTTGGTATTAGTAAATTAAATACAAATACAATATTTTATTAGAATTTAATTTAATAATAAATCTTTCCTCCTTTCGATAGTTACATCAAGTGAATCTCTTCTTAGTCTGCTCTAAGACTCAAAGAGTCAGGCGGTCTGTTTCGAATTTCATTTCTTAATTCAGATCGATAAATTAGGATCGCGTCCATAATCTGTTGAAATTTCATTGGCGTAAAAAACGCTATTTTTGCTTAAACGCACATCGCCCATATGTTTACATTGGATTAAAACTTGCAAACAATCACAAAAAAGTGTATTCTGTAAAGTTTGTTGTTCTGCACATAAGATATTTCCGTGGTTAGAGCTTGATATGGTTTTTATATTTGTATATACATATAAATAGCATCCTATAAATGTTGAAGACCCAAAACCATGTCAAACATTTTATAACTCTTTGATACCAATAGACCTTTTTTGCATGTTTAACATTTTGTAAAAATTTCTATTATGAAAATCGTTTTGCAGTTCCGTCTCCATGTGGTCCGCCAGCGTTAAACATGTTTATTGTTTTGGGTTTAAGTTTATTTACTCGTACATATAAAGTGGTGTGTATTAATTTATTTTTTTTCTTAGCATTTTTTTGTTCTTCATTTTATAGGTTTTTGTTATTCTAAAAAAAACCAAACAACATATAAAATTTAAGTATTTATTTTACAATGCGTGCTTTAGTAGGTTGTTACACTTCGTTTATGTGATTTACCCTTTATATTGAAATGTAAATAAAGCCACCATTCATGTTTGGAAATTCGAGACATTGAGTAATTTACATAGAGCGGAAACTCTCCTGTCAAAGACCTAACTCATAATGTGTATTTCTTCGAGAGTTGGTAAAAAAAGTGTTTGTATTTTAGAAAGTAAAAGTAAAATAAAGATGCGTAAAAGGATACAAGTGTAACTAATTTTTTAATAGGAAACAAATGAAATTTACAGACATTGTAGAGTATTGTACAATCGGTAGAAATAACATTTTAACAAGGAAACCGGAAGCAGTCGTATAAAGTATGGCGACATCTCAATTTGAATATGGTTTATAATTTTATTAATAAATCTAAAAATATTGTCCAATATTGTATTAAATAGATATGGGAGATATAACGAATAAACATTTCATAAATTGTCATTGTATTAGGTTTTTTCCTTTTTTTGTGCAAAGTTTTCATTTTATTCCTTCTTTTTTATCTATAACTTAACATGTTTTAACCCTTTCAAATTACAATGCTGTTTCGTAAATTTCGTATTTAATATTGTTATATGTCTCTTATAAAATGAGTCTGTTAAGGAAATATGGTGGATAAGCTCAGGAGGATACTTATACCATCCGCCTTTTTGATTCATAATTTTTTCATTAACTGGCGAATGCACTATGGTCCCAAATCGATATTTTTTGGTAAAACTTAAAAAAAAAATTTAAAATTGTTAAAAATTTATTTATTTTCCTAAAGAAACCACTCCAGCAATCAAGAAAATATATTTAAAAAACAGTTGGCAACACTGCGGGTGTGCTAGGCTTTTAAAATTTAAACTTTAAACACGTTTGTACACAATTGTATAACGAGCAAACCTTAAAAAATAAAGTTATAAAGTATTTAAAAAATAGCAAATATAGCCCAAGGTAAGTAGTTTCATTGTATATTTTTGAATTTTATTTTTGTTAGGTCCTTGTCGTAATTCTTGATATTGTGATTGAGTAGTTTTGTAGTCTCGCCATAACCTATAAGTTCCGTGAACCAAAAGTCGTGTTTGGGCACAAACTTGCATGGAAGTTTAAATGTGGAAGTGTTCGCCAAAGTGTGTATTTTGAGTGTATATTCATATCTCGCCAGCATTTTTCAGCAAACTCCCACAATTATCATTTTATTTTAGCACAATTTTTGATTACCCGTACCGAACTGCTTTCGGATTGGACAACAAACGGGTGCAAATATGATATACTAATAGAGTGGGTTCTTTAAAAAAATCAATAAAAATCTGACTATTATCAAATAAAACAAAATGTATATAATTTTCTTTTACATATAAAAAATAGTTCAGTTTGGATACCTTCTCATTTAGTGGGCGTGGTCCAATTGACTATTTTTTGTTTAAATTTATTTATATGACATGGACATTAAATGTGCTGAAATTAAAAGCTCTGACATGATTATTTTAATTTATGCCATAAAAATTCGCAACACTGTGCGACGGTACACATATTTACCACATTTCGGTGAGTGAATATTAAATGTTAACTATTCTTAAATGCTTCAATACTGAAGTTATTATAATCCAAACATTTGTATCAGGGATCGTAACAATTATTTGATTTATAATAAAAATTACAACATAATTTTTATTTATTTTTTTCAGAAATATTTTTCAGAATTTGATATTTTTTTCAGAAATATTTATTATATTTGTCAGACTCTTACATATGGGCAATTCCATGATACAATAATTGTAGAAGGTAGAATCACTAGGGAGAGTTTTCAATATTTAGCCCTATCACGTCAAACTTTTATTTTGATTTTTTATACCCTCCACCACCATAAGTGGTGAATGAGGGTATATATAAGTTTGTCATTCCGTGTGTAACATTGAGAAATATTCATCTGAGACCCAACACAGTATATATATTATTGATCCTTATGAAATTCTAAGTCGATTGAGCCATGTCCGTCTGTCTGTCCGTCTGTGTAAAACACGCTCACGTCCAAAATACGCAAACAAACTTAGTAGAGTTGCAAGAAAAATGTTTACTATTGCCATAAGCAGTTTGATATTGAAAATCAGCAAAATCGGTATAGTGGAACCAAAGTTATGAATTAAAATGTGGGACAACCTCAAAAAAAAAATTGATAATTTTCACATATTTTTGGACATTTTTTGTAAATATATTGCAGCTAATATCATAAAATTTTGCACTCGTTACTTTTATGATAAAAGGAATAACCCTGGTGAAAATTATAAGAATCGGTCCATAATTTCTCCTAGCCCCCATACAAATTTCTTCCCGAAATATGGTTCTATTGTCTATAAATGCCTACACAATAGAAATATCCATATAAAATTCAGCAAAAATAAGTTTGGTGGTATAATAAATTATATTACAAAATTTTTCATGGATCGGCCCATATTTTACCATAGCCCCCATATAAAGTACACTTCCGAAAATCTCTTAAATAAGTATAAATGTTTTATAAATCTCGCTATCAAGTTGAAATTCTACACAAATAATCTTTATATTTAGCAAAATCGCTGTACCTAATTCTATGAAGATCGGCCGACAATTGGTTATAGCTCCCATATAAGGTCCACTTCCGAAAAACACAATAACCTACATAAATATCTAAAAAATATCAATATCAAAACAAAATTTCACACAGATCCGTAATTTATATTTAGAAATCATACTACAAGATTTTGTAAATATCGGTCCATATTTGACCATAGCTCCCATATAAAGTCCACTTCAAAAAATCAATTAAATACTCATAAATCTCTCATAAATACCTTTACCATGCTAAAATTCGACAAAAATAATACTCATATATATAGATATCACTGTACCAAATTTTATTCAGATTGGCCGATAATTGGTCATAGCTCCCCCCTCCCGAAAAAAGATATTAACCTTAAAAAATATTAAAAACTATCGATATCAAAATGAAATTACGCACAGATCAGTAATTTGAATCCAGTAATCATACTTCTGGATTTTGTGAATATCGGTCCATATTTAACCATAGCTTCCATATAAGGTCCACTCCCGAAAATCACTAAAATCCTCATAAATTTCTTACAAATATAGTTATCAGGTTGAAATTCAAAACAAATTTATTCAATGTATACAAAAATCGATGTACCAAATTTTATGATGATAGGCCCATAATTGGTCATAACCTCCATATAAGATCCACCTCAGGAAAATACATTAACCTGCACAAATATCCATAAAAATCTATACAGAACCAAAATTTTACACCGATCAGTAATTTGTACCCATGAATCGTACTACAAGATTTTTTAAATATTGGTCCATAATTCGGCATAGCTCCCATATAAAGTCCACATTTGTCAACAAAGTTGTTTATATGAAATTCTACAAAAATAGCCCTCAAATACTTAGGACCACAATAGGTCATATAGGTAGTATAATAAATAAAAATAGTACACAGATCAGTAATTTGTATTCAAAAATCATAATACTGAATTTTGTGAATATTGGTCCATAATTGGCACCAGCTCTCATTTATAACAATCGAACGATAATAGGTCATAGCTAAAACATAAGTCCCACAACCAAATATTTTGAAATATGTCTAAATATATTTGTATACCCTTGTTTATACTCTGTTTCTTCACTTGATGTTAAAAGGGTTAAAAAAAATGTTGATCCAAACTTATTAACTAATTATTAAGTATATAAATTGTTAAATTTCATATGTTCTAATAGGAATTTCAGTTATAAATTGCTGAATTAGATACAATTTTTGTACATTTGAAATAAAATATCTTCTGCGTAAACTAGTCTTTCTAGCAATTGTTATACCATCATATTTAGGTGGAGGGTATTTAAATTTCACACGTACGAATATAGTACTCTTACTTGTTTTTTTTGTAATTGTTTATTGAAACCGAATGTATGTATATTTCCTATTCACTTTTTTAGTTTTTGTATACATATATTTACAGAATATATAATGTTTTATTGTGAGAGGAAAATCTGTCACGTACGATATTAAATTTTATTTATTATAAAATCATCCAAAGATTGTTTTTATTTATATATGACGGATTGTAAAGGAAAAATATTTTGTTTAGTGTAAGAAATTAAAAAAAATCATAACACCTCTCACGATTTGAAAATTTTCGCATATTTCACGTACGATATACCCTTATTTCGCTCAATATTTTGAAAGAACTTTTTATTATTTTACAATATATTACCCTCTGAATGGAACATAAGGACTAAATTATTTTTCAGATACTCTTATTTTTGCAAAATCTATTCCACTCTATAGGCATACAAATGTCACGTACGATGATATGGAATTGCCCATATGTATATGCAAATACAACTCAATAATTAATTTGTATATTGCCAAAAAAAATAAAAATCATAGTCTGACAAATATTTCTGACAAAAAAAAATCAAAGTCTGACAAATATTTCTGACAAAAAAAAATTAAAATTTACATTGATATCTTACGAAATACCGCTATACACAAAAATAATCGCTGAAATTATAACAGTGAATTTAAACCCCAACAAAGTAAAAATTTTAACTTTTAGAATCATTTAATAATTTCGACCCTATAAAGTATAAATATTCTGAATTCTTATCTATCGCGTAGTTTTTTTAGCGATGTCCGAAGATCCTTATGTCTTTTTGTTGATTAACCTCAATGTCCATGGGTGAAATTCTGTTCCATAATTTGTACAAATTGAGTTGTTGGAAATAATTTTATAAATGTAATGAAATCAAATTACCCTGCATCTATGTATATAATATATATAAGTAAACTATTTTATTAAACATATAAATAGTTAGGTAAAGCTAAAACATTGAACAGAAACTGTTTTAGTTGCATTTCATATTTGATTTTTTTTTAATTTCCTCACAATATGTTAAAGTTTTTGTAAATAATTTTCAAATAACAATTTTAAACAACATAATATTTGTTTTGTATGCTAAATAATGACATGGAAAATAAATCATTCTGTGTTAACAAATTTATTTACTGCAACAAATAAATCAACTCATTCAGATGCAAAAAAATAAATAAAATGTTTAAAATAAAAACATGATTTTGTTTTATTTTTTTGTTTCTATTTTTAAAATATGCACACAAAAATAATAAATAATATAAATATGCTTTTATGTTTAATTTTTTACTTTAGCAAATTCCAGTTAAAAACCTAAACAAATTTTTCAGAAATCCGATCGTATATTGGTCATTGTATTGTTTGTACTTAAAAACTGCAGACGGTATGAGTGATGACTGAATTGAAAATTACTCATACGTCACAAATACCTCAAAAGGCATACACACATAAATACATTCATATTTGTGTTCGTTAGGGTGGCTCTCATTTTGCACTTTCACTATTTTCATTGCTCCAAGGTCTAATTCATAAAATTTATGGTATTATGGATCGGTCCATGTACCATGATATCGCACACCCAGTTCAAAAGTGACTCAACTCAAAATTAATTTTTTATGTTATATAAATCCGAAAAATGAATTTTGAGCTTAAACTATGCACAATACATTTGTTTATATATAAAACAAATATCAGTGTATTCTATTGTTGTTAACTGTTGCTAAAAAAAACACTAATATCTTTCATTATGTTTCAATTGGTATATATTTATTTTCGACTTCTGAAAAATTTAAATTTTGAGTTGTGTCACTTTTGAATTGGGTGTGCGATATATTGAAAGATGTAATGTTGCCTTTTGCTAGTGAGGAGATGCCACTTATATGGAGCTTCCAACAGTATAACGATCCTAAGCTCACCTCCAAAGTTTGTAAGACTTGGCTACGTAGCAGTAAAATTCAAGTTCCCAATCTCAATCCTATTGTAAATGTGTGGAAGATTGTTAATATGAAAATAAATCGTGAAAATTGCCGAAATAAGGATCGCCAATTTTCACGATTAATTTCAAGCCATTAAAATAGCCTGGGAAAGAATATCACAAGACACCATAAAAAACATAATATCATCTTTACCTTAGGGATGTGATAAAATATTCATTGAAAATTTGTTTAATTTATATCCATGAAGGGGTGCATTCGTTTTGTCCGTTTTATTTTCTACCTGTATATATTTTTGGATTTTTGGTTACCTCTTATAGAAAGATTGACTTTAAAAGTATTTGTTTATCTATATAAATATATAAATGTTTTTGTAAATTTGTTTGTTGGTTTGTTTATTTGTTTGAGCATCACGCCTAAACGGCTGAACCGATTTTATTGAAATTTGGAACGTAGATAGATCCTTACTGGGAAGCGTCAATATTTTACTACGACAGGGGTAGCGAAGCGCACCGGGTCAAGCGTTTCAACAATAAATATTTGTTTAACAAATGAAAGTAATACATAATATAAATTTAACCCTAGCATGTCTGACTGTCTGGGCAGTGGTAAGTGATTCTACTGGGCCTGGCGAGGCCCTTACAATTTGCCTGTATATATCTCACATTTCAGTGGATAATTTGTGTTGGCATCGGATATCCACCATACCTTTATACCATATCTCGTCGGCTTAGATGGGATGGGTAAAACGCGTGCGTCCTCGGTATGGAAACAATTGCTCATCAATAGTGAGATTCGCTGAAGGCACATATGCATGCTGTAAATTAGCATTTAGCATTATCCAGAGATCGTCGATAGCTGCAGATTTGCTCAATGCAGCACGATTCTCGAACAATTACACTCACCATTTCCGGAGTAATGAATTTCTTGAATATGATTATTGGACTGGCAAATTGAGACTACATTACTGAGGAAGGCCGACTTTTTGCAACAACTGGTACATAGTTTACATGTGAACGGTATTTTACCGGTGGATTTTTCTCCCACACAACACCATTTTTGGATGCGTAAAATTCGCCAGCTGGTAAATTGGAAGTTACTTCACCCACTTCTTCAATAGCTGCTTCCTCTTCTTCACAGTCACTGTCCACTTCATCATTGTTATCAATGTTTAAATGTTCTTCAGTGTCCGAAGCTGCTTCATCAGATGGGATATAATCTACATCATCACCATCTCCACATTCAAAAGGAACGTATTCTTCATCTTCGATGTTCTCACTTGCAAGAAATGCAGCCAGTCGGCTCTCAGTGAGCTGTTGTTGGTCTGTTGTAAGTCTGGAAAATCGCTGCCTCCGATTTAGAACCATGTCGAGGTCTTCCCACTCCTCATCACTTATTCCAGACATTTGAAAAAGTTCAATTCGATAAACCCGATGAGCACAAGAAACTAAAAAGCCAACCGAAATGATAAATTCTAGAAAAGGATACACAATACACTTGTTTGTACAGCTTTGCTACGTGTTCGCAAAAGCTTACACAAACACATATAGTCACATTTTTGCAACTTAACGTCAATCAGATGATCAACTGTGTTGAATGTGGATCAGCTGAGCTTCATGAGGCCCAGTAGGTACACTTACCACATTTTCACATAAACAAACAAGGTTGTTCTACGAAATCAATAGTAACAATATTTTACTGAATTCATTATGTTCAGAAGGCATTAGCGGTAGTTGACATAAAATATTTCTTCGCTCAGAGCAAAGGTAAAAACTTGGCAACTACTCAAAATCAAAATTGGCCTCGAAAAGCCCAGTTGAACATCCTAGGGTTAAACCTTTGATGTTACAAGTAAGAGTATTATATTCGGCCGTGCCGAATGTTAAATAGCCTCCACCTAAATAATATAACAAATGTTAGAAAGACTAGTTTACGCAGAAGATATTTTATTTCAAATGTAAAAAATTTTATCTAAATCAGTAATTTATAATTGAAATAAATTCAGATTTTTACCATTTTCAACAGACTTTGTCATTTATTACTATTATAAAGTATGAAATTTAAAATTTTATATACAGGTAAGCCTCCATCTACGCGGTACTTTTTTACGCGAATTCGATATAACGCGAACTCAAATTAACAACTATTTTTTCAAATACGCGACTTTTTTTACACAATTTTTATATAATGCGGTAACAAACAACAAGAAATTATAAAAATACAAGCGAATAACAGATTTCTTCTTCGAAAACTTCGTTGATTTTTACGAATTTTTTGTTATGTTTTGCTCTATTTTATGTATTAGAATATTTTGTTTTTTTAATTGACATTTTTTCCTTAATTTTCGATAAGAAATATTTTTTTTAGTTGAGTTTTTTACTTTACTTTTGTTTTAAGTAAGTTTTTAGAAGTACAAATAAAATAAGTTTAATTAAAGTATATATCGTCGCCTTAAATGCAAACGGACGTAACTACATTTGTATTGTGTTTACAGGATATGTTATAAATTCAATAATAATAGAGTATTCTTGGCAATTGTTCAATCAATTAAAAACTCGATTTTGAATTTTTGTGTAGTTACGTTATATGTATGTATTTTCTATTTAACGCGATTTTTAGGTCCCAAATTTCTTTTTTGTTATGTGACTGATGTATTGTTTTACCCGAAATAAAAAATTATTGGCCCCACAAAATCATTTGGTTCTAAATTAGAACCTCGTTTTACGCGAATTTGATTTACACGCTATTTTTTTGGACCCAATAAACCGCGTAAGTGGAGGCCAACCTGTACTTAATAATTGGTTAACATTACGCGTTTGGCTCAACATTTGTCCTTAGTAACCTTCATTTCATCTTTACAAAAGTTTTATGTGTATTATAGTTATTATCGCAAGTGGAATTTATATTGTTGTGGCCAATTATGGACCGACTTTAAAATTACTGATCTGTGTATTATTTTGGTTCAATATATGGGAGCTATGACCTATTATGGGCCTAATATTGTAAAGTAATTTCTGAGTATTTGAGTGGACCTTATATGGGAGCTATGGCGAATTATGGACCGGTATTTACAAAATCTTGTGGTATGATTTTTGGATACAAATTGCAGATCGATGTAAAATTTTGGTTCAGTACAACATTTTTTTGCATATTTGTGTAAATAATGTGTTTTTCAGTTCATAGCCTCCATCTATAACCAATTATGGCCCGATCATCATAAAATTTGGTACAGCAATTTTTATAAATATTAAAATTTTTTGTTTCACAAAATCCTATAGGATGATTTTGAAATATAAATTACGGATCTGTGTAAAATTTTGGTTCCATATTTATATTTTTTAGATATTTATGCCGATTAATGTGTTTTTCGGAAATGGTCCTACATAAAATTATGGGCCGATCTTCATAGAATTTTGTACTGCGATTTTGGTAAACATGGGGATTATTTATGTCGAATTTCAACTTGCTAGCGACATTTGTAATATATTTACGCTTATTTCAGAGATTTTCGGAAGTTTACTTTATATGGGGGCTATGGCCAAATATGAGCCGATCCACGAAAAATTTAGTAATGTTATTTTTTTGTACCACGAAACTTATTTTTGCTGAATTTTCTATGGATACTGCTATTCTGTAGGCATTTATAGACCATAGAACCATATTTCGGGAGTAAATTTGTATGGGGGCTAGGAGAAATCATGGACAGATTCTTATAACTTTCATCAGAGTTACTCCTTTTATCATAGCGGTAACGAGTTAAAAATTTTATGGTGTTAGCTGCAATACATTTACACAAATGACCAAAAATATGTGGAAATTATCAATTTTTGTTTGATTCATAACTTTGATTTTACTGTACCGATTTTGCTGATTTTCAATACCAAACTGCTTAGGAGAACAATAAACATTTTTCTTGCAAGTTTACAGACAGACGGACATAGCTCAATCCACTTAGAATTTCATAAGGATCAATAATATACATATATACTTTGTTGGGTCTATGATGAATATTTCTCAAAGTTACACACGTAATGGCAAACTTATGTATACCCTCATTCACCACTTATGGTGGTTTAAAAAATATAATATGAAAAAAATTCACTGAGTTAATTATGGCCGATATTATATGTATTGTATTCTCGTAGTATTCCAAGGATTTTAATTTTTTATTTTTTATACCCTACACCACCATAGTGGGGAGGGTTTTATGCGTTTGTGCAGATGTTTGTAACGCCCAAAAAAATTAGTCTAACACCCACCTTAAAGTATACCGATCGACTTAGAATCACTTTCTGAGTCGATTAAACGATGTCCGTCCGTCCGTCCGTCCGTCCGTCTGGTTGGCTGGCTGGCTGGCTGGCTGGCTGTCCATGTAAACCTTGTGCGCAGAGTACAGGTCGCAATTTTGAAGATATTTCGATCAAATTTGGTACATATTACTTTTTCGCTCCACGGACCAAGCCTATTGAAACTGGCTGAAATCGGTCCATTATTTCACCTAGCCCCCATACAAATGTCCCCTCGAAATTGGACTTTATTGGTCATAAATCTTTAATTTATCTATGTATCTACACAAATTTCCCTCCAAATTAGTTTTATATATACAAAATTCATGTCACCAAATTTTGTTACGATCGGTCCATAATTAGTCATAGCTCCCATATAGACCCGCTTCCGAAAATCACTTTAACGTGCATAAATCACTTAAAAATGTTTGTATACACACAAAATTCAACATAAATAACTTTCATATAGACATAAATCACACGACCTAATTTCATGGTGATCGGTCCATAATTGATCATAGCTCCCATATAAGGCCCCTTCTAAAAATCACTCAAAAATATAAATTATTGATATTTTAAAAGAAAAATATTTTTACTCATTTGCTTGGTGTAGGGTATTATATGGTCGGGCTTGACCGACCATACTTTCTTACTTGTTTTTTTTTTTAAATGTCATATTGTTCACTGGAACCAATATAAATATTTTAAACTATATGATTCGAAGTTTTTTTGATGTTGATGGAAGCTGTAAATTCTGGGTATCGTCACTCTCATCTTTTGAGGCCGAATCCATTTCAGCTTCACTCTCTAAATTAGCTTTATTATCATCTTCATTTATATCTGCTTGGTCTATAAATAAGTTTTTGCTCCACCAACAAATTTCCACTTTAACGGAGTCTGGTATCTGTAATTTTCACACATAGTGCAAAAAATGGTCCAACTTCAAGAGACCATAAAAATTAAATTCGAGCTTAGTTTTCAAAATCCTTTGGCAGTTCTGTTGACTTAATGGTCTAATTTCATTTCCAATTGGAATTGGTTTTTCTGGTTTTTTAGATGACGGAGACCAATATTAAACCTTGAGGGCATTGAAACTAGTAAAAGTACAAAATAAGGACCACACTATTGTACACATGCTTTTTTAAATCGGAAAATAAATATACATAGAATTATATAGCAAAAGCTCATTACACAATAACCATTATAAAAAATCATAAATAAAACTGAAAACAAAAATCCTAATACATAATACGTGTTCACTGTCGAGAATGAACAGCGTACATGGGTTTTTGAATGTAATTTTGAATTTAATATTGTAAGTATTTTGTATGGTTTAGTAGTTTTTACATGTTTAATTAATATCGGAGAGAGAATGAACAACTAATAATGAAATCTAAAGGATTATGGCCAAAAAATTATTTTTAAAAACATGAACAAATAAGGCCCAAACTAAAAAAACATTTCTGTTTGAATGTTTGAACAGCCAAAGCAAAATTAAGGTGGTTAAGCTGCAGCAAGGGCATGAGCCTTTGTATAAAAGAAACTTTTTCAATAATGAAATGTAAAAAAAGTTTTAGGGCTTTTTCCCATGCTCGTAACAAGTTGTTTTAGTAGGATTTTTATTTAGTTTATGGTTAATTATTAGACAAAAGAAGGAAATCTGTTTTATAAGAGCACAAACATAATTTCAATGTTAACAAGCCAAGCAAATGAAAGTGTATGGAACACAATATAACGAAATAAAAAAAGAAATCGTAATATTTTATGAGTTTTCCAAGTGTTTTTATTTCTTTAATACTGGCATGTTGAAAAACTTTTCTTGTTTGGTAAGAAAAAAAAGTAGACGGATATGAAAAACATTATATAGCCTAAAAAAGTATTCTTAAAATAAGCAGCAATGAATGAGGTTATTTATTTACTAACCACTAATGTTCCAAATTACTCAGTTTCATTGCAGTATTAAATTATTTCTTGGCTCATGGAGCATTAATAACTTACACTGCATATTGTGATATTGAATCTGGAATTTTAAATTACTTAAGGAAAGGATTTAAACCAAATAATTTTTATGGAAAAATTGGTTCTTTACGGTCATAAAATATTTATTCGTTTTTGTTTTTCTTCTATCGAGGTTCAAAATTTAACTCATTAACCAATTTTGACAATATTGTTGTAATAGTTTTGCTTATGTACTCTTGTTTCAATATATTTTTCCAAAAATACTTTTATTTGGTACACAGGTTAATGACCCAAAAAAATTTCCACGAAATAATAACATCTCAAGAAACATATCCAAAATTAAAGAGTGTCTTGATTCTTACTCTCGCCAGAGAGGGATTTATTACTAGTGATTGTAATAGTAGACCACCTAAGTTCTCTCTCTTTCAACTCCTATTCGTCTATCAAATTCGATACTATGCGGGATTAATAAGGCATTAAACCCGTTGTTCCATTCCGACCTCAATTGCGCCAGAACTACTCTTGCAATCGCAGCAGATGTTTCTCCGTGTCTGCTATGACCGGTGAGCAATCTCCACCAGCGACATGAAAGAGGTATTTTGCGACCGTGATGTTGATGGTATTGTCGTTCAAAGTTTCCATATACAAATTTCGATCCAATGGATCCATTACATAACTCTGTATATTATCCTTCTACGATTTAGTACAAATATATTTGTATAATAGCCCTATATTGTCCAATCTTTCAAGTTGAATCAACCAAATCTGAAACGTAAAAAATATCATTAAACATCCATTAACTCCTTGCGGTTGGGTGGTCAGAAGATATACCACCTAATGATTGGTCCATAATTAGTCATATTTTGTTTATAAAATGCACGCAACGTCGATGATAATTATATTAATAAATAGTTTTATCGCTTAAACGCTTCAGAGCTAATTTTGTAATATATCAACCAAAGTTTTCGATTTCATCTTATTTAAGATCAAATTTAACACACGATTTAAAAGAATAATAAATTTAACTTATGGGAGGATCCATGTGAAAGCGGACAGCAGTCGGATTTACAATCTCCGATTTTAATTAAATTTACCACATACATTATATATCCAATATATTCCTTATATCAGTCACTTTTTCTATGGAAACTCATTCCAATGTAAAAATATCGCGATTTGAAAATTTAATTTTTTTTTTAAATTTTATACACATAATTGCCCATAACTTTGAAATTCCTCAAAGACCAGCATAGTAATTAAGTTTTGACTCTATTTTAAAGCCAAAGTATTGTCTTTAAAATGGTGTGAAGAAAATTGTTTATTTCCTAAAGGGAATAGAAAATATCAAAGTTCACGGTGTTAAAAATTCAAAAAGAATATTTTATATTCGTGCAAAATAATTTCGATGGAGACTCGATTAGTTGAGGAGTTATAAAGCAAAACGTTATTAAAATTACGTTATGGAAAGGGTTTCCGATGTAAAGGTCATTGATTTATGTCAATCCGTAAATAGCTGTTTTCTGTCCGTTTTGATATGGATTTTCCCAATAGTGATAATATTATTTAATACATAATCGCCTTGGTATATTTCATTCACATTGCTAAACATTACAAAAGACGCATCAATAAATGTAGAAACCATGTATTTTTTACAAGAAATGGTAAAAAGTTGAAAAAAGTCGAAAATAGTCGATTTAATTAAAATACGAAAAGTCGTCTTTTCATAAAAGTCCACTTTCAATTCTTTTAAATTAAATTCCATAAGTAATTATTTAATGGCAAAATGTTTACAAAAACTGAGAAAATTTTTTTATTTGTAAATGCACCTCAAATATTTAGTTTTGAGGTGCAATGTCTATAAAGTTTGGAAATGCATTTACAAGGGGAAGAAGTATTTTTTCCATTTTTTGCAAAAGTTTTGCTACTAAATAATAACTTTTACAATTTAATATAAATGAATCGAAATGTGGACGTAATTGTCGTTCTAATGAGATATAAGATACAAAAATTGGTTAAAAAATTTTAAAGTTATTAAAAAATCGCCAGGCCATTAATGTGTCTCAGGCCACTAGAATAAGCAATGTAGGAACAAAATTAACATATTTTGAGAAATATTAAAATAAAAGCTTATTTTTACTTAAAATGTATCAATATTTGCTTGTATGAGTTTTTGTCTACGTAGAATATCGTTAACATATTCGAAAATATAGCCAAAAAATGAATTTTTTAACGGCAAATTTTAAAATTTTTAAAAATTTTGTTAAACATATTTCAGAATTTTTTGATCATCACATTGGGATTTATTTAGAACCTAATAGGGAATAAAAATATGACAATACCTCCTATTAACCGTTAATTTTAATTTTGTAAATACTAGTCTTTGTGTTATATTTTTCTTAAGTTTCAGCAAAATCGGCCCAAAAATATATAACATTTCGCTATCTTTCCATGAGAAATTCCAAATATTGAAAAAATTGACATTTGACCTTCACAATTTAAGAGTTAGAGTTTTCCGTTTTTAGTAAAACTTTCAGACTATATTTAAGATTACATGTGCTATAATATTCTAAATAGCTTTTGCTTAAAAATCGTAACACTAAGGAAATTCGGCTCATTCGCCAAAATATGGGCAAAAAATAGTTTTTCTCGAAAATCGCAAAATTTAAATGGCAGGTACGGAAAAACTATAGGAGGTATTGTCATATTTTTTTCCTATTTTTATTCCCTGTTATGTTCTAAATAAATCCCAATGTGATCATCAAAAAATTCTGAAATTTGATTAATAAAATTTTAAAAAATTTTAAATTGGAGTTTTGAAACTTCCATTAAAAAAATTAAAATTTTTTGGTCATACCTGCGAATAGGTTAACGGTATCTTACGAAGACAAAAACTCATAAACAAGTAAATAGCTTCTGCTTAAATATTTCTCAAGATATGTTAATTTTTTTCCCAAATTTCTTGTTCTAGTGGCCTGACACACGATAATGGCCTGGCGATTTTTTTTAACAACTTTAACATTTTTTAACCAATTTTTTAAATCTAATTAGAACAGGCGCGGATCCAGGTCAACAATTTTGGGGGAAAATTAAAATTTGTTCTACAGTGTTCTTTGTATTCCTTTTTATACCCTCCACCACCATAAGTGGTGAATGAGGGTATATATAAGTTTGTCATTCCGTGTGTAACATTGAGAAATATTCATCTGAGACCCAAAGTATATATATTATTGATCCTTATGAAATTCTAAGTCGATTGAGCCATGTCCGTCTGTCTGTCCGTCTGTCCGTCTGTGTAAAACACGCTCACGTCCAAAATACGCAAACAAACTTAGTAGAGTTGCAAGAAAAATGTTTATTATTGTCCTAAGCAGTTTGGTATTGAAAATCAGCGAAATCGGTACAGTGGAACCAAAGTTATGAATGAAAATGTGGGACAACCTCAAAAAAAAATTGATAATTTTCACATATTTTTGGAAATTTTTTGTAAATATATTGCAGCTAATATCATAAAATTTTGCACTCGTTACTTTTATGATAAAAGGAGTAACTGTGGTGAAAATTATAAGAATCGGTCCATGATTTCTCCTAGCCCCCATACAAATTTCTTCCCGAAATATGGTTCTATGGTCTATAAATGCCTACAGAATAGGAATATCCACATCAAATTCAGCAAAAATAAGTTTCGTGGTAAAAGAAATTATACTACAAAATTTTTCGTGGATCGGCTCATATTTGACCATAGCCCCCATATAAAGTACACTTCCGAAAATCTCTTAAATAAGCATAAATGACTTATAAATATCGCTATCAAGTTGAAATTCGACATGAATAATCCCCATATATACCAAAATCGCTGTACCTAATTCTATTAAGATCGGCCGATAATTGGTTATAGCTCCCATATAAGGACCACTTCCGAAAAACACAATAACCTACATAAATATCTAAAAAATATCAATATCAAAACAAAATTTCACACACATCCATAGTTTATATTTAGAAATCATACTACTGGATTTTGTGAATATCGGTCCGTATTTGACCATAGCTCCCATATAAGGTCCACTTCCAAAAATCAGTTAAGTACTCATAAAACTCTTATGAATACATTTATCATGCTAAAATTCGACAAAAATTATACTCATAGATATAGATATCACTGTACCAAATTTTATACAGATTGTCCTATAATTGGTCATAGCTCCCCTATAAGGCCTATTTCCGAAAAAAGATATTAACCTTAAAAAGTATTAAAAACATATCGATATCAAAATTAAATTACGCACAGATCCAGTAATTTGAATCCAGTAATCATACTTCTGGATTTTGTGAATATCGGTCCATATTTAACCATAGCTCCCATATAAGGTCCACTCCCGAAAATCACTAATATCCTCATACATTTCTTACAAATATAGTTATCAGGTTGAAATTCAAAACAAATTTATTCAATATATACAAAAATCGATGTACCAAATTTTATGATGATAGGCCCATAATTGGTCATAACCTCCATATAAGAACTTCTTCAGGAAAACACATTACCCTGCACAAATATCCATAAAAATCTACACTACTACAAGATTTTTTAAATATTGGTGCATAATTCTGCATAGCTCCCACGTGAGGTCCACTCTTGTTAATAGCGTTGTTTATATGAAATTCTACAAAAATAAGCCTTAAATACTTAGGACCATAATAGGTCATAGCATCACCAAAATAGTACACAGATCAGTAATTTGTATTCAAAAATCATAATACTGAATTTTGTGAATATTGGTCCATAATTGGCCACAGCTCTCATATAAATACATAAAAATCACGTAAAAATATTTTATGACAATCGAATCATAATAGGCCATACCTCCCGCATAAGTCCCACAACCAAATATTTTGAAATTTGACCACATATATTTGTATACCCTTTTTTATACTCTGTTTCTTCGCTTGTGGTTAAAAGGGAAAAATGTTGATCCAAACATATTAACTAATTATTAAGCATATAAATTCTTAAATTTCATTTCATGAGGTCCAGACTTAAACTCGACAACACTTTCCCTTTGCGCATGTGAAATTTCATTAAAATCGGACTAAGGGTTTAGAAGTTACAGATTTATTTCCCTCTTTTTTTTCTCATACCACTGTGCGCCACTTTGACACTCAGATATTGTAGATCATTTAACCCAGTTCCAACAAACTGTTTACGGTTACCTATGTAAGAAAATAATAATTTACACGAAGATTTAGAAAAATTAAATTGAGACGACAATTTCTCAATTAAAAGACAATAATTAACTGTGTCAAACGTTGTAATAGGAATTTCAGTTATAAATTGCTGAATTAGATACAATTTTTTATACATTTGAAATAAAATATCTTCTGCGTAAACTAGTCTTTCTAACAATTGTTATATTATTTCAGCTTTTATACCATCATATTTAGGTGGAGGGTATTTAAGATTCGGCACGGCCGAATATAGTACTCTTACTTGTTTTATATGAAAACTTTTCTGTTTTGGGGTGGGGGGAAATTTCTTATTTCATCTCCTCTGGATCCGCGCCTGCATTAGAACGAAAATTGAGTCCAGATTTAGATTCTTTTATATTAAATTGTAAAAGTATTTAATTAGTAGCAACATTTTTGCAAAAACTGGAAAAACTTGTTCCCCTTGTAAATGCATTTCCAAACTTTAGGGCCGTTGCGCCACAAGTTAACGTTATCCTATTGTCCTAATATTTTACAGAACGTCGTTCTACAATACATAGAACAAGTCTAGGGGTAGAGGACGGTCAAAATTCGCATTAACGTTTTTTTTGGAGCACTCTATTCCTCATATTGACAATATTTATTGGAGAACATTATATCGTTGATATTATGTAACAGGTATATTTTAATAATTGACTTGTATATAATTTTCCGTACTCTGATATTGGAAATGCCACAAATGTCGTTTCAAACCAAAATATTTTTTTTATCGCATAGTCTCGGAAGTTTTGAATCGTAAATGTAGTACCTTTAATTCTGAAAATCTTTTCCTACATTTTCAGAAATTTCAGTACTTTATTCCTAATATTGACTGATGCCCTTAATTTCAACAATTATATGTCTACGGTGTAAAATACCCAGCAGATAAGTTAACCCAAAAGGTAACCTGGGGGTCGATTCTGGTTCTGTGAAACGGTGAAATGAAAAGTTTTTTTCATAGAGTTTCGGATTCTCGTTTAGTGAAAAAATTATATAAAAATTCAAATGTCTTCATATGAAAAGAACAAGTTTAATAAAACAAATTGAAAGAACGGGAATCGCAATTTGTGACATCACAGAAAAACCTATTTCTTAAACCGTTTCATTTCAAATATTTGTCACATATTGAACTAGTTTCAATTATTTCATAATTAAATCAAGTATTCATTTGCTCAAAAACAAAATTTTTTGATATTTTCTATTGAAGTTTCAGTTTTGAATTTGATTATTTTGACAATTGAATATACAATTTTCGTTATTGGTTGAATTTCAAATACAAAAATTATTGAATAGATAATTTTCGAAATTGAAAAGACATTTTTGTTTTGTTTTTTTTTTGTGTTTCAATTACGAAAATTATCTATTCAATAATTTTTGTATTTGAAATTCAACCAATTTCAATTGTCAAAATAATCAAATTCAAAATTCAATAGAAAATATCAAGAAAGTCTGCTTTTACACACAGCAAGTTTACTTGAAGCAAGTCTCTTCGATTCCCTTTTAAACTTGCTCGACTGTTTACACACAGCAAGTCTGTGTTCAATTTTGTATGTCAAAACCTAATAGACGCCATAGTGAAAATGAGAAAACAAAAGAGAATTGAAGAGACTTGCCAGTACAAGCAAGTGTGTACCGCTCTACTTTCTTCTTGCCTCTCTCTCCTATAAACTCAAGACTTGCGCAAGAAAACTTGCCCTGTGTAAAAGCAGACAAATTTAGTTTTTGAGCAAATGAATACTTGATTTAATTATGAAATAATTGAAACCAGTTCAATATGGGATAAAAGTTTGAATTGAAGTATAATTTTTTCTGTGATTGTGAAATGATAATATGAAAAGTTCTTATGAAAATTAAAATGAATTTTTTTTTCATTTCACCGTTTCACGTAACCAGAATCGACCCCCTGACATTTATTCTATAACTAAGTACGGATAGATATCTATTTGTTAAAATTAGGGCATTAGGCCTAGAAATGTATACCAAAAGTCGGAATGTTGAAATTAGTTAGTGGTAGGGTATTTAAGCGATTAAGCTGTTCGATTAATTCAAAATTTACGATTTTCAAATAATAAACCGATTAATTTGTGTCGATTAACCGATTAAGCGAAATTTCTTTTTTTTGCACTTTAAAATAATTTTTTTTTAAATTCAAATACAAATGTTAAGTAAAATTACATATTTTTCAAACACCCTGCAAACATGTTAAGTGAGTATAAGAACGGATATATTTAATTTGCATGCATTTGTCGGAATAGGACATGATAATAGACCAAACTGAAGATTTTATTGAAACGAGTATTTCATCAGAACTTATCGAAATTGTTAAAACTATTCAAAATCCAAAAAGGCTCCAATGGTATTATGGAGGTATTAGAAAAAACAAAAAAAAGATCTGAGATATTGAATATTTTTTATCATGCCTTACTTTCGATTTCACCAACATCTACAATCAGCTAGAAATTGTATTCCAAGATAATTTTTATTATAACTAAAGAAAATTATTTATTTTTTTATATTTTTGTTATTAATACTTAACACAAAATTCGTGGTTTTATATTCAGTTTAATATTAAAATAGAAATTATTAGGTTAATCGAATAATTTAAAATTAACCGATTATTAGCAGATTAAATCTAAACCCCGATTAATTATTTGCTCGATTAACCGATTAAACCAGAAACCCGATTAATTGAATACCCTAGTTAGTAGTAATTTGAAATGATGCTGCAATATTAAGTTTTAATATTCAATAGAAAATAAAATACCTATACATATACATAAAAAATATAACATTACAAATGAACTAACTTAACATTTTTTTATAAGCTGTATGTTAAAATTCTGGAAAATGTAAAGGAGTGTGAAATAATTGTTATAAACTGTTATATGTTTGCCAAACTAACAGTGTTATAACAACACTGTACCACAAAACTACAAACTGCTGCTTATGTTATAATAAAACTCTTAAAAAGGACACTGTTATTAAAATAAACTCTTAAATGAGTATTTATTAATGGTTTGCAGCCTTAACAATACTCACGCTCTTTGTAACTCTTTGTATTGCATCTTTATGGTTTAAGCTCTTTTTATCTCTGCAGTTATAGATATATCTCATGTGATTTTTACTTTTATATTACAACTGAGGGTTTATTAAAATACCCGAAAACAATTTATTGTACCAACTAAACTTTTTTTTGGTATTTCTGGTTAGGGAGATGCTGCTGGATGGAGCATTAAATCTGTAAAACTCTCGTTAAAAATCTAAAAACAAAACAATATAAAAACGAGAACATAAAAGAGACATTAGAGCAGCCAGAACGACCAAACGACCGACAACATCAAAAATGTACGTACGTACAACAATATTTGGAAATCTGTTTAAACGAGGTTGGTTTTTCTTACTGCTGTTTCTAAATTACACCGCACGAGTAAAGATAAAGTGCTCAATAACAAAAACAACAACAGCAGCAGCAGGAATAACGACAGAAATAGCAAACGACAATCAGCAACATTAGCAAAGCAAAAAAAAAAACTGAGAATTGTAAGCAGGAGCAGCTGTGTGGCAGTACCAGCCAACAAACAGAAATACAAGTAACACAAAATATGTGCGTGTGCTTGGATGTGTTAACGAAAAATGGCAAAAGAATTCCAGCACATCACCGTGTCGCATGTCGGGACAGAGTCAAATGCCGTCAGTCCTTAAATTACTTCAGTACGAAGTGAAGCTGTCAACGGGATCGTGTATGAACATGTTTAATACAATGATTATACTAAATTAAATTCTATCCAATACCACATACGAACGAACGTACCAACGTACGTACAATACACATCCGCTCACTCTGTCAGTCATTCAGTCACTCAGTAACTCACTCACAAACTCACAAGCCCATACAAAGGACTGTAAATACGTAAATTAGGTGCGTTCGCTCGTTCAGTCGCTCGCCTGTTCGCTCGTTGTTTCGTTTTCTACATACGTTTTACTGTTGACCAAGTTAAAGAAGATAAAAAATCAAAAAAAAAAAAATACAAATAAAAAGAAATTATGATGTTACGGATGGATGGATGACAGTTATAATATTTGTTTCGTTTGAATGCATTTTATGCTGTAAATGTGTGTTTATATGCAAATACAGTACAGCCGTTAAATTCATATGAATGTGACTGTGTGTATGAACTGTTTTGATTTTATTTCCGGTTGCTAATTTTGTTTTGTTTGTGCAGGTCACTTACATACACATACTTACAAGGATGTTGAATCAATCACAAATAACATGTTTATGTTATTAGTAAAATATTTAAAATTATTTATGAAATTAAATTAAACTGTGCGCCCTATAAATATTCTGTGTTAAATCAAATCCAGATATCATTGTTTACTTGTGTGACGGTGTTTAGTTATGTTGTATAAGTTTAATTTAAATTGAATTATTAACGAGTAAATAAACCATAAAGTTAATATCTTTAAAACAAATTACACAAATAAATCTCTATACAATTCAAAGAATGTGCATTAATAATGAAGAAAATAATTTTCTTATAAATAATTTAAATAATAATTAAACAAACACAAAAGAACCAGCAAAGTTAATTTAAAATCTATTGATGTAAATGAAAACAAAACACAATTTAATCAACTTATCAAACTATTTGCCATGTGAAGATATGCCTGTTTTTCATAAAGGTTTGTAAAATTCAATTTACATGTGATTTTTAGAACATTAGCATGGTCTCGTTTGCGGAAAGTTCAAATTAATGGTCAGTGTTATTTCATTTAAATTTATAAGAATGACTGCAAAACAGATTGGACATTTTAGTACTTTCTACTGACTTATTTTTATTAACTGTCTTAAATTTACACAAAATAATCGAAATGCGTTTACACTGAAATCAATTAAATTTTCATAAAATACATTACTTAAGATTTCAATATAGGAGGAAACAAAAATGTTCGACGCGTTATCGGACTAAATTTGTACACAGGTTCTTTATTTTTATAAAAAAATTTAAGTTGCTCAAAAAGTTTAAATTAGCTCAACCTCAATTGTATATAACCTTCGGTTCGAAGGTTCTTAAAAATCATTATTTTTTTTTGAACACAGGATAAACAAATTCCGAACTGAAAGTTGGATTTGTTGTATTTAATTGGCAAGACCAAAGTATGGAGTTTATTAACACAGGATATTGAAAGAAAAATCCGTCAGGCATTTTATAAAGAATTTCCTCAATTATAAGCCATTGTATAGTTAACAAAACTAACAAGCTTTAGATTTTGACCATGAGAGGATCGCGAGATAATAAACATTTAGTAAAAATTTCCTAATATTTATTAGAATAATCACAAGCATTGAATATATATTTAATGTGTATATAACTTTAAGCTTATATTTTCTATCATAGAGAAACATAGAACGGAAACTAGAAAAAAACTCATACAAAAAAATTACTCAAATCACACATACGAGTGTTGGTTTTGTTTTCACATAGTTTTTTTTTACTAATACATTCTCACCACTTACGTTTGTGACAACTGAGTTAGACCTTTGACAGGAGAGTTTCCGCTCTATGTATATTCTCTATGTTTTCTATTAAAGTGAAAATATCTTTCAACTGTCAGTTCTCTCAATATATTTCATTTCGATATATCCTCATGCGATTACCTTAAATACACTAGTAACCCTCTTTCTGATATAAATTGGCATAGATTGACATTATAAAAATTGGATAATTACACGGTGCTACAGTGAAACAAAAATTGGAAAACGGCCTAGCGTGGGTTATAAGTCTTGCTGGGTACTAGGGTATTCGAATTATTCGATTTTTCACTTGTTCGAATAAAACGAATAATTCGAATAAGAGATTTTAACTTGTTCGAATAATTCGATCACACGTTTAAAATTAATCGAATTATTCGAATAATTTGAAGAAAGTAAAGAATGAAGTTTTGATGTCGGTTTTTTAATATTTTATTTTTAAAGAATAACAAAAAATAACGTTAAAGTTAACAATTCAAGTATTATTAATGTTAAAAAACATTCGTTTTCCGTTTTGGAGCTATGCTTTAAAAAGTTTGAGCTAGTTGGACATGATCCTGAATTCAAATACAATATATTAAGAACTTTTTCATGACGTTCATTAATTCGGGTTTTAAATTGAGTATCTAGTTCTTTAGTAAATTAATTATTCACTATTTCTAAATTATTTATAACAAATTGTATTTTACCCTCAAGCTCTATCAACCTTGCCGAATCATTTTGCTTAATCAAGTGGTCTTATGGAATTAAACAAAAAAGGGAATCTGTCCAAAGTTTGATATCATTGTCAGTGAACGTGGCTAATTTTAAATCAGGCATTGCATGATTGACGCATTTACAAATACGCAAAACGCTAATTACCATGTTAGACAAAGATATTTAACGATGTTCAAAATCATGTATAAGACGAACTCCATGCTTTTCTTGCAACAAAACGTTAGTTTGCAATATTTGTGTTTATCATTCGATTTATTAAATATTTTGCAACACTTACATACGCGGTTAATAACATCACTTATATAAATATATTTTAAGATCATGGCCTTCATCTATTTCAATGTAATCATTATAAATGTTATCCTCAATATCACTTTCGACGACCGTTTCAAAATTACATTCTCAATCTCATTCAACTCCACTTTAATCTCAGTTAAAATTTTGATTATTAATTGCAATTCTTCTAATATTTCGCCAGCTAAATAACAAATATTTTATTCCGTACCTTTTATTTTCATTGGTTCAAGTCCTAAGTTCAAAATTTTGAAAGATTTTTTTTTAGAATTTTAACTTCTTGCAGTAATATTTATATATTTATAGAAGGAGCTATCGGAACACTCATCTACAGTGATCGAAAGTCCCTTTGTCTTTAGTTATTTGTCGAATTTCAGAAACAATACAATTTTTGTGAGTCATTATTACTTATTTAAATTTGAAATTGTGAAAAATTTTAAGCATTTTATTCGTTTATTCGATTATTCTACATAAAATTGTTCGAATTATTGGTTATTCGAAAATGGCTATTTTTAAATTATTCGTAAGAAATTATTCGATTAATCGAACGATCATTAGTCGAATGAATACCCTACAAATTGTGTCAACAATTTTCAGAAAAACCCTAAAATTCAGAAATTATTCTGAAAAAAAAAACAATTTCAGTGATGTTAGTCAACATATCGACCTGAAAGCTTATACAAATTTATACCAATGTATAATGAAAATTTACAGCCTAACTACAAAAGCCTTACAGTCGATTTTAAGTCCATAAAGTTGACTATAATTTTAAATTTCGTACCATAAAACAAATTTCAAATATGGTTTAAAATATTTGGGGTATTCACATGGTCTACTATTTGGTCATATTGTCATAATGTCCTAATATATTATAATAGTTGTTGTTGTGTTTTAAACAAAAATAAGTATTATTTTATGTCAAAACAATATACATATTTCTAATGTCTTATTAGTTTAGAACTTTTTTGTTTGAACCACAGCAAGAGTTTGTTTAAACTATCATAATATATTAGGATATTATGACAATATGACCAAATAGTAGAGCGTATGAACATTTATAATTTTTTTATTATTTCAAGAAAAAAACTATTGGTTTTGAACTTTATGAACATTTTGTTTTTTTAATTTTCTTTTTCTTTATTTACAATCATTGAAAAATATTTTCAATTATTTGAATGTTTTAAAGATTTTTGCCAAAAAAAAAAAAAGTTCTATTTTAAAATAAAGTCGACTTTAACAAAAATTAACTTTAAAATTTCTTTCATAGTTAGTTTTTAACAAAACATGGTTTTAATTTTTCAAATCGCATGAAAATTGTAAAAGTTATTCAACTTTTCATTAACACCTTTTCTAAAATTTTCTCTTCCAGCGCATATGAATAAAACAAACAAAAAAAATATTTGTACAGATTTTAATTTACAAGGTAAATTTCTTGGAACTTTGTTCGAAAAAGTTTAATAACTTTTGCAAATATATGTAAATATATTTTAACTCTGTGCAAATTTTAAAGATTACGAAAAAAATAGAAAAAAAACGAACAATTTAAAAATTACCATTTTCGAATAACTAATAATTTGAACAATTTTATGTAGAATAATCGAATAAAACGAAAAAATGTTCATATATATTTAAATTTATTAAATTGCTTAAAATTGTTTATAATTTCAAATTTAAAGAAGTAATAATGACTCACAAAAATTGTATTGTTTCTGAAATTCGACAAATAACTAAAGCCAAAGGGACTTTCGAGCACTTTCGAGATGAGTGTTCCGATAGCTCCTTCTATAAATATATAAATATTACTGCAAGAAGTTACAATTCTAAAAACAAATCTTTCAAAATTTTTAACTTTGGACTTGAACCAATGAAAATAAAAGATACGGAATAAAATATTTGTTATTTAGCTGGCGAAATATTAGAAGAATCGCAATTAATAATCAAAATATTAACTTAGATTAAAGTGGAGTTGAATGTGATGGAGAATGTGTTTTTGAAACGGTCGTCGAAAGTGATATTGAGGATGACATTTATAATGATTATATTGAAATATATGTATATAAGTGATGTTATTAACCGCGTACGTAAGTGTTGCAAAATATTTAATAAATCGAATGATAAACACAAATATTGCAAACTAACGTTTTGTTGCAAGAGTTCGTTATACATAGTTGAACATCTTTGTCTAACATGGTAATAAACTTTTTGCCTATTTGTAAATGCGTCAATCATGCACTGCCTGACTTCAAATTAGCCACGTTCACTGACAATGATATCAAACTTTGTACGAATTCCCTTTATTGTGTAATTCCCCAAGACCAGTTTATTAAACAAAGATTCGGCAACGTTGATAGAGCTTGCGGGTATAATACAATTTGTTATAAATAATTTAGAAAAAGTGAATAATTCATTTAAAAAAGAATTAGTTACTCATTTTAAAACCCGAGTTAATGAACAACATAAAAAATCTACATCAAAACTTCATTCTTTACTTTTTTAAAAAATTTAAATAAAAAAGTTAAAATCTCTTATCTCTTATTGAATGTTTCGCACAAGAGAAAAATCAAATAATTGGATAACTAATATAAGTATATATACATTAACCAGTGTTTTTTGTTTTGTTAACCATTGCCAATAATATATGTATAGTTATGTTATTATTAATCTCCAAAATATTAAAAGTGTTAAAGTATCTACAGTTAATATTTGTTTGTTTGACGTGTCTCCACTTTCTATATAGAAAATCATGAAAAAGATTTACGCTAACAGTTGTCAACTTTATTCTGCGGTTTGGTTGTGCCTCTCGCTTAAATATGCAGTCAATAATTCCGCGATATTCGCATATGATTAACTGAACCAACATATTGAATAGACATCGTAACAAAATCTCTATCCAATATTACTGATAATTTTCAGTTTGCAAAGTTTAGTTCACAAACTGCTTAAAATTGAAAATGCAGTGATTTTTCTGAAAATGTTTGCATTTGAGATTTATAACACGTGTCCACAATTTTATTGTGAAAGCTGTAAAAATATTACGATGAGTTGATGTTATAGAGCACTAGCTGCAATATTATGAATGTTCCTGCAAAAAATTGGCATTTTTAAAACTTTCGGTTTTTTATCAATGTTTAACTCCTTGCAGTTGGGTGGTTAGTTTACTAACCACATTTTCTATAGTCTTTAAATATGCCATAGTTTTTATTGTTCATCGAATTCAGTATTACTTTGATATTTCGGTTGTTTGGTCAGAAAATTTAGTCAAAAATATTCGATTTCAAAAAAATTTATACGAAACAAAAATGTTTATCATAGTTATTTTTAATGTCAACCATTTTATTCATTATTACCTGAGTTATGATTGTGCATATATATTTTTTAATTACACGATTGCGCGTCAATTTTCTGACACAAAATGTGAAAAATTTTAATTATTTAAAAAAATAGCTTCATGACTTTACCGCTCTGCTCTTAGGTGAACTTAGGTTTAATCTAACGTCTTTTCTAAACATATTGATCAACATGTTGTCTAAGCAATAGTTTAAAACAAATTTATTTAAATTCGCTAATTTCTAAATTATTTTCAGGAGTAAGTAATTCATTGATGTAAAACCATTTTGAAATTTTAACCTTATAAAAACGAATTTCGAAATTCTGGCGAACTTTAGAATTTGTATGACCATGGAATGGATGTATATCAAATATTATCGAATTTGGAAGAGTCTCTAGACTTTTTTATTAATTTTACTACATTTATTTTCTTCATACCAAAGGTACCATCCTAATGTATACATTCATTGGTAAACTTCCTCAATAGAAAAGTTACTAATGATTTAATTATATAAACTGGAAATGATTTGTAAAGATGAAATAAACAATATTCTAATATACATATATACTTTTAAATTATAGGGTTTTTTTAAATTTATTAATTTGGATTAAATAATATAATTTAAATAGTTTGGTTTGTAATTTGTAATTAAAATTCATAGAAATTTCTTTATTAGATGGAATTTAAAACATATAAGAATATTCGTTTTTAATTGAATGATATTAATTAGAAAAGTTTAAAAAACTGTGTGCAGCAAATGACATTACATACATAATGAAAATATTAATTGCTATTTACTTAAACTATTTATTAACAAGTAAAAATTAAATGCATAGAAAATATTTTAATATATTTTCTACGCATTTAAGTACATTAGTGGTTGATATAAATTATTTTAGTTCAAACTGAAACCTTTAATATGAAACCTGGTTACTAGAATGCACAACAGACTTTTCCTTAAAATTACTACGTGATTCTTTACAGTTCTTAATCTATATATACAGACGGAAAACGTTGAACAATCGATTACATTATAACAAAAAAGAAGAAAGTCTCTTAATTAAAAAATTCGAATAGAAAAAGTAGATGTTTTAGTTAATTATACCCTGCACCATCATAGTGGGGAGGGTATTATGTGTTTGTGCAGATGTTTGTAACGCCCAAAAATATTAGTCTAACACCCACCTTAAAGTATACCGATCGACTTAGAATCAGTCCGTCCGTCCGTCCGTTTGGTCGGCTGGCTGGCTGGCTGTCCATGTAAACCTTGTGCGCAGAGTACAGGTCGCAATTTTGAAGATATTTCGATCAAATTTGGTACATATTAGTTATTGAAACTGGCTGAAATCGGTCCATTATTTCACCTAGCCCCCATACAAATGTCCTTCCGAAATTGGACTTTATCGGTCATAAATGTTTAATTTACATATGTATCTGCACAAATTCCGCTTCAAATAAGTTTTATATATATAAAATTCATGTCACCAAATTTTGTTACGATCAGTCCATAATTAGTCATAGCTCCCATATAGACCCGCTTCCGAAAATCACTTTAATGTGCATAAATCGCTTAAAAATGTTGGTATACTCACAAAATTCAACATAGTAAACTTTCATATAGACACAAATCACACGAACTAATTTCATGGTGATCGGTCCATAATTGGCCATAGCCCCCATATAAGGCCCACTTCCGAAAATCACTCAAAAATACAAATTATTGAAATTTTAAAAGAAAAATCTTTTTACTCTTTTACTTAGTGTAGGGTATTATATGGTAGGGCTTGACCGACCATACTTTCTTACTTGTTTTTTATTGTAAAAGTTTTATAAAATTACATTAAAATAGGATAAAAAGTCGTCAAAAATTAAATAAAATTCGAAAGCGTTTCAAAACAAAAGTTAAAAATTTATTAAAATCCCGCAATTTTAAGTCTAACACCTAATAAAAGTTTATAAATTTTCGTTTTGTATTATTTTTGACTACTTTTTGTAAGAATATCATAACACCCCTTGGCGTATGATTGATATTTTTAATACCTATATAATTCAATATTACTCATACTCATGCATTTATTTATAGACTAAATTCAACTAGAGTACAATTTTTTTTTTATCTTTACCAAACAAACAAATTCTATTTGCGATTTTATTATTTATTATTTTGTTTTATACACAAATTTTGTAGTTTAAAATACAAACATGTCCACAAATAAAAATGTTTATTTGGTTTAACTAATGGTATCACACAAATTGAAAAGAATCAATATAAAATTGATTTAATAACCACATTTAAGCCGTTGAAGGCTTAAATATTTATTTCGCAAAATGAAACCATACCAACAAAAGCACTGAAATTGCATAAACAATTTAAAGTTTTTAATGAATTTAGCAAAGCGTAATGTGCAAATAATAAAAAAGAAAACCAAAAATTTACTTTAAATTGAATTTAATATTTTACTATGAAATATGTATTTCCATGGTGTTTATCAGTGTTAAGCGTAAATTTATGATATAAAAGTATCTCAAGCTATTTTTATGTTTAAGTTAATATTCATATTAAAATATGACATAATGAATGTTGACTTTTGAAATAAGTTTGTAATCAACAGTAATATTCATGGAATGTTAAGATATTTAGCTAGAATGAAAAGTTTAATTTAATTTAAATTGAAAAACTTTAGTATATTTAACAGACTTCTGCTTTATGGATTTTTTTTTAAATTTATATTGAATCACTAGAAATTGCTACGGATATCTGTTTATATAGAACCATGAAATATATTGTAATTCTACTAAGAATATATTTTGGGGTATTCGAATGTTTAGGGGTTAAACAAGGCAAAACCCATAACTTTTTAACTAATGCTTAAGGCAGAATTAGTTTTTACGTTCTGTTACGTTCCGAATCAGATGTTTCGCTTTTGTACATGAAGAACATGTATAAGTAGTTAGTTTTTCTGCGCTGTTCCGTTCTGTTCCGGACGACCTGTTAAAAACAAAAATTGTCTACGTAATTGTAAGTGGCAGCGACTTTTCAAATAAAGAAAAAAATTATTTGTTATTGATTTTGTGAAATTTAATAGAAATTTGGAAAAAACGAGCCGTCTGGTCGAAAATAGCAAAGGAAATGGAAATGCCAGGTAAGTTAATGTGTTTTTAAAGATGAGTTATGTGTTAAAAGAAAATAAAAATTATATATTTTGTCACAGAACAACTAACTGCCATAAGTAAAATCCAGAACGGAACAGAACGCAACAGCAACGGAAAGTAAAGACTAATGAAGCCTTTATACAAACAGCATTTAAAAATTTATTCATCCATTTATAAAAAGAACAGACATATGTTTTCTACGTTTTTACAAAAGCTGAAGAAACAAAACCGCAACCACAATTTGATTATTTTCCTGATTTTTCTGAAATTGTTTGAATTATTTGATATTATTGTTCGACTTTAGGTTTCTAATTAGATGTGACATCGAAATAATATGGTAAATCTAATTATTAAATAAAAAACCTGAGTTGAAATTCAACTATGTTGAGTCATCCGGCGGACCCTTTCTCACGTTCCCGTACTAAAAACCTTTAAATCTCAATATAAACTAAACTATTGGTCGGATCGCCTTTAAGTTTTTTTAAACGAATCTAGATAAGTTCTTGGAACACTTGTGGAGGTCGGGTATAATTCCCATGGACCATCATGGTGCTAGTGAGTTGAGATCTAGTAAAAAATATATTGTTTAATTACTACGATAAGTCAGTTTTTAACATTTTAAATTTGGGTATTCTGAAATATGACGCTACCAACTACTGCTTAATTTTTTTTAACCGAATTCTAGAAAACTTATTCAAGCTAATCGTTTATTTTGTATTAACAAAGTTTTCTTATTTGTTCGATATATTATGTATTTTTGGTTTTCGATAGCAAATATCTTTTAAATTTTTTTAGCTATCATTTTAAGAAAAACTAATTCAATTACAGCCAAAATTTAAATAATAAATATTGAATAATAGAGTCAACTCAACATTTTTCAATATACAGTTATATCCGTCTGCAACTTTCATTGTAACGTATTAAAAAAGTTTTTTACTTCTAGTGTAAGGAGTCTGTAAAACATATATAAATTTTGATCAAAATAACGTGCTTTGATAAAGAGAAAATAAATTAGAATGGTAATCGATAGTACTGGAATTATAACAAGATTATAGCCATGAAGATTTTTAAACAAGAATCTGCACAGGCTGCATCTATTACAACAAGGAGAGACTATTCGTTATGATGAAACACTAAATTTAATAATATTAACATTAAATTAAATTTAATAATATTCGACTAATGAAAACTTTATTACCGTACTAGCTGTCCCGGAAAACTTTGTTCTGCCATAGCTCACACAATGTTTGAAGAATCCCGCTATAATAGTACTCCAGATATGCAATAATAAATTTTTACTTTGTATGGGAGGTGCCATGCCCAGCCCATTGTGCCTATATAAGTCAATTATGAATCTAAACCATTCAGGGACCCACTCAAACACACACAACAAATTTCATCGAAATCGGCCCAACCGTTAAGGAGGAGTTCAGTTACTAACACACGTACAGAAGAATTATATATATTCTGGGAAAAAACGTAATACACTCAACAATTTTCCTATGAACTGGACACAAATTGATACAAGTATTGTGAGAAAATTTGTTGTTTATTCACATACAGTGGTGGCCAGGTAATTAAGACAACAATTGTTTGCTAAATTCCATGTGATTGTCAATTATTTTTTGAAATATTTCCACAAAAATGTATGCATGAGGACTGTTTTAACACACAAGTGTGTTCTATTCAACTGTGTGAATTCATACATATTCAGCACGAACACATAAGATTTTTCTACAACTTGACCAAAATTTTTTTTTTTAAATAAACATATTTTCTCACATTTATATCATTATATTTTTATTATTATAAAATATTCGGACCAAATTTCATATTCTTATTTCCATTAGTTTCGGTCCTACCATGTTATTAACAGCGGATGTTCGCTGAAGTGGGTCAATGTATTTCCACATATCTTTGCCCATATATGTTGTACCGATTTTTCCAAACATTTTTGAGAATCTAGAAATATTAATAATAAATTTCAAACCCTTAGGTCCTTTTGTTTTGACTCTATCGCACTTGAAAATCAGTTGATGAAAAAAATTCAAGTATTTGTCTTAAATAGCTGGCCACCACTGTATGTATATAAATCGAATAATTTAAAATTTATGAAATTATATAGTAGATAGACATAATTATAGAATTTGTTGAACACAGTTTTAATAAGTATATTATCTTAAATTAAATTAAATAAGGAGTAACATATTTCACCCAATTACTTAAAAAAAATGTAGAACATTTTTAAAAATTATACTAAAATCGATGTGAAAATTAATAATTATAAAATTTTAAATTTCTTTTAACAAAATGATAAACAAATTTTCATTAATTTCGTTTAAATTGTCATAAATTTAACCCAGCTGTTAGGTTTGAACAATTTTTGTCAATTTTGTTTATGTTTTATTTAAATTTGCAATGGCTTATGGCATCAACTAATAATAAAATAATCAATTTGAATGTTTTTAGTTAGTTTTTAGCTATATGGGGTAGAATCGAACAAAAAAAAAATAAAACAAAAATTTAAAAAATATAAGCAATTTGGTCGAGGCAATATATTTTATTCTTTATATGAGAAATAGAAAAAACAATTATGGCTTAGTGTTATTTTCGCATCAAAATGAACACTATTCGATTCGATTTGCATACAAATCTATTGCATATAATGCATTTGCGTCATATTTGGACTTACATCAACTGCAAATTCCCCATTTTCTAGAGCTGAAATTCTTATATCACCTCTTGTAGATTGTACACTATTTGATGACGATTCTCTGCGAGTTGTTAAGTTTTCCCTAATTAATTAGCCAATTAAAAAACATAAGGTAGACATATTATATCAGCTTATAAGGAATTTTGTCTACTTTTCAAAAATATATATAACTTTTTACAACTAAAAAAATCATGGAATACTTTTTTGAAAAATATGACAAAAAAATTTTTTTGGAGTTTTTGCAAAGATACAAATATTTTAATTTGAAATAAAATTTTTATTATTGAATATTTTTTAACAAAATTTAACAGTAATTTGGATTTAAAATGAACAAATGAACACCAATTTTTAAATTTGTAATCAGGAATCCAGCAATTCCCAAAAAAGTGTTGAAAAATCCCAGAAGTCTTTATACTTTTATGCATCATTTAATCCGGATTGGTTCATTTGGAAACAAGGAGTGTCGATTGGAAGACATGATACTTAGTTTTTCGTTATCAGTTTCTTGGATGTACCAAACTGAGCTGCTTGAAGAGTAGCATCCCAAACCTATCATGAATGAGAATTCGCAAAGGTGACTTATTAAATTTCGTTGCTTTGGCTGGTATCATCTATACCAAATTTTAAATGCGATACAAGAAGAGAAGTAGTAAATTAAATTTCACATTCGATTAAATTCACTTAGTAACTTTTCCATAAATATAGCGAATATCTGTATAATATTTTACTATGTAAAAATGTAACATACGATGATTTCGCGCAAGAGTTAGGAGTTAGATTCCACCAGAATACTAGTGAAAATATTATTAGAATATGAGAAATGAAACCATGTATTTTAAGAGCTGAAAAGCATACATTTTTATATAAAAGATTATTTTTAATTTCAAACTAAATTTGGGTCCCTAATAATATAATTTTTGAACATATATTATATATTTTATTAGCAATAATATAAAATCTTTAGAAATGAAAGAAAACCCCATTAAACTACAAGTCACTAACAGATTATTAATTAAGTAACAATTTATTTCAATAAGCTTGTAGAATTTGTCAACGGCTCGTGTTCTCGCATTGAAAAACAACAAAGCAACCCCAAAACAGCAACAATAACCGAAAAAAGGCCCATTTCTTTAATGAACAAATACTTTAAATAACGTGAACGAACAGTGACAAAGCTAATGTAATATTTAAAATAATTTTTTCTTGTCATACTCAAAGCCAAAAACAAAAAAAAAACATAAAAAACAAAACGTAAAATAAGGAATTTACAAAATCTCAGCCATAGAAAAAAATGTGTTTGACAAAAACACCATGTTTAACATGGTTAAAAAAAAGAATCAGGGAACGTTAAGGAATACAGACATACAAAATGACTCACATTCACATCAAATGTAAAATAATGAGTGAGTGAATGAATGACTGACTGAACCAGTGAAAGTAAATGAGTTGGAGGGCTGGGGAATGAATGAATGAATGGCGCTAGAAAATAAAATGTAACAGAAAAATAAGACAGCTGGGAAAAAGAGTATGCAGGAACTGTGATTTTACCTTCGTCATTGTCATGATAATTAATTTAAAATGTACTACTCCAACCGCTTCTTTTATTGTTGTTGATGTTTTTTGTTGTTCTTTCATTTCAAATATTTTACAAAATATAACAACAACAACAAAAATCATAAGAGGGTTTAGGGTTTAAAAAAACAAAAAGAAACCCAACAAAAAGAAGTACCTACAGACATACAAACACACATGCGATTTATTTTAATAAACTAACTCTTAAGATACACTTTCAGAAGTGTGTCTGCAAGTTTTTAAGTTGTTATTATGTATGTGTTGAAAGCAGGGGCAGACTAAAAAGTATTTAAAAAAGAAAATAATAAAACAAGAATTTTGGTTCACAATTTCACCAAAGCGTCTAGTTTATGAGGTTTTCATCAATGACATCTTTATAGGAAATCAATTACTTTCTTGGGAGGCGCGATAAATCTAAGTCGCTGGGTCTACCAATTCATTGTAATTTAAGTTCTTGGAATTTGCTACGGATACTACTAACAAACATTTATTCTGGTATAGTTTCTTGGTGTTAAATGGTTTTTATAAAACGTCACCTCCATGAACGTGTTGACAGATTGCAGATTAAAATCCACACAGTTTTTACTGCTTATATGTACCTGATTGATGTGTTGTAATTAGAGTTTTTCATGGGAATTCCGAAAAATTGTGCGAGAATTCCCGGGAATTTTTTCCTTAGTTTTATATTATGTTTTTTGAACTTGATTTTCTGTAAAATAAGATTAAAGCTCCAAAAAAAATGCAAAAGATTCATACCAGAAAAAATTTTTACCCAAGTAGTCCAATAACAAGTTAATTATTCAAATTTTTCCAAAAACTCGTGAATGTTTACTGCTGTCACAGAATTCTATTCCAATCGATATTTTAGTATTTTGCTTTTTCAGAAAGATTGTTATGTTTTGAGGTGGATGAGTGAAAGAACTTAGTTTACTTCTAAGCCAAGATTAACAATTAGGATGTTTAATAGACGACTTAACAATGTTGGAATAAAACCAATAATATTGTTGGGTTTTCTTCCAGTTTTAATTAACCTCTTTACTTAAATTTTGATTTAATAAGCAAAACAATAGCAATTCAAAATTAAAAAAACAAAATATTTATTTTTTGCGAATTAACATTCTTAATTGGAATCCAACGAAGGTAGAACAAGATCTAATGGAAATTGAATCCATTCCGATACAAATGACAAGTGGTGACAAGTTTGTATACAACCAAAATTAGAAATCGAGTCAGTTTATCTCTTTATATTTAATTATTATTGGATTTTTTAATTTGTATCCAATTACACTTTGAAACCAAAATTTTTTTTTAGATTTTTAACGAAGTCTACATTCTTAAAATTGGATAATTTTGGATAATTTCAAGTAGAACCTCAGTTATGGACTAAAATGTGAGACAACCACTAAAAATGTGGATATCTTTCAATATCTTTTGCTATTTTTGAAAATAAATTTTGAACACATTGCATAATAAGAATCGGTCCATTATTTCTACCAGCCCCCATAAAAATTCATTTCCGGAAATTTGCTCTCTCGGACATAAGTGCTTATAGAACAGCAGTATCCATACAAAATATATCAAAAATAGGTTCCATGTAAAAAGAAATCACAACGCGATATTTTTTATGGATCGGCCAATATTTGACCTATAGCTCCCATATAAAGTCCACTTCGGAAAATCACATTAATACTCATAAATCTCTTATAAATATCGTTACCAGTTTAAAATTCGACATAATTAATCACGCCCTACAAGAAGATCTACCCATAATTGGTCATAACTACTTTTGAAAAACACGCTAACCTACATAAATATCGATTCGAAACAAAAATTTACACAGATCAGATGTATGTAGGCAAAAATCAAAATACAGGATTTTGTGAATATCGGCCATAGTGGATTCGCAAAATCGCAAAATTTCTTTCTCTTGTCCAACTTTAACAGTACCGGTATACTAATGATTCTAATTTTCCCTAGTTTCAATATATTTTCCGAAAAATTATTTTCATTTGAACATCGGATATTGAACCGAAAAATTGTCGTTGGCTAAAAGATTTCTCAAAAAACATATTTTTCATTTTCTAAAGATTTCCCTTTTTTATAATCCATCGTATGTTTAGTAATATATACAAACTTTTAGGACCATAAGAGGATCTCGACATAATGAATATCTCGTACTATGTTAGGCTGTAATCGAAAAACTTTAATATCCAGTAAACGAATTTATAGAAAAAAAATAAACTCAAAACTAAAGTGTGAACTTTGAACATTTAAAAAACTAAACTAAGGAGAATTTGTAACTTCTGGAGAATTTCGAATTTTGCGTGGTCATGCAAAATATGTATATAATGATACTGTTACGTTTTAACCTTTTTAAAACGTTGGTTTATTTCCTTTTAATAAACCGGATACTTTTGATTGCAAATAAAAGCCGTTTAGTAGTTTGAAAATTGTAACAACTCTTTATTTATTTGAAATGTACAACAACAGAATTAAATAGTCACTCAATGTTTTTTTATACACGTTTATAAATTAGCAGAAATACGGACACACTTTATAATGTACACGAATTCACTTAAAAAATACAGCAGACTTTAAGGCACTCAGTTGATTATTATTCGAAAAGCTTCTCTGATGAACTCACTAACGACTTCAACCTCTGCCACTATTTATAACACTGCCATCTGCACTCTAGATTGTTCTTTAACTGTCAAAGTTCGTATTTTCGAAGCCTAAAACATACGCCATCTCTGGTGATTTTTCTACAATGTTCTTTAACTGTCAAAGCTAGCAAACATTCAGCGTTGTCATACTTACGATCAATGATCAACTCAAAGCTTTTATTTGATGTTAATAATGTCCACAGATATGTTACAATAGCACTATGCAACTTTAAATTAGCTGTTAAAATCGTTATGTTTGAATCCAAGTACAATTTCGAAACAATACTAAATATCAACGTAATCGGAAGAGGCTACACACGGAGCGAAACTTAGTTGTGGTAAACATAATTTAAGATAAACATATTATGATTAGATTTATGATTGTAGTCAAAACATATTATGATAATTTTTAGTAGCATTAAATCAATAAGTGAATGAATGAAAATTTTTTGAGCAAAATCATCATAATGAAAAATGTAAAAATTTTCGCATTTGGAGTTCAGAAAACCCACGTGAGATTATGGAAAAACTAGTGCAACCATGTTTTGTAACTGTGTCTTCGAAAATCGGTATCGTGAAATGATAACAGAGGTGTTACTTCCTAAATTGGAAGATTGTGAAATTAATTACACATTTCTTGGTAGAATGAGAATTACCTCTTTACATCGTGTGATTTAACACCACTGTATTTCTTTTTAATGGGTTATTTGAAGTCAAAGGTGTATGCAAAAAAGCCCACAACCACATGTAAATTTATGTAGGAAATTCTGCCACATTAAATCAAAATGGTCATTGAAAATTTCGGAGAAATAATAGGCCAGCAATATGTATATTACAGTTCAATGAAAAATCTAAAACTGTGTTTTTTACATAATTAAAATTTTGCGTAAAATTGGGACACCTTTTACATGAGTGGTGTTGGGATTTTGAAATGGCTTAGAAGTTGGACCTATTGTTTGCGATATTTGCAATTTTATTGAAATAAAAAAAAGCGTGCTTCATTCAATTGTTGTCTCAAAAGAGAGTTGAAAAGAAAATAGGAAAAACTAATGTTTAGAAGATAGTATAGACGATTAAAAGTGTTTTAGATAAGAAGGAAAGAAAAGCAGAAGCTTCAATCAGTCGACTGTTTAATGGTCACCCAATGGTGCGACATACAATATCCCTTACTGATATTCTGTTATACAAGTATTTAACCCAGTTTGCTTCACTTTGTATATAGAAGTAAAATTTGGGATCCTTAATATATTTTGCATTCCAAATAATTGAATATAGAGAGAACCTTCAGCTCGATCTCCCCTTTTAGAGCTGTCTGTATAAAAGGAATGGCCCAATAAGCATGTTATTTTCTTTAGAATTTTATCGCAAATATATGGGATATTTAAAAAAAAATTCGACCCTGAGTAGGCCCGTCATATACAAAATACCAAAAAAATGTAGAAAAATTTAAAAAAATAAACCTAAATATCTCACGAACTAAAAGAGATAAACTACAGACATATCTATAACCTCAAGGAAAATCTATATTTAAAATTTCAGCTCATTCGGATCATAAATGGATTTTTGTCGATTTTTGAGAGACTTTGAGGGGCCTCCAACTGATCCCCATTCTTCCTACGGAGCTTAACAGCTATAAATCAACTCGAAATCAACGCAGCCGAGTAAATAATACAGCACAACATAGGATTGTGGACTTGATCAGTATGATCAGTATTTTAACAAAAAAGTAAAAACTAAAATTTTTAAAGTACAAAGTGAGTTCAGAATGCATTGATATGTTCACAAGAGTTGTTCAGCTTTACCATAGCTACAACTTTACTAAATATTGTTAGTGAAAAATTAGGAATCCCTGGAAGTTATTCTAAAATAGTAAAAAAAAATGTTTGTTCCTAATTTTTTCAATAAAAGGACTCGAAAAAGGTATTTTTGGCAAAAAATTTTACGAAATTAGTTTGGTAGGCTCTTAAAAAAGTAACCACTTAAAATCGGTACGGATTAAAACGAGAATAACTTTTAAATGAAACAACGTACGTTAACATTTTATACATGAAATTAAAGGTAATTTATTAAGCTTTTAAAAAAAATATAACTGTAGGTTTATGTGTCTTTATTGCGAATAAATTTTCAGTCTTTTCTTTTTATGCCTCCCATTAATTGCTGCACAACTTTTCTTCCGCCTTCTACCGTTATTCCAGCATATTTATTTCACTTTGTTCTCATCAACATCTGGTTATTTACTGTACCTGAACTCTTTTTCACGTTTAACAACTGCCCAATATATCTCGATTGGACGAAGATTTGGGCAATTTTTTTAATTGATGTGTTTTGCTATAACATCAATATTATTCTCATTATTCCACTTCATAGTTGTATTTGAGTAATGACAACTTGGCTAAAACTTTGTATCAGATGTGTGATGTCTTATAAATGACAGCAATCGCTTTTCTGAAAATTCTTAATGATATATATGCCGAAAATCAGATTTTGGCTATCTTTTAACACGACAAAATTTGATTTTCTAGATATTTGTGCACAATTTTATCTCTAGCTTATTTTTCCATTGTGTCTACACTTTTTAAAACTAAACATAATGACTTGTTTAGTTTTGTTGTTAAAAACATAAGTAAATATTTTTCAGAATCTTTGGGGGCCCATAAAAAAATTGGTCACCAAAATCGGTAAACTGAGTATAGGATTTTACTACCCTTCGGTGGTAGAATCGAACTTATACTGTCAAGAGCGTGCGTTTTTTGTATTGTTGCACTGTGTTAAATATAAAGCCAGCATTACGATTACAAATTTAGCAAGAATTGTTGACAATAAAGTGACTGGACAATGAATTTGGAACCTTGTACACAACAGTAATTTTACTTGTCTACTAAAAGTGGCAGTAATACAGCGAGCTGCAGTGAGCTCTCAAATGAGCTCTCTTGTTTTTATTTTCACATGTACGCAAGCACACACATTGTATAAAAACAGTCAGTCTCGCATGAGCATTGATAGAAGCAGGTTGTGTTACGCTTTAATGTTTGTTTATTTCATTATTTCAGCTATTTGTTTTTGTTTTTGCCAGAGAATAATTCTCAACTCATACAACTACAATATCTAAAAACTGTAGTGGTGTGAGTTTGCATTTCGCTGCAGTAATACCAAAACTGACTCAATCCAGTGATCCATTCTCAGCAAGAACACCCAAGGTCACTACAAAAGTCGCCGCCAAAATTTTTAATAACAATATAAATTCTATTTTTTATTTATCATAAAAAAAGGCCAATGAATTAAAGTTTAATGTTAGAAATTTTGTTAAAAATTTACTTGGCACCAATTGCTGTTCATGTTGATTTTTTTTTGCTAAATTTAACAGATAATTTGTATGGTTTTGCATTAGTTTTGATGCTGTGTCTGGGAATAACAAAATTGAAGTGTAAACTGTTCTAAATTGATAGTCTGGTCACGTTATTTTCAACCATTCTTGATAAATTTGCTTAAGTTGTATTCGTATTGCAGGCTTTCTTTCTAATAAAATGAAGATCTCTAAAACTTTATATGAAGGGGACCTGACACTTTAACATGATAGCCTCAGAACTAAACAAAACGAACTAGCTCTGTTTTGGATGTCTGATCAATTCTAGTTCGGGTACCCTTAAATTGTACTTTTTGATTTTAGGGTCTTTTAGCGTCTATAATGTTCTCCGTTAACTGATCAAAAACAACCAATCTATCCTAATGGTAAAATACAGTAAAAATAAAAATAATAAAGCAACTTATCAGTTTGAATACATATTAAACAATACTGATTAGTTAAAAATAAATTTAACACTATCACCTCATAGAATTTAAAAGTAATTCACAATACCCCGCCGTACATGTGAGTTTCAATAAACAAATGCAAAGATAGTCAGTGGTGGTTGAGTTGAAAATCAACTCAATTTAAATCAAGTCAACACTACTACTTTTCATAAAACAAAAACTGAGTGAAAAAACTTTTTGACTTTTCCATTTATGTATGTGAGTGAGTGTGCAATGTACATACAAGTCTGTTTGATTGTATATGTAGGTTTTGTTGACCTCACCCAATATAAAAACACCACTTGAATGAACTTTACAAAATTCAACATCATTCTTTTTTCACACCCATACTCTGGCTGACTTTTAGCTTTACTCTCCTTTACTGCACACTTGTCTTGTATGAATATGGAACTAGACACACACACATGCAGGAAAATATTCTCATATAAAAAGATTTTCAAAAATTGTTTTTTGTTTTCATTTTCATGATTCGTTTAGGTACTAGAAGTCAGTTGGAAAGCAAGTGTCAAATTCAGATTCCAATATATCCATTCATATATAGACTCAGTCGCCTGTAACCCACATGAGATATTGACAATGTGAAAATGTACGTGAATTTTGGCAAAAGTTAAAAAAAACACAGTTTTCGTATGTAACAATGGCACCAAATATTGTAATTCGCACATAGTACGTAAGTATGTCGGTATGTGAACTCTCTGTGTCATTCATGCTTTGACTCGTGTATTGTGTGACTGTCTACAGTTGAAAATTCTGGTCATAGAAATATTTATATTTTGTACCCACATCATACAACATAGTCAAAAAGTGTTTGTTGGAAAAACCTGGTGTTGCTTAATTTAATTTATTTTAAAGAAGAATGGGATATTATTTAAGAGAATGCCAAAATAAAATTTGGGCTTCCAACTGATTTGGTTTTAAATAATGTGCTGCTACTGAACATTAATGCCGGATGGGTGAAAAAATACACAAAAATAGTACTGTTTCAGAAAAATTCTAACTACGGCCAGGTGAGAACTATCGTAAATCAACAGTAAAAAAAAGGCTTCACTAAGCACTATATAGATTTGATGCATCATGGTCACAAAATGGTAAAATTTTTGAATTCTATGGATAGATTTTTTTTTCATAACGTCTCATTTTGCTTCCGTAAGACTGTGCCAAATCATATCATTCTTATTCTTTTTTTTTGTGGTACACTTTTAAGTATGTTATTGTCCACCAATATTGATGAAACATATAGATTTTAAAAGGTTCTTATCTCTTCTAATCGAGTTTAAATTTATCATTTAAATAAAAAAAGAAACTCAAAAAAAAATCGTGTTATATAATTCGAACACAAAATATCGTGAAACTTTAACTTTTTTTGAGCTTTGATTGATAGTCTCGGTTTTAACGCCAACAGTAATCAGCTAGCATAGCTGTGTTCCAATGACCTTTAAATCATTTTTAAAGCTTCTTTACATGGTGGAACCAGGATGTAAATATGAGCAGGGTGACAGGAGACACAGATTGGAAAAAATACAAATGAGAATGACAAAATAAATTTTCAATGACATTCTGAAACCCAACTTTTCATAAGCTTTAAACATGTCGTTAACTAGCTGTTCTACATTTTCGGCTCTGTTGTTTTCTAAAAACCTGCTTTCAGTGATAACTAGGGAACAAGTTTGTTATTAGTAAGCTTTTTATCAAAATGTGGGTCTTTCATCAATGTGAGTATTTATGGTAGCACAAATATTCCTTCTTTGAGTTTATCATCACTTAACTTGGAAAATACAGCTTAAATATAAATAGAATGAACAAAATTGTTCTTCAAAACAAGTTTTATGTGGAGTGATGGTAAAATGACTTATTTAGGATTTACCAATGGTATATGTTTCATATTCGATTTTCCGTAAACAAACGCTGACATTTCTGGACATGCCTTTGGTGCATTTAAGCAGTTGCCACGACCAATTAGTTCAGTATTCATATTGGATTTTCAATTAAATTTAAACCAATATGTCAACGTTATCGAATAGGAACGATTACTAAACAAAACAAAATAACAAAAAAAGTACAATACATCGAAAACAGTAACTGTTTCTTTTAACCCTAAAGCAGTGGTGCTCAAACACATACCATCAAAGCGTTGGTTGTGTTGGTAAAACAGCGGAGAATAAAAACAACAACAACACCACAACTGATTTCATTTTGTTCTCTGAGATGAAAACAAAGCAACAAACACATGATCATTATAAGACAACACACAAATAAGCTTATAGTGTATGTGTATCAAAGTAACGTCAGCAGAATTTGCTTGCCCTATCACGCGTGCTAGGGAATTGTGATATTGAGCGACACTGCCCTAAAGTGAGGCTAGTAAAATAATAATTGACATGAACCTAGAAAACTAGACGTGATGGATACCACATTTGTATGGGGGCTAGGTGAAATAATGGACCGATTTCAGCCAGTTTCAATAGGCTCGGTCCTTGAGCCGAAAAACTTATATGTACCAAATTTTATCGAAATATCTTCAAAATTGTGACCTGTAAGGTTTACATGGACAGCCAGTCAGACGGTCGGACGGACGGACGACGTTTAATCGAAGTGATTCCGAGTCGATCGGCATATTTTAAGGTAGGTGTTAGACTAATATTTTTGGTCTTCACAAACATCTGCACAAACGCATAATACAATCCCCACTATGGTGGTGTAGGGTATAATGATCTGCAGGAAAAATAGAACTACATAAATGCCAAAATTATATGTCTTCAAAAATTTACTAAATTAACTAAACTGGAAAAAAACTTAACTTTTAAATGACATTAGAAGTTCTCACTTTAATATACGAAATATTGTATGTAGTTATTACATTTAAGAACATTGACATTAAGTAGGAAGCTTTAACACTTAACGCAAAGCAACCTATTTTTTAAATCTCCCTCCATGTGTTCTTAAATTTCTCATAAAAAAATCTATTCATAATAAATTTAATAAATTTTGATTCTGATTTTGAATTTTAATGTTACACGAAATATATTTTCAATAAAATATGGATTGACTTTGTAGAACAATGAAAAATATTTGAAGGACGATGCAAATTTATGTAGTTAGATCATTAAATTAATTAAAATCGAAAATACTATTTATTTTATACATTTCAGTATATAATTAAACAATGAACAATTTTACCTAACGTATCAAAAATTGCTATACAATGCAATAAAATATTATTTTCATAATTCTTGTTATGTTAGTGTATTCATGATTGAATTTCCTGAATTTTATTTGTTAAATGTATGAGCAAATGCAGCATGTGTATTTATCCTCGTATTTTATTTCATTTCATATTTTGTTCCTTGCGGCACTTTTTATTTAGTCTGTTTATTAAAATATTGTATTCTATACATAAATACTGTGTTTTTTTTATTTCGTTCTGGTTCTTTTCGTATTTTTACTGGTTTATTAAGTTTTTGTTATTGAAATTAAAAATAAACTTTGTTGGCTCGTACTCTTTACAACTAAATGCGGTTACGATGATGCTTCATTCAAATCCATACAAATTGTAGCCAAAAAATATTTCAGTTTTATTAACAACGGCAACAATAACGATAATAATAACAAATAAAAGAAACGTCCATTAGCCTTTCAGCATTTTATGATGAATTCGTTGTGGAACTCATGTATAGAACAGCAGCCGCAACAAAGGGGCTTTTTACGTAAAAAGGTGTTAGCCAAAAAAAATATTTATTAAAACAAAAAAAAAAATAAAATAATTTATTTGTTCCCTTCATTTAGATTGTAAAGGGTCTTCCGAACATTGACTCTTGATAGGCTCTCATTTATTCAGTCTGTTTTGCAAAGACACCGTGGACGGATATAGCTTTCAAAATAGATGTTCGGGCAACATTCCGCGAGCTTCGACCACTTTATGGTGATGCCCATTTCTAGATGCAATGGTACGTAGTATTTGGGATGATACCAATCCATATGAGATCCTATAGCGTTCAATATATCACGGATTGGTGTGGATTTTTGAGTGGCGGCGTCATCGGTCCATATTTCTTTGAGTACAATATTGGCTAGGCCATAAGACGATGATCTCAAAATCTTTTTGTCCTGACTAGGATGATATAGACACAATGACATGAGGTTTCAACAGGACGGCGATGTGTGTATGGAAGTTCATGATACATTCAGTCATAGAAAAATAGACATTTCGGTGCGCGCCACCCAGCGAAGCTTCGGCGGATGATGTTATATTGATTACTCAATGTCATAGATATGCCTTGCGAACGAATAAAAAATTTTTATTCGTTAACACTTTATTTTGTATAGTTTCGATTGAGTTTGTTGTAGTGCATGGATTCATTCACGACTGATGTGTATACAAATTTCAAGATAACAAACACAATGTTACAAAAGTGTATGATACAAAACTGAATTATACACAAGTGAATGATACAAGAGGTTTATCAATTAACCATTATGTTTTGTCTGAGTTCAGATAGTACTGAAACACATATAATTTTTCTCGATCACTTCGTTGTAGCGAAATAAAACATGATATGGCCGAAACAAATGTAACTAAAAATACGATATTTGGTCTGAATATTTATACCCTACACCACCATAGTGGGGAGGGTATTATGCGTTTGTGCAGATGTTTGTAACGCCCAAAAATATTAGTCTACAACCCACCTTAAAGTATACCGATCGACTTAGAATCACTTTCTGAGTCGATTAAGCGATGTCCGTCCGTCCGTCCGTCCGTCTGGTTGGCTGGCTGGCTGTCCATGTAAACCTTGTGCGCAGAGTACAGGTCGCAATTTTGAAGATACTTCGATCAAATTTGGTACATGTTATTTTTTCGGCTCAATTGAAACTGGCTGAAATCGGTCCACTATTTCACCTAGCCCCCATACAAATGTCCTCCCGAAATTGGACTTTATCGGTCATAAATGTTTAATTTATCTATTTATCTACACAAATTTCGCTCCAAATAAGTTTTATATATACAAAATTCATGTCACCAAATTTTGTTATGATCGGTCCATAATTAGTCATAGCTCCCATATAGACCCGCTTCCGAAAATCACTCTATCGTGCATAAATCGCTTAAAAATGTTGGTATACACACAAAATTCAACATAGTTAAATTTAATATAGACATAAATCACACGACCTAATTTCATGGTGATCGGTCCATAATTGGTCATAGCCCCCATATAACCCTACTTCCGAAAATCACTCAAAAATATAAATAATTGAAATTTTAAAAGAAAATTTTTTTTTTGCGCTTTTACTTAGTGTAGGGTATTATATGGTCGGGCTTGACCGACCATACTTTCTTACTTGTTTCTAATAACACTGTGCATCAAATTTCGGGTCATTAAATCTCTCCCGAATGAGACCAACGGGAAGTGATAGTAGAACATCAGTAGACCAAAACCCCCAAAGGGTTTTAAAAAGTTAGCTCGTATTTTAAAGTTATGCGCCTTTAAAGTTCAGCTTTTTTGAGTAAAAATTGTTCATATATATTTAATTTTTAAAATTTAATTTGTATTTTTTTTGCATAGTTTATATAAAAATTAACTACATTATATAGTTCGAGGTCTTTTCTGCTCTGGTGGATGCTCTGTAGAACCAGAATTTGAAGTAGACAAATTTTGTAGTTCACTTCCTGTGTTTTCTTCTCCTTCATCATCGTAATGCAAGTTCTTGCTCCACCAACACATTTCCGCTAATACAGCATCGGGAGACTGTTTTCCTCGATATCTGCAAAATTTGTGTTAAAATGTATTGGGAAAACAAAAATATATGTATATTAAAAATTACCTCATTTCAAATGGCATTGCAATTTGGTGGTACTGTTCACCTTGTTCATCTGATTCGGTCGCTAGTTGCTGACCGAAGTAGTCTAGATGATGATGTAGGTAATGAATTTTGAGCGACATATTAACGCCTATTTTAGAAAAAGCATTCATCATTGCGTTAACAGATCTCTGATAGCTGTCAGACCTATTTTTACCCAACAACCCGCCAATAACCTCTTTGATTGATTGCCAAGCAATCAAGTTTTTATTTAAAATATTATCAAATTCCTGATTTCTGACTAGCTTCCGAATGTCTGGACCATTCACAACACCTAAAGGAAGAAAAGTTATAAAAAAATATATATTTTAATCAAGAAAAATATACTTATTTTAAATGTTTTACCTTCTTTTGATTTACTTTCAGTGAGTTGGGGGGAAATTTTTGCTAAAGTAGTGTAAACTTCATCCCTCTTAACCACAGTTTTCAGAAAACTTTTTACTATACCGAGTTTTATATGTAATGGTGGTAATAAAATTTTGTCTTGAGGTACCAGGGGATCTTCAATGACGTTGGCATTCGCATGTTTGCTTAATTCCCTACACTTGCATTCATGATTTGCATATTGATCACCCTTATATCTGGAGTCCCAGTCACATAGAAAGCACATGTATTTAATGTATCCAGATTGCAATCCCCGAAGAATTGCTACCACCTTCAAGTCACAGCATATTTTCCATTGATGTTTATTGTAGTCTACTTCTTGAAGAATAGTTTTTAATGAGTCATACGTCTCTTTCGTTTCTACACTATAGGCAATTGGTACCGATGGTTTTGAGTTTGTTTGATGGAGCAACACTGCTTTTAAACTGGTTTTGGAGCTATCAATAAAAAGTCTCCACTCAGCCGCATTGTAACCAATGTCCATTTGGCTCATAACCTAACCTAACCTTTGAGTATTGAGTACTCAAACAATATGGCAAATACTCGATACACGATACCAACTACTCAATACTTTTACAGCAATATTCAGCAATTCTCCAAAAATTGGTAATTGCGTATCTAAGTACCAAAAACTATAAAAATAAAAAAATAAATCTGCAAAAAGTGTTAAAATTAATGAATTTTAAGTATATTAGGACTAGAACATTCAACTAAAATTACTTTATATAAATATTGACTTACTTCAATAGATTATTCATAAAATATGTATGAAAAATTTTTACTCAAAAAAGCTGAACTTTAAAGGCGAATAACTTTAAAATACGAGCTAACTTTTAAAAACCCTTTGGGGGTTTTGGTATACTAATTATCTACTTTCATTTCCCGTTGGTCTCATTCGGGAAAGATTTTCTTGTTGCACAGTGTAATTTTTTGTACATTTGAAATAAAATATCTTCTGAGTAAACTAGCCTTTCTAACAATTGTTATATTATTTCAGTTGTTATACCATCATATTTAGGGGGAGGGTATTTAAAATTCGTCACGTCCGAATATAGTACTCTTACTTGTTTTAACAAAATATGAAAAAAATATTTTACTTGATCACGATCAACTTCGAGTGCAAATATTTTCCTACCAATTTTCAAAGAGTAGCTTCTGTTTGAAAGATAACACATATACACGATGAAGGTAACTTGGTCAGATGAGACAAAAATCAACCGTGTTGGGTCTGATGGGCGCCAATGGACATGGGTTGATTAAAGAATTGGAGTCCTAGAGCGAAATATTACAAGCACAATGAAATTTGGAGGTGGATCTTTGATGACGTGGGGCTGTTTTCGTCGAAACCAGTTGGGTGTACTACGCCAAATTACTGGCAGAATGTATGCCAGAGATTAAATTACAATCCCTGAAGACTCATACCTGCCAAGTTTGGATATATTTGGTTTCATGCAAGACAACGACCCGAAGCACACTGCCGGAATTACTAAAAAGTAGTTTGAAGAAAATGGGATTAAACTTTTAGATTGGCCACCCCACTCTCCGGATTTAAATCCGATTGCACACCTTTGGTCAATATTGAGAAGGAAAATATTGGCTACAAAAAGATCCCAGCGAAAACCATCAATGAACTTTGGGTGCGTTCTATCTAGGCGTGGGTAAATATTATCTCACAGGTGCTAATATATCTTGTAAATAGTATGCAAAAACGAATAAAACCTGTTAAAACTGCAAGAGGAGGGCACACGAAATATTAATAGCCAAAAACGTAAGGATTTTCATCAAGGGTCATAATTGTTCACAGCTAATATGTGAAACCTTTTTAAATTTAAAAAGTGAATGTAATACTTTTTGTTAGTTTTATCTTTTTTTTATTAAAGCATAATGTAAAGATTAAAATCAATTTAAAAAATTTCAATAAAAACAACGAAGAAGTTGTTTTGTGAACAATTATGTCCCTAAGTGTATCTTTTAAATTCTTCTGGTTTTGATTGTTTTCAGAGTATCGTTATTTCCCTACATTTCCTAATAAAAAAGGTACTAAACTACATACTGTAATTTACAAGCACATTTAGAGAGGTTCTACTGAACATCGATGAGCTATCGTGGATTTTAAATTTATTTAAAACAAAAATATAACACAATTCATTAATTGTTTCTCAAAAATTTCGTTTTGTTAAAATAAATTTAATATCTCCTTATCGACAAACAAAATGATGTTATGCTCATTTTTGAAATTCATTTGCAATTACAAATAGTTAAGAATGCAGAAATAAATATCTTCAAATGATTATAAAAATAAATACAAAATGATTTCATGACAACATTTTTTCTTTTCCTTTGGCCACAAAAAGGTTCTTTCTGATAAATTATAAAGTTTAAAAATGCATATTTCGAAAAAAACTAAAAAAAGACAAACTCAAATAGTATAAAAATGCATAACTAGCAAAATTACGAAAAAACATAAATAATGCTTAAACTTATGCTTATAAGTATTCTGATCTTCTTATTTTTTGCTCTGCACTTGAACATTTCTTTGGCGAAAGTTTGTGTACGTATGTAAGTACGTGTGTATTAGGGTGGCCCTTATTTTGCACTTTGTCGATTTCCTGGTGATTAATTATAATTATTAATAACAATTATTATATGTAACTGTGTTTAAATATATTTGTAATTCATACCTTGAAATTATGAAATAAAATGATTCCTAAATGTGGGATTATACTTTGGTTTTTAATTTTAAACTATTTTCAGTAGAAATATTGAAAATTAAGAAATATAAAACAAAATGTTTATATGTATTTAAAAAACAGTGAACAACATCATTAGATTCTGGCGATTCATTCAATTGATGTAAAAATATCTTTAGACTTCTTTAAACGTATTTTTTTGTATAAAGTATCAATATTTAGTTGATTTTTATTTATTATATTTCATTTAGCTTTAGTTTGATTTAGAATTTGGTTTGCTGAAACGTTTCATACTCCATTTGATTTTTCTGAATTCGAATCTGAATTGTATCTTATTCGTCTAAAATTAAGTGGAACAGGAATGTAGACAATTTGCAACAATATGCATTAAAGGGTTAAAGTATAACAATAATTGCATCAGATGATGTAGCGGGCTGCCTTTCACAGGCTAGGCAAGGAAATCTTTTAATATAAATTGACAAAAACTCATTTGAAAATATTGATATTTTCCTGACGATTGAACTTCAAATGACTGTTGATTAATTTAATTAAAAAAAAAAACAAGTAAGAGAGCTATATTCGGCTGTGCCGAATCTTATATATCCTTCACCAAATTATACCTAAAAATATTTTTTTTTTAAATATTTTTATTTAAACAAAATCAAAATTTTTTTTTTCCAAATTGTTTTTTAATTTTTTTTAAAAAAAGTTTTTTCAAATTTTTTTTAAATTTTTTTGGAAAATGAATTTATGACAAATAAAAAATGTTTAATGAAAAAAAATTCGGGTTAAAAAATATTTTTTTCCGATTTTGAGCCATTGTATGTCCAACTTACTATGATCTTATATACGTCGTTGCAAAGGTCTTTGAAATATCTATCATTAGATATCCATATTGTCTATATTAATGACTTAGTAATCCAGATATAGGTCAAAAATCGAGGTTGTCCTAGTTTTTTCCTTATATCTTAGCCATTTGTGGACCGATTTTCTCGATTTTAAATAGCGACCGAGCCGGAAGAATTACGGAGATATTGATTTCAACACACAGACGGACAGACGGACATGGCTATATCGATTCCGCATCTATAACGATGCAGAATATATATACTTTATGGGGTCGCAAATGAAAAATGTGGAAATTACAAATGGAATGACAAACTTATATATACCCTTGCCACTCATGGCGAAGGGTATAAAAACTCATTCTGAATCATGTGTGCCTAATTTTTAATGTTTAGGTTATTATTACAAAATATTCAAAAAGTACAATTGCAATAAATAAATAGTACCATAAATTATCCTATTTCGTGTTTCTAGGTCCATCGTTATAAAATATTCAAAATGTACTATTAGTTGGAAAAAAGTACCTGTAGTCCCTTTTTTAGATTCTAACTCAGTCATGATAATGTGTGTCCAATTTCCAGCTTATAGGTCATTATTATAGAAATTTCAAAAATACCATTTGAAGAACGAAAAAGTTGTTTACCTCAATATAATTAAGCCCTCTAAGGCGAGAGATTTATTTTTTATTTAGAAACATATCAGCCTACTATTAAGTATAAAAAGTACCATTAGAAGAAAAATTAAAACTTTTCCTTACTTGGACACATGAACCTACATGGGATCAACTGATTTAACAATATAGTTCCTATATTATCAACTTAATATTTAATAAATTATCACAAAACCGAAAAAAACCGAAACCGATCGGTTTTCAATTTTTTAAAACCGAAATAGAAATAGATAATTCATTAAACTTCTAGAAGATAACACTGGGTATATTATAGAAGCTATTAAAAAAGTGGCCACTTAAAATCGGTGCGGATTAAACGTGAATAACTTTTAAATGAAACAATGTACGTTAACATTTTATACATGAAATTAAAGGTAATTTATTGAAAATTAAGAAATATAAAACAAAATGTTTATATGTATTTAAAAAACAGTGAACAACATCATTAGATTCTGGCGATTCATTCAATTGATGTAAAAATATCTTTAGACTTCTTTAAACGTATTTTTTTGTATAAAGTATCAATATTTAGTTGATTTTTATTTATTATATTTCATTTAGCTTTAGTTTGATTTAGAATTTGGTTTGCTGAAACGTTTCATACTCCATTTGATTTTTCTGAATTCGAATCTGAATTGTATCTTATTCGTCTAAAATTAAGTGGAACAGGAATGTAGACAATTTGCAACAATATGCATTAAAGGGTTAAAGTATAACAATAATTGCATCAGATGATGTAGCGGGCTGCCTTTCACAGGCTAGGCAAGGAAATCTTTTAATATAAATTGACAAAAACTCATTTGAAAATATTGATATTTTCCTGACGATTGAACTTCAAATGACTGTTGATTAATTTAATTAAAAAAAAAAACAAGTAAGAGAGCTATATTCGGCTGTGCCGAATCTTATATATCCTTCACCAAATTATACCTAAAAATATTTTTTTTTTAAATATTTTTATTTAAACAAAATCAAAATTTTTTTTTTCCAAATTGTTTTTTAATTTTTTTTAAAAAAAGATTTTTCAAATTTTTTTAAAATTTTTTTGGAAAATGAATTTATGACAAATAAAAAATGTTTAATGAAAAAAAATTCGGGTTAAAAAATATTTTTTTCCGATTTTGAGCCATTGTATGTCCAACTTACTATGATCTTATATACGTCGTTGCAAAGGTCTTTGAAATATCTATCATTAGATATCCATATTGTCTATATTAATGACTTAGTAATCCAGATATAGGTCAAAAATCGAGGTTGTCCTAGTTTTTTCCTTATATCTTAGCCATTTGTGGACCGATTTTCTCGATTTTAAATAGCGACCGAGCCGGAAGAATTACGGAGATATTGATTTCAACACACAGACGGACAGACGGACATGGCTATATCGATTCCGCATCTATAACGTTGCAGAATATATATACTTTATGGGGTCGCAAATGAAAAATGTGGAAATTACAAATGGAATGACAAACTTATATATACCCTTGCCACTCATGGCGAAGGGTATAAAAACTCATTCTGAATCATGTGTGCCTAATTTTTAATGTTTAGGTTATTATTACAAAATATTCAAAAAGTACAATTGCAATAAATAAATAGTACCATAAATTATCCTATTTCGTGTTTCTAGGTCCATCGTTATAAAATATTCAAAATGTACTATTAGTTGGAAAAAAGTACCTGTAGTCCCTTTTTTAGATTCTAACTCAGTCATGATAATGTGTGTCCAATTTCCAGCTTATAGGTCATTATTATAGAAATTTCAAAAATACCATTTGAAGAACGAAAAAGTTGTTTACCTCAATATCATTAAGCCCTCTAAGGCGAGAGATTTATTTTTTATTTAGAAACATATCAGCCTACTATTAAGTATAAAAAGTACCATTAGAAGAAAAATTAAAACTTTTCCTTACTTGGACACATGAACCTACATGGGATCAACTGATTTAACAATATAGTTCCTATATTATCAACTTAATATTTAATAAATTATCACAAAACCGAAAAAAACCGAAACCGATCGGTTTTCAATTTTTTAAAACCGAAATAGAAATAGATAATTCATTAAACTTCTAGAAGATAACACTGGGTATATTATAGAAGCTATTAAAAAAGTGGCCACTTAAAATCGGTGCGGATTAAACGTGAATAACTTTTAAATGAAACAATGTACGTTAACATTTTATACATGAAATTAAAGGTAATTTATTAAGCTTTAAAAAAATATAACTGTAGGTTTATGTGTCTTTATTGCGAATAAATTTTCTGGTTTTTCTTTTTATGCCTCCTATTAATTGCTACACAACTTTTCTTCCCACTTCTACCGTTATTCCAGAATATTTATTCCACAGATTTGGACTCAGATTTGGGCAATTTGTTTAATTGATGTGTTTTGGTTTAACATCAATATTATTCTTATTATACAACTTCATAGTTGTATTTGAGTAATGACAACTTGTCACTGAGTAATGACAACTTGGATAAAACTTTGTATCAGATGTGTGATGTCTTATAAATGACAGCAATCGCTTTTCCAAACTCTCTTTTTATATATAATTCTAAAAATTCTTTAAAAACATGTCTGAAAAGCTTGACTCTTTAAACTGCAGCTTCGGATTGCCTGCCAAATTAATATTTTTGTTCAATTTTACGTATTCATATTTAAAGGCCACATAACCTCGAGCTGCCGAGATGTAAAATTTTTTACCTGATATCTCGAAAATCAGATTTTGGCTATCTTGTAACACGAAAAGGTAGGATTTCCTAGATATTTGTGCACAATTTTATCTCTAGCTTATTTTTCCATTGTGTCTACACTTTTCAAAACTAAACATGATGACTTGCAATTCATTGTAGAATAATGGTAGATTTGTTGTTAAAAACATAAGTGAATCTTTTTCTATTTTTAAAATAGGAGGCGTTGTTATGATTACTACAGTGCCACTTACCGATCTTAAGTGGCCACCTCTTTAAGTTGCCAAATTTTGTGACGATCGGTCAACAATGTTTCATAGCTCCCATATAAGCAACATTCGGGAAAATGACATTAATATACATAAATCTCTGAAATATGTCAGTATCCAAACAAAATTCAATACAAATATGTTTCGTATATTCGCAATGCATCCCACCAAATTTTGTGACGATTGGTCTATAATTACTCATAGCTCTCATATAAGGCCCACTACCTAAAATGTTGGTATTCAAATAAGATTAAAAAAAATAAGTTTCATATCAAAACAAAACTCTTTATAAACATATACTCGGTGTAGGGTATCATAAGGTCCATTACTTTTATACTATACTACAATTTTATTTGTTTATTAAAAAGTATTCTCGTTGCTTTTCACAGCGGTTTTTGTTATATTTTTTTCGAATGAAATATTAAAATAAAATATAAAAAATCAAATAACTAATGGAAATTCAAAATATTATTTAAAATTAGAGGTTGACATTTTGGCATGTGGTATTCAATATTTAGATCTTTAACCCACTATTTTTTTGAAAAAAAATTATTGGAAATCTAAAAGGATATTTAAGGATAAAAATTTTAAATGACATTTTTGACATATCTTGATACATACAGGATAAAATAAAAATAATATGAAATATTTTACTACTCTTGCTGATCATTTGACACAAAATTTGGCATAGTGGGATGATCAGAAGTATTTTAAAATATTTTTTAAAAATATACTCCTCTGAAAATTTTAAGTCCTTTTAAAAGGAAACAGGATCACGAAATGAAAAACTGAAAACGCAGTTTTTCTCCATTTAATTTATTGTTTCAGACGTATATCATCCGGTTCGTGTCTAATATTGAGTGTCGTATGGTGTAATATCAGATCCCAAATAACATACATATATTTTGTAAATCCAAAAATTAAACTTCAAATAAAATGTGAAACTTCTAAACGTTATCCGATTTTGTTCAAATTTTCAGCATTTGATTTTTATATGGCTAAAAACAATTTTAGTCTTTGGGAGCATTGAAATTCAAAAAATTGTAGAATAAGTACCTCCCTAGTCTGAATGTATAAGTGTATGTCTGAATACTGGTGGTTGTGTTGGTAGTGCTGGTGGTATGTAATTCAAATTGGGCTTAAAGTACTTTCATACAGGGGATATACCATGTAATCTTCAGCAATCCACAACAAACTGTAAGAGTGCACGAATGAAATGTGAGAAAAAAATATACCATGAAAATGATTCATGGTTAAATCTTCCTTGTTTTCCTCTTCATTCACTTCTACATCTTCTTCCTCATGTTCTTTTGATACTTTTTCCTTGTACTTCCTTATTTGTGTTCGTATCCTTATTACACCCTTATTGTAAATGTGTATGAAAGTAGTTGGCTGGCAAAAGGGAACTGCATACAAAACCACAGAAATGCATACAGACACGAATAAAAAGAATATTTTATATATGAAAAGTTTTATTTTCGTATCAAGATAAACTTTTGAATTTTAGAATTTCTTCTTTTTTATGAAGGTATTTAAAATTTTATAATTTTGTTAAATAATAAAACAAATTTTAAACATTAATGTTACATATAGTCGTATGTGTGTTTAGGTTTTTACAGGATTTATTAAATAGGGCAGAAATTGAAAAACATCAAATTAAAAGTTTTATTTTAATTAAAGCATTTAGTAAACTGCAATTTAATTTAAAATTTGTTCCGTTTGATTTTTCTACAATATTCATTTACAGATTGATAAAATACGATTATGTAAATGTTCTTGATTTAAAAAATTAAAACGTCCAAATTAAAAAACCTCATATAAGTGATGGAACAAAAACTGATAAAGATTGATTAACTGAATAGACTATAAAAGTCGACTGTATTCGGTTTGGGATTCCCCGCTTTGGGATTTTCGAACAAAAATTATTGGAATAATCTGTTTCATAATATTTTCAAAAAATAATACAAATATTGTAGATGAAGGCCTGAGAATAATTCAACAATCGGAAGTTAAATACCTCAGAATACATCTCAACCGTCGCACAGAGGGTTGAAATGTACCAAAAGTGGCGATTAATTCAGAAGCTGAACTTTATCTGTCAAAGTCATGTTTGGTATTGGGTTAAAGTGCATTAAAAAATAAATCACCAACTGCTAAAAGTACAGTTGTGAGTAACTTACTTTATTGGCAGAGAGCGGTCAAAGTCAAATAATTTTTACAAATTTTGCGAGCTGTGGTTAAAATTGAAAATTGTAATATTTCGAGAGCTTATATTTTTTGTTAAGTCTATTAAAAGTAGAAATATTTAAATAGAACCATCAACTTCAGTTATTTGAGAACATAAATAAATATTTTTTGTTTAGATAAATGTTTTGCAAATATTTTTTATGTTTTTTTTTTAAGTGCTCCATTATTGGGATTTTTCGATATATAGATGGAGTTTAAAAAAGTTCAGGGCGAGATAGGGTAAATTTAATTAAATGCTCTTAAAATATGACACTTCTGCTTATATATCCCAAAAAAATAGTGCGGGTTTAATGAGGTTTTTTACTTATTTAAGTTATAGTGAAAGAACTACTGTTGCTAAAAAAAAACATGCTGAAACAAAACAGGATAAAAAGAATTTTCCTTCCATTTTTTTTAAAGTTGTGTTTTTATGTATTTATGATTATTCATTACTAAAAAATGATAATATTCTCTTTTGTGATTTTTTTTTAAAAAATTTGTAAATTTATAAAATTTTGTGAAAAACAAAAACTAGATTTTAAATTAAATTTCTACTAACATAAATACATATAGTAAATTTATTATTTGAATTTTTTAATCGCACGTTAAGTATGCTTTAATCTCCAATTTCATTCATTAATTTATCGCTTTCCATTCCATAAATTGTGAGCTAAGGTCTCTTTTATCCGAAAAACAATAATGCGCTTAACGGGTTAAAAAATTTTTTTTTTCTAAAATGATGTGTTTTTATGTATTTATGATTATTCATTACTAAAAAATTATAAAATTCTCTTTTGTGACTTTTTTTAAAAAAATTTGTACATTTATAAAATTTTGTGAAAAACAAAAATTAGATTTTAAATTAAATTTATACTAATATAAATACATATAGTAAATTTATTATTTGAATTTTTTAATAGCACGTTAAGTATGCTTTAATTTCCTATTTTACTCATTAATTTATCGCTTTCCATTCCAAAGTCACAGCATAAATTGTTAGCTAAAGTCTTTTTTCCAAAAAACAATAATGCGCTTAACGGGTTAAAAAAAAAAATTTTAAACTTTTTTTTTCTTAAATGATGTGTTTTTATAGATTTATTTATTTGTTACTAAAAAATTATAATACTCTCTTTTGCGACTTTCATGATAAAATTTGTACATTTATAAAATTTTGTGAAAAACAAAAATTTTAAATTAAATTTAAAATAAATACATACAATAAATTTATTATTTGAACTTTTTAATAGCACGTTAAGTATGATTTAATTTCCAATTTTATTCATTAATTTATCGCTTTCCATTCCAAAGTTACACGATAAATTGTGAACTAAGGTCCTTTTTTCCATAAAACAATAATGCGCTTAACGGTTTAAAAAAAAATTAAGTTTTTTTTCTAAAATGCTGTGTTTTTATATGCTTATAAAAAAATATAATATTTTAAAACTAAGGCTTCTATAAATTAATCGCCGCTTTAGGTACCATTGAACCCACTGTGCGTCGCCTTACATTAAAAAGCAAAGTTGACTCAAATAAAATTGAAATCAATTCAAATTAACTGGCTCATTGCCAGAAACTGTTTAGATTATAAACTTCTACTTTATAACTCAATCATAAAACCGCCTCAGCGTCAAATGTTTAAAAAATCCTAAGATGCCACAACAAGTTTTTAAGAATGATCTCAGTTGCCCCCTGATATATTAAAAAACGCAAATATACACAAGGATCTAAACTGCCTTTGTAAAAGCTTAGATCAAGAAACGTGTAGAAAAATATTTAAAAAATCTTGAAATCCACTGGCCTTCAACATAATAAAGAAGTGACCACTTAAAATCGGTACGCACTGTAGTAATCATAACAACGCCACCTGTTATCAAAATGGAAAAAGATTTACACACATTTTAAACAACAAATCTATCGTTATTCTACAATGAATTGCAAGTCATTATGTTTAGTTTTAAGAAGTGTAGACACAATGGAAAAAGAAGCTAGAGAAAAAATTGTGCACAAATATCTAGAAAATCCGACTTTGTCGGGTTATAAAATAGCCAAAAACTGATTTTCGGCAGATATCAGATAAAACTTTTACATCTCGGCAGCTCGAGGTTGTGTGGCCTTTAAATATGAATACGTAAAATTGAACAAAAATATTAATTTTGCAGGCAATCCGCGGCTGCGGTTTGATGAAAATTCTTTAAAAACAAGACATGTTTTTAAAGAATTTTCAGAATTATATATAAAAAGAGAGTTTGGAAAAGCGATTACTATCATTTATAAGACATCACACATCTGATACAAAGTTTTAGCCAAGTTGTCATTACTCAGTGATAATTGTCATAATTCAAATACAACTATGAAGTGGGTATAATGAGAATAATATTGATGTTATACCAAAACACATAAATTAAACAAATTGCCCAAATCTTCATCCAAATCTTCGAGCAATTGTTAAACGTAAATTGAACAAGTAAGAGCTAGCAATATTCGGCTGTGCCGAATCTTATATACCCTTCACCAAATTATACTTTAAAATAAAAATTTTAAATATTTTTAGGTAAACAAAATTCAAATTTTTTTCCCAGTTGTTTTTTTGAAATTGTTTTTCAAATTTTTTTTTAAATTTTAAATATATATCATTAGATATCCATATTGTCTATATTAATGATTAAGTAATCCAGATATGTTTCAAAAAGAGGTCAAAAATTGAGGTTGTCCTGGTTTTTTCCTTATATCTCAGCCATTTGTGGATCGATTTTCTCGATTTCAAATAGCAGCCGAGCCGGTAGAATTTCAGAGATATTGATGTATGAATCGTGTATGTAAGTTATTTCGGGGCTTCGGAAAGTTGATTTTAACAAAGAGACGAGCAGACGGACAGAATGTGGGGTCGCAAATGCAAAATGTAGAAATTACAAACGGAATGACAAACTTATATATACCCTTGCCACTCATGGTGAAGGGTATAAAAAGAGTGCAGGTACAGTAAATAACCAGATTTTGATGAGAACAAAGTGGAATAAATATGCTGGAATAACGGTAGAAGTGGGAAGAAAAGTTGTGCAGCTATTAATGGGAAGCATAAGAAGAAAAGCAATAAAGACGCGTAAACCTACAGTTATATTTTTCTTAAATCGTAATAAATTACCTTTAATTTCATGTATAAAATGTTAACATACGTTGTTTCATTTAAATGCTTGCTTTAATGCATACCGATTTTGAGTGTCCACTTCTTTATATAACAGTGGCCACATTCGATTAAGAAGGAGGGACACAGGAGGGATGGATGGAAACGCTGTCAAAAACATGGAAAGTCTCTGCGACAGTCCCAATATGGCCACAATAAAATCCATTTACATTTGTGTTATTAGTTGAGGCTCATAATTGGTATCAAATGCATCTTCATAGGTAATACCTCTTGCTCTAGTTATTCCTGTAAATTCTGTCCTATGATCTGGAGTTGGCGGCCTTGGTGATACATAATTTTCAGGTGCTAGCACTGGTAGTGTGGCTGTTATAGTTGCTTTATAAATTTTGTTCTTCTCAGCATGTCAATTTAGACGACATGTGTAATTTTCGCATGCTTGTCATACAATTTAGTAGATATATCATTGTTAGGATATCATTGTTTATACGACCTTTAAGCTCTTTTGAGCGATTTTCGGAAATGGGCCATATAAGGGAGCTGTGATGTAATGTGAAAAATTCGTAAAGAAATTAGGTGGAAAAACTGGTGATTTCAACTCAGATTTATTTGAATCTACTGATCTGTCTGATTCAATATTACAAATTGGTCTTTCATGTGTTAATTATAACTTAAGTACCTACTCATTTTACGAACACCACCATAGTGGGGAGGGTATAATGCGTTTGTGCAGATGTTTGTAACGCCCAAAAATATTTGTCTAACACCCACCTCAAAGTCTACCGATCCACTTAGAATAACTTTCTGAGACGATTAAACGATGTCCGTCCGTCCGTCTGGTCGGCTGGCTGGCTGTCCATGTAAACAATGTGCGCAGAGTACAGGTCGCAATTTTGAAGATACTGCGATGAAATTTGGTACATATTATTTTTTCGGCCCATGGACCAAGCCTATTGAAAGTGGCTGAAATCGGTCCATTATTTCACCTAGCCCCCATACAAATGTCCTCCCGAAATTAAACTTTATCGGTCATAAATGTTTAATTTATATATGTATCTCAACAAATTCCGCTCCAAATAAGTTTTGTATACACAAAATTCATGTACCAAATTTTGTTACGATCGCTCCATAATTAGTCATAGCTCCCATATAGACCCGCTTCCGAAAATCACTTTAACGTGCATAAATCGCTTAAAAATGTTGGTATACATACAAAATTCAACATAGTTAACTTTAATAGAGACACGACCGACCTAATTTCGTGGTGATCGGTCCATGATTGGTCATAGCCCCCATATAAGGCACTCTTCCGAAAATCACCCAAAAATATAAATTATTGAAATTTTAAAAGAAAAATGTTTTTGCTCTTTTACTTAGTGCAGGGTATTATATGGTCGGGCTTGACCGACCATACTTCCTTACTTGTTTAATGATGTGTCCAAAGTGCTGTTATATGATCAACTGTTGGCATCATGTTTTTCTAGACATGATTTAATTTTTATAACTTATGACTTTCATTTGAAACATAACGTCGAAACTTTTTCATATCGTGATCTTAAAAATATCAATTTTCAATTTTTGGCTGAAATTTTTCATAATATTGACTGGGATTACATTTTCTTACATGCCTTCTGTTAATGACCAGCTGTGCTTTTTGAAACTAATTCTCCCCATAAAAACAAGAATAACAAGGAAAGCTACTAGACCTTGGTTTACTATGTCTACTACACTTTTAATTGAAAAAAGATATAGAGCTTACTCACGTTGGAAACGATTTAAGACACCTGAGCTCAAAGAAGAATTTTGTAGAGATAAAATGCAAGTAAATCCTCAAATTAGAAAGGCTAAATCTGAATATTATGCCAATCGTTTTGGTAACACAATTGATGGTAAAAGTAAATGGAAAACCATACGTGAAATTGGTATTGGGAAGATCAAAAATAATAACATTATTATTAAATATAATGCAGATGAACTTAATGATGTTTTTACAAGAATTGCAAGAAATTCCTACTCTTGGACAGCACAACTATAATTTTGATAGTAACCTGAACCGTAGTGACATTTTTGAATTTTGCTGTGTAAATGAAACTGAGGTTTCACTAAATATCACTTCTATTAAGTCTAATGCTATTGGCTATGATAACATCAGCCCAAAATTTCTTAAAATTTTACTTCCTCAGCTTCTGCCTTATATCATCCATATTTTTAATGCCATCCTCACGACTAGTGTCTTTCCAACTAACTGGAGACATGCGAAAATAATACCCGTTCCTAAGTCTAGCTCTGAGTTCAGGCCGATAGCTATTCTACCATTTCTATCCAAAGTTCTTGAGAAAATATTACATAAACAGATAAGTGACCATTTAGCTCAATATAATCTGCTCACAAACAGGCAATCCGGATTTCGCCAGAAACACAGTTGAATCACAGCCTTAATAGATGTTACTGAATATATATCTACGCTATGAAGCTATGACTAATTATGTTCCGATCGTCATAAAATTAGGCAGCATGAAACTTATGTGTGTTAAATTTTATTTGAATAACAATATTTTTAAGAGAGTAATGTAAGTGATTTCTCAAGTGGTCCTTATATAGTAGCTATGGCACATATTTTACCGAAAGTGATACTGAGTCGATCGGTATACTTAAAGGTGGGTGTAAATAGGATTTTTTAATGCGAACAAGAGCAATATTTATTATATTTTTAAATATATCCAAAAACTAATCATATTTATATTTTTTTTCAGTTTTAATTCTTGCAAATATCTATACCTACATACACTCGTACATTGTGATAAAAATATGAATTAATTTTTTTCTTTATATCTTTTAGCGAACACCAACCGCAATAACATTTTTGTTTTTGTAACACATTTCATAAAATAAATCAGCGGAAATAAAAATGAAAAGTGTCAGTGGAGAGCGAAAAAAACCCAACACAAATATTATGAAATAAAATTTCAACTACAGCAGTATAAATATGATTGTATATTAAAACATTTATCATAGATACGAATATACATGAATTTGCAACGTTCCAAGGTTTGTGCAGCTTATGCTTCTGTAATACCTTAAGACAATTTCCTTTTTTGTAAGCCAAACATCTTTAACGGCCAAGGAGAGAAAAGTGCAAAGAAAATAAATAATTTTAACGGGTTTCCTGTAAAAAATAACTCATACTAACACAACTAAATATATTTTACGCATTTCCGGTTGGTTTTCACTCTACCACTACCTCTCTTTCTCTACCGCTAGGATTTAAACACACCAACACGTACATATAAAATACTCACACAATCTTGGCAAATAGTAATGAAAAAAATAAATTCTGTTTTACTATTTATAACAAAAATTTCAAAAAGAAACTAAAACGCTCAGTTCTCCTCAGAAAATATGTATGTGCATTTGTTAGGTTTTTTTGTGTTCGCGTGTTTATGTGTGATTATGATGTATTTTTAAAAAATCGCATTAAAATACGTTAAAAATAAAAAAAATAACGAACGCATAAAAACCAACCAATCATAGCTAAAAATTTATTTTAACAAAAATATTTAAAACCCGCAAAAATTAAAGAAAAATAACGAAAAACATCAAACGAAAAATCACAGTTGTTATGGATTTTTATCTTGACTACTAAGGATTATTGCAGCTGCAGAATACAGCAACAACAACTAAAGCTGGCAGCCAATAATTTGCACCAATATCTGAAAACAAACAAAAAAGTAAAAATACTGAAAAGTTCTCAACATCCACAACAACTGCAACAACATCAACAAATACAATCAAACATCATAGATCCATACTCACATCCAAAACATGAATGTCATGCATCACATACTCGTATTGCTGATAACTCTTTTAACAATTGGTAAGTAGATATTTGTTTTATGCACTTTTTATGAACGAGTTTTTATACCCACCACCAATAAGAGGGTGGTATATTGAGCTACTCACAATATTTGTAACTTATCGAAATACTGGTCGTAGAATCAAAAACTATATCTATCTAAGTATATATGGGGGATTTCATGTCAAGTGAACCAACTTTTGAAATCGATTTTGAAAAAAAAGTCAAAAAGTTTTTGATTTCAGATTGAAGAAATAGCTATCTAAAATATTTGGATACATATTTTGCTTGGCCAAAATGTCAAAATTTTAAACCATCTAACTCTGAGAGTTTATCACCGATCTTGTTGAAAAATGTATGAATTACTATCCAATAGAACTAACCTTGGTGCAAATTTCTTCCCGATCGGCAGACATCAATTTCAAAAGTCGCTTCACTTGATATGAAATCCCCCATATATAAAACAAAACAAATTTGTGTACCTACCTATGTCTGTTATAGACTCTAAAACAATCCAGCCGTTAAGCATCAAGCTGGATTCATTGGTAATGAAATTTGGTGAAAATGGTTTTAGACACATTAAAACATTACATTAGGTCCATTCGGTCAATTTTCGAATTCCAGAAACCCAATTTAATCTGAATTTATGCCAAAAATAAGTGTATTGTACATTTTGATGGTTGTACTTTTGAGGCGATAAAATGATCGAAAAGCCAGTTTTGGTACTTTTTTGTATCCTATATCTCAGAAATTAAATTTAAATGGAATTGTTGTCCCTCTAAAAATATTTTAAATGGATTTTGACAGTTTTTTTTTAAATTTCCCTTTCACCCTTTTTTTGTTAGATTTTTTAAAAAAATATTTTTAATAAAAAAAGAAATGTTTTTAATGAAAAAAAAAGAAGAATTAATAAAGAAAGATGTTTTTTTTCTACAAAAAATGTACGCATAGTGCGGTACTTTTTGTAACATAATAGTTAGTCGATTAATTTTCCTTGCTAAGTCGAATGTGGACTTTTTTAAAGGGTCGAATTGGGAATCCGACATATTAATTTCAGTTTTCGGTTTCAAATCAGACAAGTATATTTCAACTTTAGTAAAAAGGGAGTCATTAATAATGGAAATACGTGTTAAATAGTTCTTTGTTAAATCGCTATCAATATGCGATTTGACATTTCGGCTGGTTTTTTTGCAAGTATGTACAGGCAAAACATTTTAAATTCCTGTGATTTCTGATTTTGTTAAACATTTTATGAAGATCGGCCCATAACACTATACAACACCAAAAAAAATTACGAGGTCCGACCAATAAATTTTGATAGAGGAGACAAAAAAAAAGACACTTGTAGCGGCGTTTTGAAAGTTTACATCTGAATTTCATTTGAGGGGGGGTTAAAGTTTCCCAACTCTGGCACATTCTTATTGTTAATCGTCATAAGAAACCATGTGATCCTTATAAAATGTGTTCCGTAAAGTTATGTAAAATGTTACGGAGAATATTTTTGTAGAATATGTTAGCCCTCTAAATTCTTAAAGCATGGGTCTTTTTTGTCCTTCTTTTACAAATGAGCAAAAAACACCATTACAGCAGGGATTATCCGTAAAATTTTACTATACGTCCCTTAATACACCAAAACGGAAAATTCAACCAGAAAGTCAGAAATAAGACATAACAAAAGAGAGCCGAGGGTTAATTTCGCATTTATTAAGAATTTTATTTTAAAGAACATTTTAGGTATAAAATGTATTCAGCAAATTTATGCAAAATATTACAGAGAATATTTTTGTACAATATGTTAACTCTCTAACTCCTCAAGGCATGGGTCTTTTTTGTCCTTCTTTTAAAGAAGAGCAACAAACTCCATTAAAACAGGGATTTAAGGGGTTAAAATGTTCCGTAAAAATATTGCCCGTGAAATTTTACTATAAGTCCCTAAATACATCAAAACGGAAAATTCAACCAGAAAGTCAGAAATAAGACACAACAAAAGAAAGCTTAGGGTTAATTTCGCATTTTGCTAATTCCAAATTATGTATCCAAAAGTAGGTAGAATTGTTTTGGATCAAAAAATATGAAAAACTTTGAAAAACCAAATCAGCAGAACTAGGTAAATCTGTTCATAAAAAATGCACTACTACTAGGTGCCTATATTATAATGATGGTGGGTATTTAAGGTTCGGCACAGCCTCACATAACACTCTTATTTGACAAACATGAAACAGAAATCATTTAAAAATTATTTCTTTTTTTATTTTTATAAAAATGTAATCCATATACATATTGATTTTTTTCTTCTTCGAAAATCCATTTAAATATTAAAGAAAAAAATATTATAAACCGAATCAAAATGTGCTAATATACGAATAAACTTTTAAAGTCGTAAATAAAGTGCGAGGGTCAAACCAAATGTTTGAAGAATAAAATGGATAAAATTTTGTTACTGCCTTTCAAGCAAAAAATGTCCTAAAATAATACTACTCTGTATGCTATGTTTATTTTGCTAGAGCGATAGATCGTCCCTAAGAGTCGGTTAAGCAAAGCAGCCGAGTCGTGAAATATTAGGACATAATGACATGATATGAGACCATCTGAAATGACTAAATGTATAAATTATAAGAATTCATTATGATATTCTTAATTAAAACATAAACAAATTTAGGCTAACTAAAAAAGACATTTAAAAAACGTATAAATATTAGAGTTCGTTTGTGACCAGGTCACTTCATTTGATTTGCGGGTATAATTTTTCTGAAGGTTTTTGCTAAATAAAAATAATGGCGTCCTTTTTTTGAAAATTTTTGTATCAAAAATTAATACAATTGATGTTTTTTGAATCCTTAAACCCAAAAACCCACAACAGGGGGCGCAAGTCTCATAATAAAATAAAAAAAATAATTTTAGATTTTTTAAATATGCTCGATGAAAAGCTATTTTAAGCTTATCAAAACGTTACCAATATTTCCTTTCTATCACAACCCGTTAACAAGTTATGTGGCTTTAAAAATGTTTTGTTAAGGCAAACTAATTAAAAGATTTCTAAACTTTTTTTTAAGTTATTATTTTCTTGTTAAATAAATAACTATACCGTAACTACAACTTTGATAAATATGAAAAATTAGTAAAAAAAAATTTTCTTCTTATATTTTTTCAAAAAAAGTGCACGAAAAATCAATTTTTTGGGAAAAAATTTTAATAAAAATCGTTTGACGGGCTATTAGATATATTATTGCCATATAAAGTTAAGTGGTATCTGATTGAGGCCCACTGATTTTCAGAATCTTTGGGGCCCATAAAAAAATTGGTCACCAAAATGGGCAAACTGAGCATAGGGTTTTACTATCCTTTGGTAGTAGAGTCGAACGTATACTGTCATGATTGTGTGTTTTTCCAAAAGTCTTCATTTGTTGCATAGTGTAATCTGATGAATTTATGTTATGTTGGTAGGTTAATAGTCTTTAAAAATGGTTATGAATGTCACTGTACCGTTTATACCTGCTTTGTTATTATTTTTCACAGGTACTATATTTTAGTAAAATTTTAATTTTACTAAACTATTATATATATATACATATAATATATACTTGTTGACCTGCCTGTAGAACACAATTTTCAATTGAACGAAATTACACCCAACATTTTTTCTATTTTTATTTGGCAGCAGGCCAGTCCATGTAAATTCATATAGGTATCTACACAAATTTAGCTCCAAATAAGTTTTATATGTACGGAATTCATGTCACCTAATTTTATGACAATCGGTCCATAATTAGTCATAGCTTCCATATAAGTCCCGCTTCAGAAAATCACTTTATCGAGCATAAATCTTTTAAAAATGTTGGTATACACATAAAATTCAATATAAATTAACTTTCATAACTAGAAATCACAGGACCTGTTTACATCGTGAGTAGCACAAAGGGTTCATTCAGTTTTGAGGGGAACCACCTTAGTATAATGAGAAATCACTTGCCTACGGAATTTAACCTAACCTAAATTAAAGCTAATAGATAACAGTTGTTTTCAATATAATGGTAAAGACTTCAAGGCCAAATAAAGTTTCCTAACTCTCGTAGGATACTCCAGAAGTAAACAAGAAAAATATAAGAGAGTTATGCATTTCTTTCAAATTATTTTACAAAGTCGAATAATAGACCTGTCATGTTGAAAACGTATTATATAGTATTTATATCACAATAAATATATTTCGTTTATTAATACAAACATACATACATATTTATTTATGTAAGCATTATTGAATAAATATATACATGTTATTTACATATGTATGTACATAAAAACACTTTAATACAAATATGTCTATAAATTTAAATATGTGTATCAATAACAAATTTGTCATAAAATCTTTAAATAAAATCTCGTTTTAGAGCTGGTTTAGTCTACGTCATAACACTAAAATTGTGTAGTAAATTTTGATTGAAAATATGAAAGAATATTGTCTACTTAAAATGGAAATGCCTGTCATAAACAGTACTTGATAACAGAGATTTTTTAAGTGATTGTTTAGGTTTACATAAATGTTGTACTAAACATTTGAGTTTTCCGTTCTTTTAATGTAAAATAGTTGAGAAACGATAGTGTATGTATTTGTTTTTATACCCTACACCACCATAGTGGGGAGGGTATTATGCGTTTGTGCAGATGTGTGTACCGCCCAAAAATATAGGTCTACCACCCATCTTAAAGTATACCGATCGACTTAGAATCATTTTCTGAGTCGATTAAACGATGTCCGTCCGTCTGGCTGGCTGGTTGGCTGGCTGTCCATGTAAACCTTGTGCGCAGAGTAAAGTCGCAATTTTGAAGATATTTCGATAAAATTTGGTGCATATAATTTTTTCGGCACAAGGACGAAGCCTATTGAAACTGGCTGAAATCGGTCCATTATTTCACCTAGCCTCCATACAAATGTCCTCTCGAAATTGGACTTTATCGGTCATAAATGTTTAATTTATATATGTATCTACACAAATTTGCTCCAAATAAGTTTTATATATACAAAATTCATGTCACCAAATTTTGTTACGATCGGTCCATAATTAGTCATAGCTCCCATATAGACCCGCTTCCGAAAATCACTTTAACGTGCTTACATCACTTAAAAATGTTGGTATATACACAAAATTCAACATCAATAACTTTCATATAGACATATAGACACTAACTAATTTCATGATGATCGGTCCATAATTGATCATAGCTCCCATATAAGGCCCACTTCCGAAAATCACTCACGAATATAAATTATTGATATTTTAAAAGAAAAATATTTTTACTCATTTACTTGGTGTAGGGTATTATATGGTCGGGCTTGACCGACCATACTTTCTTACTTGTTTTTTATACAAATTAATTTCAAACAAATATAATTTTAACAAATTATTGTGTGAAAAATTTTATTATAATAATTTAGACCATAAATACATTTTTAGGGGTATAGAAATTCAATATAAAAATGAATCGAGGGTGGATTTGACGCCTAATGGTATGTTATGCTAAAATAAAAGGTTTGCGTTAGTTCGTCAAAATTTAATTTAATAAACCCTTTTAAAAAAGCTCAGAAACCGAAACTATATTATTTTTCGACCCAATTTTTTTTTTTGTAGCTGAATGCAAACAAAATTTTAAAACAATAGATTTGAAATGTGTATTATGGCGGCATAATATTCCAATGAAATGAAAATTTCCCACTACAAAAAAAACATATTTATGTAATTTATTGTAATTTTTGGTTTTGTTTTCGTTCTAAGCTGGTATGTGTTAGTATTTATTATTTATGATTTCTATACAAACTCACATAAATGTGTATGCATTATGGTACAAATTGTTTATATTAGTCCGGTTCCGGTTCATCACATAAAAGGATTACAGCCGCCTGTTTCTGTTATATAGCTTAATATCAAAAATATTACAAATTGAATTTGAACATCCCTAATGCATTTGCATAAGTGTAAAGGATTTCTGTTAAACAATAAAACTATTGTTATTTTAGATTTTTTTTATTTTGCTCATTGTTTTTCCTGCATGAACTTATGTTTAGTTTAGTGATTTGAGGTTTTTTTGTATACATTTTGCATATTTTCAAAAACATAAATTTATACTTTGTTTTATAACTATGACAACCAAAGTAGTTTTTTGAAATTTCCAAAAATATATCACCAATTCCAGGAAACTGACCAAGGGTATTTCAATGCATTTGAATTAAACGCAACCATTTTAGATATAAATAATATTTATCAAAATTGAGTAGTTAATGATCTTCTTCCGAATGATTGAATTTTATAAACACTTTCCTCATGCTATGTACAAATTGTCAGATATTTCAGAGTTATAATAACAAATTGAAGCAAAAAATATATTTTTTAAGTGAAAATACCAATTCTTTTGATTTGAAGAAATCATTAAAAATCGAAAAATGTAACAAAAACAAAACACATGCAAATATTCCACTCATGTACACGCTTACATATGGTTTTGCGATAAACTAATAAATCTGAACAATTTCTGCCGTTTTTGATTTTTCATGATTTTTTTTTTAAAAAATTAGCTATTTTCGTGTAAAAAATATCTTTTTTTGCTTCAGTTATAACTCCGAAACTACCGAGTCGATTGAAACGGAATATATATGTGAAAATTTGTACATAGCATGGGGAAAATGTTTTCAAAATTCAATCAATCGAAAGAAGATCATTAACTACTCAATTTTATGTATAACTATCAAACAAAAAACTAAAATTTTGTGAAAATGAGCTAATTCACTTAATTGTAAATAAATTCAAAAAGAATACATCGATTTTTATGATCGACATCTCATTTTGTTGAAATTATATGTGGCTTTGCAATAAAGCAATAAATCTGAACAATTTCAGCCGTTTTCAATTGTTCGTGATTTTTTTAAAACAAAAAATTAGCTATTTCACGTAAAAAACATATTTTTTGCTTAAATTTGTTATTATGCTTAAATTTGTTTATAACTCCGAAATTTCTGAGCTGATTGTAAAAAAATATGTAAACGGATTAGTGTTTTGTCGGTTAACCGAAAACTGGCCTTTTTTAAAAAACCGGCTATTCGGTTTACCGACATCGAAAAAACCGGTTAACCTTCATATATATGTAGAAATCATAAAATGTACAATAAAGCATATACAGCTTTAAAATTTATAGTTTTTAGTAGTCTGGAATTGTTAATATTAAATAACTATAAATATACAAAAGTGCTTAGTCCATTTTATTTTGTAAAAATTTCAAAATTATTATCTCAGTCAAATAGAATTGAGTATGAATATGTTACTAAATATATAATACTTGTTTTAATTAAAGGTTTATTCATTAAATTTCAACCAAAAAATGTAAATAAATTTTTTAATTTATTTGATAATTTTGAAATTTATTATCACCTCGACTTTCTGATATGAAACAAAAAATTTTACGTCCCAAAAAAGGATCTATAAGATGCAAATGCACTTTTTCTTAGCTGTTATTATATGTCTATATAAATCATACCAAATATTTAAGTAATAAAACTATTATCAAATTTCAAAAATGTTTCAAATCATGGTTTTTAGAAAGTTTTTGTCTCTCCTGTAATTTTAAGAAAAAATATACTAATGAAGTCAAATCTATTGAAAGAAGGTATGTTCATCGAATTCAATTTAACGTTTGGTAAAATCATTACTAAGTTTTTAATGAATCATTAGTAAGATTTAGCCTAAACTTATAGAATTATGCGGAATTTAATTTTAATTTAGTTTCATTATTTTAATTTATTGTGAAAAAGTTTTTAAGTAAACTCATCGTTCTCTACTATTTAGATTCATTGTAATTCTTAAAAATAGAGGTTTGTATTGTAAATCAGCAGTTTAGGTTTCAAATCAGACCAATAATGTGTATACAATGAATATTAAAAATGCACAAAAACATGAGATTTATTAATTTTATTCTCAAATTTTAAAAACCGGTTAACCGAGTGATAAAAACCGGTTAACCGAAAATCAACATCTAACCGGTTCGCAAAAAACAGAGATTTCGAAGAAAACCCGTTTTTTAGGTTAAAGGTTCTGTAAAACTAAATTGTTCTAAGTTTAATATATACTTGTGATGTGCCTACAATCAGTAGAACTCACATATCTACTTTTGCTGATGACACAGCTACTCTAGCCATTCATGAAAACCCCAAAGAAGCATCTGTACTTTTACAAGACCATATACTCGATATAGAAAGGTGGTTAAAACAATGGAGAATAAAAGTAAACGAGCAAAAATTTATACATCTTACATTCACATTGCGTAGAGAATCGTGCCCTCCAATCCTAATAAATAATCATATAATACCTCAACAAACTGAAGTTAAATATCTAGGTCTATATCTAGACCGACGTCTTACCTGGAAAAAGCATATAGATACGAAATTGACTCAAATGAAGTTACAATTACTACAAATTTACTGGCTAATTGGTAAAAACTCGAGATTGAGTTTAGATTGCAAACTTTTGCTGTACAGCTCAATAATAAAACCCATATGGTGCTATGGAATTCAATTATGGGGCACGGCCTCAGCTTCTAATATTGAAAAAATTCAAAGATTCCAAAATAAAATATTACGAATGATAACAGCAGCGCCTTGGTATGTGAGAAATATTAACATTCATAAGGACTTAGGTGTCTCCCTGGTGAAAAATGAAATAAAAAAACAAGCGGAGTCATATTTGAAAAAGTTAGAAGTTCACCCAAACCCACTTCCATGAACATTAATGAGAAGTAATGGCTACATCCGACTAAGAAGAAGGAATCCAACAGACCTGCGCTGATGATAGGATCTATAAATTAAACATAATTTTTCGTCCAACTGTGGTGGGACGTAAATCAAAAATAATATTTAGATTTAAGATTTGAACAAATTATTGATAGTTTACATTATTTTGTGTTTAATTTAATAATATCGGACTAACCGTTTTTGAGTAATCATTAATTATGTGGAGAAAAGTCTAAAAAAAATCACAATTTTAATTAAAAAAAATTAAAAAAAAAACTTCTACATAGAATTTAAAATTTAGAGCCACAATATATCATAATTGTATAGTGGTTTAAAAAGTCTATAAAATTCTTTCGATTTTATTGTCCTATGTTATTTACACAGGTCGATTTTTGAAAAAATAATTGTATACCACTCGGGAATTAATGTTTGCAATAAGAAATAGGCAGCGTGACCCTTTTGGTAAAGGTCAACTTTTAGGCTTTTTCATAGTAAAACTGTAAGCGAGTGAGCAGTCATGTGAAAGCTGCTTCTATGGCGCATCGGAAAATATATACATAAGTCATGAAAAAATTTAATATGCAACATTTGGTTTTTCGATCACGGAGAACATCGAAAAAAATATGTAGCATCAAAATCCCAAGAAATCCAAAAAAGGGCCACATAGTGGACATTCATACTTGTCCATAACTAAGACGCTAAATATTCAGTATTCAAATTCAGATTTAAGTTGATATAGTAATGCAGTTTATTTGGAATCAAAATATTTCACAGGGAATGTATTTGCTATCAATAGTTTTTCGACAGATTCGACTATATATTTTCAAAAGTTGTGGAAAATGTATACCCCTAAAATACATATATGTATATGCATATACACTATGAAAGACCTAACCCAGTTTTCTAAAACCTAAGAGTTGAAAATGTAGTAGTAGAAAAATATATGTGAAAAAAAAACAATCCTATGTGTGATTATTTTGAGTAATTTTTGTTTGAGTTTTTTTCTAGTTTCCGTCCTATGTGTTTTTGTATATGGTATGAATACAAATATATGTAAATACATTAGGGTGGCCCAATAAAAAAAGTTGTTTATGTTCCCTACTAAAATTAAAGTTTAATTTATTATAAATTTGTACAAAATTGTTGTCCAGGCTTCAATAATTATAGACGTAGATCAAGAAAAGAACATTGATAGCATGTGAAAGGTTTTTCAAAATTAAATCTAGTTCGAATTTTATTTTATGTCATATTATATAATAAACACAATTTTTCATGTATCGCATGAAATAAACAAAAACATACAAAATGTTAATCACAAGGAAGAAAGCGTGATAAATAAATGACATCTATGGTATGAAAAGTTGTTAAAGTGAAATCTATGTTTTGTAACCTTAGAAATTGTAATGTTTTTTACCATTTTTTTAAATTCATATTGTAATCATATAGAACATATATCGAGGAGAAAATAGGTTTCGAAAAACTCAAATCAAATTCGAACAAAATTAAATTTCGAAAAACGGAGAAACTGTTACGTAGAATTTATGTGAGATTAAAAATAAAAGACTTTTCAAAAGCTATCAATATTTCATATGTTTGCTTTGAGAGGAATTTAATAAAAATCATTAAAAAGGAAATTTTTACAACAACCATTTGAAGAAATGGTCTGCTCAAACAAACTGAACTTTCAATTTAGTTGGGAACATTGACACCTTATATTTCCTTCATAAAAGAGGAACCCTAATATACATCTGTAAAGTTTTAAATATATTAGTACATATATAGATAACATTTGATTGATAGTTCTATTCTAGTAGAAAATTTATATTTTATATTCTTCATTTCCATATGCGTAATGCAAACTTATTTCAAATCCCTTACATATATACAAATATAAATATACAAAAGTGTATCTACATGCATCATACACATATCTTTCTATGTGTAAATATATTTAAAATATTTACAATTTATTGACTTTTGCAAAACATTTTATAAGAATTTGTAATTATGTTTCCTGAACAAATTAAGTTCTAATAAATTTTCAACTCGGGTGTAAAGAAATATTTTACACATTCAATCAATAACATGTAGATTATTTTCTATTGAGGTAATTAAATAATAGGAAATAAAATTTTTGTCAATTTGTAGCTTTAATATCACAACTGTTTACACTATACAACAAAATCTAATTTTTTCCAAAATTACAAGGTCAGACCAATAAATTGTGATATAGGAGACAAAAAACAAAGACACGTGTATCGGCGTTTTGAAAGTTTAGATCTGAATTTCATTTGAAGGGGGGTTAAAGTTTCTCAACTCTGGCACATTCTTATTGTTAATCGGCATAAGAAAACACGTGATCCTTACATTTTAGATATAAAATGTGTTCAGCAAATTTATGTAAAATGTTACGAGAACGTGTTTGTAGAATATGTTAACCATCTAAATCCTCAAGGCATGGGACGTTTTTGTCCTTCTTTTAAAAAAGAGCAAAAAGCACTATTAAAACAGGGATTTAAAGTGTTAAAATATTCCGAAAAAATATTATACGTAATATTTTACTATAAGCATCTGAATACACCAAAACAGTTGTTTTGGTGTGGAACTGCCTAGAGCGAAAAAAATTTAATTAATGAA